>NW_006408526.1:17679999-17732536 GCF_000296735.1 Chrysochloris asiatica
TTTCCCCATTTCAAAGAGAGGTAACCCAGCGGAATGTGGAAATCATCAGACAATATCATTAATACCTCATACAAGTAAAATTTTGCTAAAGATGATTTAAAAATGACAGTAACTGAACATTTACAGTGAACTTCCAGAGATTCAAGCCGTATTCAGTCAGGGATGTGAAACGAGGGATATTATTGCTGACATCAGATGGATCTTCACTGAAAGCAGAGAATACCAGAAAGATGTTTGTTGTTATTGTTAGGTGCCATTGAGTCAGTTCTGACTCCCAGTGACCCTATGCACAACAGAATGAAACACTGCCTGGTCCTGGGCCAACCTCACAATTGTTGCCATGCTTGAGCATTGATGCTGCCATTTGGCCAATACATCTTGCTGGGAGTCTTCCTGTTTTTCTCTGACCCTCTACCTTACCAAACATGTTATACTTCTTTAGTGACTGATCCCTCCTGACAATATGTCGGAAGTATGAGAGACGAAGTTTGGCCATCCTGGCCTCTAAGGAGCACTCTGGTTGCACTTCCTCCAACACAGATCTGTTTGTTCTTTTGGCAGCCCCTGGTAATTTCAATATTCTCCTCCAACACCATAACTCAAAAGCATCAATTCTTCTGCAGTCTTCCTTATTTACTGTCCAGCTTTTGCATGCATATGAGGTTATTGAAAATACCATGACTTGGGTCAGGTGCACCTTAGTTCTCAAGCTGACATCTTTGTTCCTCAGCACTTTAAAAAGGTCTTGTGAAGCAGATTTGCCTAATGAAATACGTCCGTTGATTTCTTGACTGCTGCTTCCATGAGTGTTGATTATTGATCCGAGAAGAATGAAGTCCTTGACAACTTAGTCTTTTCTCCGCTGATAATGTTTATTGGTCCAGTGGTGAGATTTTTGTTTTCTTTACATTGAGATGCAATCCATACTGAAGGCTATGCTCTTCATCAGTAAATATTTTAAGTCTTCTTCATTTTCAGCAAGCAAGGTTGTATCCTCTACATATCGCAGGTTGTTAATGAGTCTTCCTCCAATCCTGATGCCATTACTGGTGATTGGAATGCAAAGGTTGAAAACAATGAGGATATCAGTAGTTGGAAAATATGGCCTTGGTGATAGTAATGATGTTGGAAATCACATGATAGAATTCTTCAAAACCAATGATTTGTTAATTTCAAATACCTTCTTCAGACAGCATAAGAGAAGCTTTTACACATGGACCTCACCAGATGGAATACACAGAAATCAACTTGACTGCATCTGTGGAAAGAACCGTGGAAAAGGTCCATATCATCAGTTAAAACAAGGCCAGGGGCAGATTGTGGAACAGACCATCAATTGCTCATATGCAAATTCAGACAAGCTGAAGAAAATGGAAACAAGTCCATGAGAGGCAAAATATGACCTTGAATATATCCCACCTGAATTTAGAGATCATCTGTAGAACAGACTTGATACACACTTAAGACCTAAGACCAGAAGAGTTGTGAGATGACATCAAGAACATCATACAGGAAGAAAGATGTTTATACGTGCTTTACTGACTACGGAAAGGCTTTTGGACAACATTGTGGAGAATGATAAATTCTGGAAAAATTGTGCTGTACACAGACTTGTACATAGACCAAGAGGCAGTTGTTTTAAGAGCAGACTTAAGAGTCAAATCTAAGTATGGCTTTTTAAGAATTACCATTGATAAATCAGGAGAAATTAATTCCAAAGCATAAGAATACTACCAATATGTTTTATAATGTTGAACTTAACATATGCACTTAACATCCAATGAAAGATGCCTTTAAGCAAATTATTTTCATTCGTATGTATATATAGATTAAATATATAAAATATATATATATGAATGAAAATTTTATTTAATTATGTGGAATGTGGTGGCTCCATATGATAAGCACAGAACTATGAACCACAAGGTTTGTTGTTCGAACCACGGGAGAAAATGACGCTTACTGCTCCTGATTTTAAAAGCTTCAGAAACCCTAAACAAAATTGCTATGAGTCAGAACCAATTTGATGGCACTTAACAAGCACATTTTATATATATATATATGCATGCATTTGTCAGCAAATAGTAGTTTAGGCAAACATTCTCCAAGGTAGGAATTGTTTTTATTTAAGTCTTTTGGACAGAATATGAAGAATGATTTTAAAAAATAAAAAGCATGAATACCAGTGTGTCATTCATGATTTAACTCAGACCTAGAAGGTGTGGCTCTGTGGGATAAAGCACTGGATCTCAAGGTAGGTTTGAACCACAAGGTCAGCAGTTCAAGCTTACCAGCCCCTCGTTGGAAGCACTATACAGGGTCTCTATGATTTGGAACTGACTCCACAACACTTAACAACAACAATCTTTCAATCATGAATCAGGAAATCTGAAACGTTGGAAGGGTGTTTTTTCACTGGTTTGTGCATACAATAAATAAGCCTTCCAGAACCAAGATTATAGAAAAGCACATTGAAATAAATGCGTATGATTTATTGGGTGTCATGCATGGTTTAGCAGAATGACTAACTGTTTGGCCAGTAGCAGCAAGCTATCTAATTTCATAGAAGTGATTTTCTACCTTTTGATTATAATCTCGATAGAACAAAAACTATAAGCAGGTGGGGGTTGATTTCTTCTGGACAATAGTAGCGGAAAGGTTTTACCTTCAAACTGATGCTATTGATTATTTTTGTTCTTTAAAAAATGTTTTGAAGATGAGTATAAGGGTTTAGTATAAAGTCGTGAGAATGTGAAGTTTAATAAATATGGAAATGGGATTTGCATATACTTTCCAAAAATTAGTTAAAAAATAAACAAATGATGATGTCGACATGCCTCTTTATTGTTACCTGTCCAGTTTACAAATGGACAAAAGGTCTGCATGATGTTGAATTTTTGGTTTATGTAGCTCTGATAAGCAGTTTTGTTTATTTTGTTTAGATACAAATGGAAGAAGCATTGCAAGTTGATGGAATGTTAGAAATTGTAATAAAAAAGAAAAAACTTTCAAAATGAACTTTATCCTGTCATTGTATTAAGCCTCACTGAATTAATTCAGTAATGCTTTGTTGAAAAATGGAAACTGTATTATAGTAATAATTATTATTAGTAATACCTAACATTTATTCATGCTTACTGCATTACAGAAGGTTTACTAGGTAGCCTTCATACATTTTTTTCATTTAATTCACATAATACTCTATGTAGAAGTGACATTATTAGCATTGATTTATCGATGAGAAAACTGAATTTGATGAAGCAAGAAACTTGCTCGACTTGTAAGATACGGAGGTCAGAGTAGATTTCAAATTGTATTATTCCAGACTTTTCTATTACTCCTTATTGCCACTGAATGATACTGATTTCTAGTATAGCTAAAAGGAAGGAAGGCGATACTCTGTATTTAGATGACTTGATAAAGCAACATTTCAGTCTTCTTTTAGTATTACAGTTCTGAAAGTTATGCTCTCTCTCTCTCTTTCTTTTTTTTTAAGTCATGTTATATGGAGTTAATATTGGTTTAAATGAATTTTCCATCGTTGCTATTGCATACCATACATTTAAAACTTTTGTTTTTTTATAGTGTTTTGTCTCCTATATACGTTCAGTATATTTGATGAAGGATAAAGAAGTATTTGATGTGAGCAAGTTGCCTCTACCTGATTATGCCCTGTAAGTATTCATTGTACAGGTGTACTTGAAAATCCTCAGAGTCAGAGGAATTTGTTTCAAACCTGGTTCTTGTCGAGTCCTAGTTTAAAATACTGTCACCTAACATTTACCGTAAGAGAATCTGTTAGAGATCTGCAGAGAACAAGAGTCTGTAAACTCTCTAGAGGATTAGTTAAGAAAGCAGATTTTGTTAGAAGTTTCTTATTTATAAGTATAAATTTCTTAAGATTACATAGGCAATTTCCTATAGCTTCATCCTGAGGGCAGTGGAGAGCAGGTGATAAACATGGTTTGAAATCTTTGTATTGTTGTTGTTATGTGCCGTGGAGTCGGTTCCGACTTATAGCCACCATGTACAGGGTTTCTGAGGTTGTAAATCTTTACAGGAGCAGAAAGCCTCATCTTTCTCCCGCATAGCAGCTGGTAGTTTCGTACTGTTGACCGTGAGATAGCAGCCCAATTCGTAACCACTACGCTACCAGAGCTCCTTGAAATCTTTGTATACAGACGTTGAAAGATTTCTTGTTCTCTGAAACACTGGCTTCCCCTGAACATGCTATGGATGCACACGTTGCTTCACCTGTTCTTCTTGTAGTGTGCTTTGGGGATTCCATACTGCTTATTACCTGAATATTTTTTCATTCCTGGTGCTTTTTACCAGTTACTCAGCTACCGTGGCAAAATGTTCCTGTTTAGTCATGGAGGTTTTTATTGTATGAAATGCACGTATTAGTCTTTTTTGGCCTAGTATTTGAGAAAATTATATTTTTACATTTTTAGCTATGAAGGAGGAATGTTCATTTTTCTATGGGAGCCTTTCTGCAGGGAAAACAGTGACCAAACCCTATAGAATCACACTTGAGGTTAATTGTACTTTGAATGTCAGTATGGAATGTCAGGCTGTTAGGAAATACAGGCTCATAGGGAAATTTCTACTCTCCAGAAGTTTGAATGTCTTCATCTTTAAATGTGTTTAACAAAACCTTCTGTCAAGACCTGGTTTTGTTTTCCATTTTTTAGGTTAGATTATAAGTTTAGTCTACCAGCTGATTTGTCACTTGAAACATTTTAGAAACTTTTCTTTTAAATAATGGAGCAAGACCACTGACTTTCCTTTTTCAGTAATGGAAAATTACATGCCATGAATAACACTTATTTTCTTTGACTTATTTTATATTAGTCTGTTATTTCACTTTTTTATGAATATGATCCGTGGTTTAGGTCATTAACTGATAATTTTGTGTTCCATGCGAAGTTCTTTGGTTTTATGGTTGAGTTGGCTGGAATTGGTCTTTTACTGTAAGGCCATAATTAGGGGACATTTTATAGCAGCTATGAGTCGGAAATGACTTTGATGGTAGTGTATTTGTGTTTTTTGGTTTTGTTGCAGCTGACTTCATTAAGTGTCACTATTTACATTTGTGGACTTGCTGGAAATGCTTAGAGAACAGAAAATGATCTCCTAAGCCTAATTTATTGATACAATTTTATTTAATGTTTTCAGTTAATTTTTATGGATATTTGATATGTAATTTCCTTGAGACGTATAATTTGCTTTAGAAGTCTTTAATACCTAATGCAATCCTATGTTGTTATTGTTGTTAAGTGCTGTCGAGTCGATTCCGACCCATAGCAACCCTGTATAGGGTTTCCAAGGAGCAGCTGGTGAGCTCGAACCGCCAACCTTGCAGTTCAATCGACTCTGCAGTCTGGTGCATTAATGCGCAGGGTATAACACAGATTCAAAAAAGTGTTTTACTGGAAACACATGTGTTGAATGCCAGATCTGTATAGGGCATTCTTAGAATTATTGTTGTTGTAAGGTGCTGTCGAGTTGGTTCTGACTCACAGCAAACATCTGAATAACAAAATGAAGCACTACTTGATCCTGCACCATCTTCTCGATTGTTGTTACGCTTGAGCCCATTGCTGCTGCCACTGTGCCAGTTCTTCTGCTTGGGAGTCTTCCTCTGTTTTCACTGATCCTCGCCTTTACCAAGCATAATGTCCTTCTTCAGAATATGGTTCTTCATCATAGTATGTCTGAAGTATGAGAGACGAAGTTTTGCCATCCTGGCTTCTAAGGAGCATTCTGGTTTGTATTGTACTTCTTCCAACACAGATTTGTTCTTCTGGCATGGTATTTTGGATATCCTCCAACATCATATCTCAAATGCATTAAATCTTCTGTGGTCTTCCTTATCCACTGTTCAACTTTCACATGCATGTGAGACAATTGAAAATACCTTGGCTTGGGTCAGGCCCAGCCTTCAAACTGATATTTTTATGCTCATGAACACTGTATTAGAGGTCTTGTGCAGAACATTTGCCCAATGCGGTGTGTCATGTGATTTCTTTACTACTGTTTCTATGAGTGTTAATTATAGATCCAAACAAAATGAAGTCTTTGACAACTCCAGTCTTTTCTACATTTACCATGTTATTTGTCCAGTTGTATTTTTGTTTTCTTTACATTAAGATGCATTCATACTGAAGTTTGTGATGGTTGATCTTCATCAGTAAGTATTTTAAGTCCTCCTCACTTTTAGCAAGCAAGGTTGTATCATCTGCATATTGCAGATTGTTAATGAATCTTCCTTCAAATCTGTTGCCACAATCTTCATATAATCTAGCTTCTCAGTTTATTTGCTCAGTATACAGATTGGATAAACATAGTGAAAGAATACAACCCTGGTACACATCTTTCCTAATTTTTAACAATTTAGTGTTCCCTTGTTCTGTTTGAACGACTGCCTCTCTTGGTCTATGTGCAGTTCCTCATGAACACAGTCAAGTGTTCTGGAATATCTATTCTTTACAATTTTACCCATAGTTTGTAATGTACAACACAATTGAAGCATTTGCATAGCCAATAAAGCACAATTAAGCATCTTTCTGGTATTTTCTGCTTTAGTCAAGATCCATCTGACATTAGCAGTGCTGTCCCTAGTTCCACTTCCTCTCTGAATCTGACTTGAGTTATTGCCAGTTTCATATCGATGTACTGTTACAGATGTTTTTGAATTATCTTCAGAAAATTTTACTTGTATGTGATATTAATGATATTGTTTGATTATTTCCATATTCTGTTGGTTCACCTCTCTTTGGAATGGGTACAAATATGGATCTCTTGATATAGAAGAGTGAACACATCCAGTACTACATCAGTTGGTTGAAAGATTTCTGATTGAATTTTGTCCATTTCTGGAGCCATTCTTTTTCCCATTGCCTTCTGTGCATCTTGGACTTTCTGCCTTCAGTACCATTGATTCTTGATCATATGCTACCTCTTGAAATGGTTGAACATTGACCATTTCTTCTTGGTACAGTGACTCTTTGTATACTTTCCATCTGCTTTTGTTGTTCTTTGCATCGTTCATTAGTTTTCTTATAGACTCCTTCAGTATTGGAAATGGAGGCTTAAATTTTTTCTTTAGTTCTTTCACTTGAGAAATGCTGAGTGTGTTCTTCCTTTTTGATTTTCTAACCAGGTATTTGCAAATTTGTCTTTTCAATCTGCCCGTTGAAATTTTCTGTTCAGCTCTTGTGCTTGCTCATTTCTTCAATTCAGTTTAGCCTCTGTACGCTGGAGAGCACGTTATAGAGTTTCCTCTGATGTCCATTTTGACCTTTACTTTCTTTCCTGTCTTTTTAATAACCATTTGCTTTCTTCCTGTATGATATTCATGTCTTACCACAGCTCTTTTGGTCTTTGGTAAGTAGTCTGATGAATCAAATTTGTTCTTGAGATGGTCTCTAAATTCAAGTGATTATGTTCTGGCATATTTTTGCTCTAAAGGGCTTATTTTCATTTTCTTTAGCTTCAGCATTAACTTGCGTATCAGCAGTTGATGATGTGTTGCACAGTTAGCCCCTGGCCTTAGTTTAGCTGAAGATAGTTAGCTTTTCTATCATCTCTTCCCACAGATGTAGTCAATTTGATTCCTGTGTATCCCATCTGATGAGGTCCATGTGTTTAAAATATGGCATTGCAGAATAAGCATTGAACTGCTAACTGCAATGTTGGTGGTTCAAAGTCACTGGAATCTCCTCAGAGATCCCATACCAGGTTCACTATGAGTTGGCACTGATTCGATGGCACTTAACAACAACAGTTGCAGTGAATAAGTTTTTGGTCTTGCAGAATTTTATCATGTGATCTCCAGCATTATTTTTATCACCAAAACCATATATTCCAACTACTGACCCTTCCCTTTTTCCAACCTTCACATTCCGATCACCAGTAATCACTAATATATCTTGATTATATGTTTGATCAATTTCAGACTGAAGAAGTTGTTAGAATTCTTCAATTTCATCATCACTGACTTTAGTGGTTGGTACATAGATTTGAACAATAGGGATATTAAATTGTCTTCCTTGTAGGTATATAGATATCTTATCAGACAGTTGTATTTCAATATAGATCTTGAAATATTCTTTTTGATTACTAATGCGAAGCCATTCCTCTCGATTTTATCATTCCTTACATAGTACATTATATGACTGTCAAATGCAAATGCAAAATGGCCAATACCAGTTCATATCAGCTTACTGATGCCTAGGATATTGATTTTAATGCATACCATTTCATTTTTGATAACTTCCAATTTTCATAGATTTGTGTTTTGTACATTCCATGCTCTCACTATTAATGAATGTTTATAAATGTTTCTCCTCATTTTGAGTTGTGCTCCATCAGCAAATGATGGTCCTAAGAGTTTTATTCCATTCTTGTCATCACTGTTAGTTCTACTTTGAGGAAGCAGCTGTTCCCCATTTGTATTTTGAGTACCTTCCAACATGAAGGGCTCATCTTTCGGCACTATATCTGACAGTATTCTGATGCTGTTCATAATGTTCTCATCTTTTGGCACTGTATCCGAAAATGTCCCCTTGATATTTATTATGTTTTCAGTGGCTGAACATTCAGAAGTAGTTAGCCTTTCTTTCTTCCTAGTGTGTTTTATTCTGGAAACTCTGTTTTACCCTCTACCATGGGTGACCCTAAGGAGCTCTGGTAGCATAGTGGTTATGAATCGGGCTGCGAAACTTAAGGTCAGTAGTTTGAAACTACCAGCCGTGGGAGAAAGATGAGGCTTTCTGCTCCTGTGAAGATTTATAGCCTCAGAAACCCTGTACCAGGGTTGCTATGGGTCGGAACTAACTCGGCACGTAACATGGGTGACCCTGTTGGTATTTAAAATATGAGTGGCCTAGCTGTCAGCAGCATCACAGTAACACAAAAGCCACAACAGTATGACAAAGTAGCAGACAAGGGATAGGTTAGAATTATATGTGTATATAATGTATACCTTTATATTCAAGGAGCTCAAATTTTTGCTTACAAAACCTCCTGACATTTTACTAAAGTAGCTGAGAAAGATACAGAAATGTAACTAATGCATTGAGAGAAACAAGTTAGTGATTCTAACCTGTAGCTACCACAGCAGTAATGAATGATGACCTCAAGTGCTCAGTCAGCAGAACCAAACCCATTGCTAATGAGTTGATTCTGACTTGTAGCAACCCTATATGACAAAATAGAACTGCCCATAGACTTCCTGAGGCAGGGATTTGTATGATAACAGATTGCTGGTAAGTTTGCACTGCTGACTTTTCAGTTGGCTGCTGAACACTTCACCTAAGGTGCCCTGGTGGTGCCATGGTTATCTGTAGTTGCTGTTTATGTACTAGACGCTGTTTTAAGTGTATTACATCTATGAACTCAAGTATTCTTAACAACCCTGTATAGTGTTGTTGTTATGTGTAGTGAGTTGATTCTGTCTCATAGCGACCTTATGCACAATCATTATCATCACAGTCATTGTTAAGCTTGGGCCCATTGCTGCTGCCATTGTCAGTCTACCTTGTTGGGGGTCTTCCTCTTCTTTGCTGACCTTCCACTTTATCAAACATGAAGTCCTTCTCCAGGGACTGGTCCCTCCTGATAATCTCTCCAAAGTATGAGAGATGAAGACCCGCTGTCCTCTTGTTCAAGGAGTGTTCTGGTTGTACTTCTTCTAACACAGATTTGATTTTTCTTGTAGCCGTCTGTGGTACTTTTAATATTTTCCTTCAACACCATAACTCAAATGCATCAATTCTTTTGCTGTCTTCTAACATGGACATTTCTTTTTTGATTGTCTTGAGTTCTTCTAATCCTCCTCTGTGATTTCTCATTGAAAATTTATTGGAGTGGCAAAACCAACCAATCCCTGCACCACAGTACCATGAACCCTATTTACATGGTCCCTTGCAATCATTTGTTGGGAGTTATGAAAACTATGACTAGGAGAGCCATATCAAGTAAATTCTCTCTACCGTAGTACTATTATCATCCTAGTTTACAAGCAGGAAAACACATATAGAGAGGCTAAATAATATGTTAAACTTCAAGGTCAGTGGTTCAAGCTCACCACCCGCTCCTCAGGAACCCTACGTAGTATCGTAGTATCATTATAAGTTGGAACCAACTTGACGGCTGTTAATAACAATAACAAGATCATGCAGTCAGTAATCTTTGGACCTGAGATTTGGACCTCAATAGTCCCACTTCTGAATCCATGTTTCTCAGCATACACTGTAGTACTACCTCTCAGAATTTGTTAAAAACCATGTCATGTAAAAAAATGAGGTGTGAATCCATGTTATAAACATTAGTTGTTTATTATTGCAGACCTTGCTTCAAGATTTTATTTCCAATCTGACAATGGGAATAGTGAAAGCTATTAGCTTTGAGCCAAGTTAGGGAATACCTGACCTTTAAATGAATCTCAGAAGAAGAAAACAAGATTTTCTTCTTTTTTTTAAAAAAATAAAAATTATATTGTGTTTTCTATGAAAATTTTCACAGAAAATATGACAAATTTCTTTCTTTTGTTTTTTAAACTTTTTATTGTGATTTGAGTGATAGCTTACATGGGAGAACATCTGTTTTACACCATCGTTTCATTGCAATGATTACAATCTCCTCCGTGCATCATCATTCAGTAGTATTTGCTTCCATTCCCTCTGTTTTTTGTGCAAGGGAGGTGTACCAAAAAACACTCAGGAATATATAATAATTTAAATAACCAAAGGGCACATTCTGTAAGACTGCCTCCTGGCTGCCCGCACTCAGTCTTTCTCTTTCCATGAGTCTAGAGTCCTCAGCTGCTTTCTCTCTCCATGTCCTCATCTCTGCCTCCATCTCTGGTGTCGCTGCTTCTCTGGATAGGGTCCCGCATTCCGCTTGTGCTATTCTCCCTTGATGGTCCTAGGGTTCTGTGTTTGTGTACTATAATATTAACTACTCCCCCATTTTTGTAACAAAACTTTGACCTTTACAGTTGTGACAGTTCCAGTTAGTCATGATAACTGGATAACGTAACTATTGAATCATAAGAGTCTTATCCCCATCTCCTTTCACCACACCCGTGTAGACAAGATGAAAACTATTCAATGGGGATACTACCTTCCCCCACACATTCTTAAACTGAACTCCCTCTTGAAAACTTATAAGCCAGCCACTTTATGCCTTTATTTCCCCCTCATTTTAGGTAGCCAGTGTCTAAGTTGCCAGTCTCTATCTACCCTGTGTACAGAGGGGATAGGGTTGATAATTGATGTGAATAGTATAGGGATGATACTTTGATGTGAAGACTCCTTCCCGCTCAGTTGATGTTTTGAGCTACTACATCCATAAGTATAGGTCAAATTCATCAAATTGTAGTGGTTTATACTTGTTTACTTAATCAAAAGGATACCTCAGTTGAGTTCTGATCATCAAGTCATTGAGGCTAGGTCAAATGGGTACTGTCTGCAAGTTTGGGTGTTCTTGTGCATCTCCCCTCACTTCATGTCAGCTGGAGGCTTCACTCTCAGCTCTAACCCTCTGTGGCTATGTCCTTATCCATGGGTTCAGGAGTCCCCAGGTCTCACCACACTTAGGACCAACCAGCTCTTCCTCTTTTCTCTCTCATCTCCAGGTCAACAGGAGTCAATGGATTGTGGTTGAACTCAGCCCATTTCTTCATTGTTGCCTTTCCCCCTCTTCCACTCACCAGTAGACCAACGTGGTTGATTGTCAGCAAGCTTATGTGCCTGCTTGTTTTCCCTTGGAGTTTCAGTCTTCGAGGGGGATTTGTCCTGAAGGGACTTGATTGCTTGTCTTGATGGCTCTCCGGCAAACAACTTACTTGTTCTTGTAGTGTTGTCATATTTAAAAAATAATAATTGTGTTTTTAGCGAAAAGTTTTTACAGCAAATTGGGTTTACATTTAACAATTTCTGTACAAATTGTTCAGGGAGTCCTGGTAGCATAGTGGCTTACGAGTTGGTCTGCTAACCACATAGTCAGCAGTTCGAATCTACCAGTTGCTCCACAGGAGAAAAATGAGGCTTGCTGTTCCCATAAAGATTTACAGCCTCAGAAACCCTATATAGGGTTGCTGTGAGTGGGGCCACCACCATCATACTGTTGTTCAGTAACAGTGGTTGTTATTTTCCGCAGAGTAATAACAGTCTAATTATTTCCATTCTTAAGGTTCTGTTACCATTTATCTTGTTTCTTTGCTTTCCTTACCTTGTAATTTTTGCCTCAGAATAAATGTTGACCATTTTGGTCTTACTTAATAGATGACTTTTTCTTAAAGGAGCACAGTTGTCATTGGTGATGTTATTTATTGTATGAAGCAATTTGTTATTTAGCTGAAAGGTAACCTCCAGGAGTAGTTTCACTTCACAATTTAAAAAGTATCTTAGGGTTATAGTCTTAACCAGTTCAGTAAGTCTGGACTTCTGAAAGAATTTTTAAGAGCTTGGTTCCACATTTTTATTCTTTTTTATCAGGAACCATCTGTTTATTTCTTTTTGTTGTCTTCTGCTTTGTAACCATCCTTTCTTTTTTATAGGAATGATTGTGCCCTATTCTGTTTCAAAAAAGGGAATGATGGTCCTTGAGGTCATTCTTTACAGAGAACTGTGTTTTGTCATTTCATGGCTCTGTCTCTTTCCGTTTATTTAGTACTTACATTTTGCAAAGAGATTTCAAATTGTTGATCTGAACTTTCAACAGCTGTGAGATACACAGGAATTAATAACCCTGTGGTATGAGAAAGGTGAGGTTGAGAGAGTCAAACGGGAAATAGACAAATTTAGTACCTAAACCAATTGCCATCTCAATTCTGGTTTAATGATCTTTATTTTGTGCCATGCTAGCCTCTTAAAGAAAAACAAGGTATCTCCAAAATGTTTTCTGACAGATACTTAGTTTTTTGTTTATTTTTGTTTTGGCTTGCATTTTGGATCATCTAGCCTGATAGGACTGGGTTATATTTCAGAGGGACATTTTCTTTAAAACTGCTCTAAAAATAGATCTCCACTTTTAAGAGAAAGCATACTATCATTGTGTTGAGATAATTATTTTCATTTTTCCTATACTTAAGGTCTCTTGGTCTTGCTGTGGCACCACGAGTAAGATTTCTTCAGAAAATGCAGAAACAACCCACGAAAGAATTGTCATCGAGCCAAGCCAGTAAAGTAGTTGAGCTAAGGGCTCCCTCCCTCACCAATGATGAAGTGGAAGAATTTAGAGCTTATTTCAGTGAGAAAATGTCCATCCTTCAGAAAGGTGGGAAAAGATCAGAAGAGACAGACTACAGACTGGCTAATGGTGTTAGTGATGAAAAAGAGGAAGAAGAAGAGAAGGGAAACGAACGAGAAATGAGTGAGAAAATGGGAAAATCGAAAGATTCTCAAACTGTTTCTGGTTGTGGTGAATCCCAGAAGCTAAAGGAAGGTCCTCTGCAGTTCTTGGACAGAGATGAGGAAGATGATGATGAACCGGATGGTGATTTCTTTAAGGTGAAGCGTTACAATGTGTTTGGGCTGGACCTTACAGAGAATAAAGCATTACAGGTAAGTTTACTCCCAAATGGAGGGCCTTCTATTATTTCTAATTTCTACTGTGTTAGTTTTTGGGAACTATGGGAACGTATGAACAAGGAGAAACTTAAAAAAAAATGCTTTCTTTGAACTATCCTACCATCCACCATATTTAAACTCAGATGACTTTTCTCATTTTTTTCATATCTTTGGGAACTCTGTTGTTAACTGCTGTTGTGTCGGTTACGACTCACAGCGAATCCTGTGTTGGGTTTCCAAGGAGCAGCTGGTGGGTTTGGACTGCTGACATTTTGTTTAGCACTCCAGCCCTTATTCTACAGCACCACACCAGGATTCCGTGGTGCCTCAAGGAGGCAGAAAGCGTTAATTTTTTCAATTACTGGCTTTCTAGTGCTCTCTGTTTTAAAAGTAATGAAAGTCATGCTCATAAAATTAATTAAGGTGATGGAGTTCCTTGGATTGTGTGGCGTGGGGGCCCTTAGTTGGGATTTTTAAAGCATTCTGCTTTCTGATATAAATCATTACAAATGTTACGTTTTATGATTTAATCTCTCTAACTATGAATTTTACTCTTAACGAGACATTTGCTTTTAGGAACCAAGCCAATATCTTAAGTACAAAGCGAACACTTCTTTTTAAAGGACACTTAAGGGTTTATTAAAAGATTATCTCCAGCTTCTTTGTTTCTGAAGGTTCTTTGTTTCTGCTAGTAGCACCAAAAGCGATAGAGTCCCTGTTTTCTTCAGTGTCTGTAGGAATACAGTGAAAGTGTGTTCTCTTCCTCCTCTCCTGTGTCCTTTTCTTCATTGTATACCTCTATTCTTGACCATTTCTTTAAAAATAATTTAATGGAAATTGAAGCCCAGCTCTTGTTCTCTATACGGTGTTTGATAAAATTCTTACACATTATGAAATACTTATTAAATTTTGAGCTGTGAAAATTGGAAAGGTATTTCTTTAAGTAACTAAATAATACTAAAATAAGCAGTGAATATAGTTACTGAGCACTTAATATATGTTAGGCTACTTTATTAAGCATTCTTTAAATATTCTCTCATTCTGTTCTTGAAGAAACCCTGTGAGATAGGAACAATCCATGGAAACCTTATATTTCATTTACAAGTGAGGACGATAACTGAGGCATATATGAGAAAATTGTATACAACTAGCTAGTGGCAGAGGTATAAATTGAACCTGGGTATTGTGAAGTTACCAGCCTTTCCTAGGAAACCCTGTAGCGGGTTGCTGTGATTCGGAACTGACTTGACTGCACTTGACAACAACTTAACAACATTGTGACATTAGTGATATTGACCAATAATCTTATCTGCTTCAAATTTAGCCATATTAAGTTTGCAATTAAATCTCATTTTGCCAAGTAAAACAAGGACCAGAAATTAAATTTGTTTTAAACTAGTTAATCAATTTGGAGTCTTTGTGTGGCACTGTGGGTTAATGCACTGGACTTCAAAGTTGGTTTGAACTACAAAGTCGGTGGTTCAAGCTCACCAGTCGCTCTTCAGAAACCCTACCCAGGAATTATGGGTTGAAACTGACTTGACAGCACTTAACAACAATTTGGTCAGTTGATTTTACCAAAAAAAAAAAAAGGTATCCATTTCTAAGAATGATGTGAATGACAAATTGGAGTTACATTTATGAAAGAATGATTATATATTTTTGTAATAGCACATGAATTGATCACATAAATAAGGAGTGTGTCTTAAATATTAATGGATCACCTGACATTAAAAAAATTAAATGTATGAAGGGGCTTCAAAGGTTAGTGGAAAAATTCCTTTACCTTTTTAATTCTATTTTTTCACAAACTTTTGAAGCCCTTTCATATGTAGAAAAACATCTTTTTGCTGTTTTAAGAAGTCATTTTAGTTGAGATATAATTGACATTGAGTAAAATGATATACTTTTAAAAAGTATATAATTTGGTGAATTTTTAAAAAGTATGTTATTTTGTAATCACCACCACAGTAAAAAGAAAAAAACAACAGAACAGTTCTATAACCTTGACGTATCCCCTCACCTTTTCTGCCATTAAGTTCCTCCCAATCTGATTACAACCTTTATAGTTTGTATTTTTCATAATGACATGGCAGTAATTATATAGTATACAGCTTTTTGTGTCTGGCTTCTTTTACTTAGCAAAATGTTGGATGTATTAGTAGTTTGTTCCTTTAGTGAAGAACAGTAACTCTTGTGACTGAATAGTATTTCATTGTATTGATGTACCATAATTTTTTACATGAATTATTTTAGTTTTCAGTTGTTAACAAAAAAGCCACTGTAAGCACCATCTACAGGTTTTTGTGTGGATATTTTACTCATTTGTTGTGGTTGTATAGCTAGGATGGGGTTGTTGGAAGGTATGGTAAGTTTAACTTTGTAAGGAACTATCCAGTTGCTTTCCAGATTGGTGATTCCGGAGTTCCAGTTGTTTTACAACACTTGATATTATCTGTCAATCTTTTTCATTTCAGCCATTCTAGTGGGTATATGAGGAAATCTGGTAATGCAGTGGTTGAACACTGGGCTGTCAACCGCAAGCTTTGCTGCTTTGAAAGATTGGTGGGAGAGTGATGTGACAGTTTGTTTCTGCAAGATTTATAGCCTTGGAAACGGATGGGACAGTTCTACCCTGTCCTAAAGGGCTGTGTGAGTCAGAATTGACTCGCTGGTTTTGAGTTTTGTTTTACTGATTAATGATGTTGACATGTCTTAAGCTTTTTGCCATTTATGTATATTCTTTAGTGAAATATCTGCTCAAATCTTTGCCTCTTTTCCCTTTTAAAATTGTGCTGCTTGTCTTACTGAGTTATATAAATTCTTTATGTATTCTACATACAAATCCCTTTTCAGGTACATAGTTTCAGATTTTTCTTCTGGTCTGTGTCCTGTTTGTATTTTCTTAACTGTGTCTTTTAAAGAGCAGAAAATTGTAAATTTGTTATGGTTTGATTTATTAATTTTTCTTATACAATATTGTGTATTTACCATATCTGTTAAATCTTTGGGGAACCCAGTAACAGAATCTCTCCTATATTTTCTCCTAGAAGTTTTATACTCTTAGCACCAGAATTCCTCTCAAGTTACTAATATTTACATTTTATGCTAGGTATTGGTTGAGGTTTTAAAATATTTTTTTTGGTTCTTAAGTGCTGTCAAGTTGGTTCCGACCCATAGTGACCCTGAACAGGGTTTCCGAGGCTGTAAATCTTTATGGGAGCAGAAAGCCTCATCCTTCTCCCACAGAGCAGCTGGTAGTTTCAAACAGCTGACCTTGCGGTTCGCAGCCCGATTTGTAACCACTACGCTACCAGAGCTCCTTTTTTGGGTGTTGTTGTTGTTGTTGTTAAGTGCCTTCGAGTCGGTTCCGACCCATAGTGACCCTGTACAGGGTTTCCGAGGCTGTAAATCTTTACGGGAGCAGAAAGCATCATCTTTCTCCCGCAGAACCGCTGGTAGTTTCGAACTGCTGGCCTTAGGTTCGCAGCCCGATTCCTAACCACTATGCTACCAGAGATGTTTAATTGATCCAGCATCATTTGTTGAAAAGACTATGCATTTTCCATTGAATTACCTTGATTCTTTGTTGAACATAGTATATGTCTGTTTCTGTGTGTATATTTTATATATATATGTATATGGAGTTATGGTGTGGTGCTGTGGGTTAATGTGTTGGACTGCAAAGTTACTTTGAACTGCAAGTTCGGTGGTTCAGGCTTATCAGCTGCCCATTGGAATCCCTATATGATGAGGTTTTCTGCTCCTGTAAAAATTTACAACCTCAGAAATCCTGTTCTGGGTCTCCATGACTTGGAATTGACTCCACAGCATACCACAACCACCATGTATGGATTTTCTTTGTAGATTATTATGTTGTTTATTAATAAGAATGGTTTCAGTTCTTTCTGTTCTGTCTGCTTTTTATTTTGTTTTCTTGCCCTACTGTGCTGGCTAGGCTTTTCAGCATAAATGCTGACTAGCAGTTGGAAGAACAGATATCCTTGCTATCGGATCATTCTATCGGATGTTAGCTGTTGTTTTTTTGTAGATGCCCTCTATGATGCGATTGAGAAAGTTCCATTCTGTTCCTAGGTGGTTTAGTGTTTCTGTCATAAATGAGTGGCGAATTTTGTCAGATGCGTCTTCTGCAACTATTGAGGTGATTATGTGGTTGTTCTTACTTGTGGTTTGTTAAGGTGTGTTGATTGATTTTCTGATGTTGAGCCAACTTTTAATTTCTGTGATAAACCCTTCTTAGTTTCCCATATGTATACTAATAATGCTAATATTTTGCTAAGGGTTTCTCCATTTTTCATGAGGGGTATTGGCTTTAGTTTTCTTTTCTTGTAAGTATTTGGACTTGGAAAAAGACACATTTTTAAACTTTAGATAGATTTTGCCAAACTATCGTAAAAAAGGTCATGTCAGTCATTGTCATACTAGCTAAATGTTGCAGTGCCCATTTGCTTATATCAGCCCTGAATGCTAACATAAATGTTTTTTTTTTTTTTAAAAAAAGGGAGAAATGTTTTATTGCTTAAAATTTGTATTTTCTTAATTATGTTGTTGAGTATTATCGAAACTATTTAATTTTTAAAATCAATTAATGATTTGTATATGTCAATTGTGTATATATACTATTTTCCCTTGTTATGTTATTAGTCTGTTACCTGTTGAACTGCAAGATGTCTTCAAACATTAAATTTATGGTCTCTGGTTTATAACATTTTTATATAGTCCCAGTCACACAAAATTTGATATTGTACTTGTCACACACTCAATTCCTTGAAAATAATATCTTTACTAGTAATTCTATTTTCAGGGCCTGGTACCGTAAAAAATTTGTAAACGTTTTATGAATGAGTGAATTATTTTTTAATATATCCTTTTATTTAGTTAGTTTAATGTTGGCTGTGACATACATAGAATAATTTAATACAACTTATATTTCACAGAGGAGGAAATTAAGGCTTTTGAATGATTTGTCCTATTCCAACCTATTTCCCATTACCAAATCACATTCTCTTTTTACACTGTAGATTTATTCTTGGAAAACCTATAGTTTTCAAACTATGTTTCAAACTATACCTCTTTGATGTACAGTGAATAAAAAGGTCTTGGTGAGCATTTGATAAATGTGAACATGGTTTATCAAATTTATTTGTTTGAATGTATTTGAATATAAATGATATGCTTGTGCATGCTCAGTCTCCTCACTTACATAGCAAATGATAATGGCTAATGGTATGGCATGAACTCTGTTTAGCAGGATTATGCTAGCATGGTATACTCTAACAAGTTCTAGCTCTAAAATTCCTGCATGGCTCTTTACTATTGTTGCTGTGTTTAAGTGCCATTGAGTTAGTTCTGACTCATGTGATAGTTTACATGGGAGAACATTAGTTTTACATTCATGGGAGAACATTAGTTTTACATTCATCCTATTGTATATCATTACATTGCCATGGTTACAATTCCCTCCATGCATCATCAACCAACCAAGGGGTATACCCTGCAAGCCTGCCCCTTGGTCGTCAGCACACAGCCCTCTCCCTCTCCACATCATCGTCTCTGCTTCCTTCTCTGTCATCACTGTTTCTCTGGGTAGGGTCCCACACTCCGCTCTTCTCCCTTGATGGACCCAGGGACCTCTGCTTCTGGACTGCAAAGTCAACCACTCCCCTCCTTTTGCTACAAAGTGTCTGCCTTTACATTTCCAACCCTCACAGTCAGTCTTGATAACAGTTATTCACTATTGTATCACAAGAGACCTATCCCTATCTCCTTTCATCAGCCCCACCCAGACAGATTGGATACCACTCAGTGGAGAGTCTACCTTCCTCTGGGCCCTCTGGATCTAGGTTCCCTCTTGAAAGCTTATTGCCAGTCACTTCTTGCCTTTGTAGCCCCCCCCCCCCCCCCCCATTTTGGCTAGCCAATGTCCAAGTTGCCCATCCCTGTCTACTTTGTGTGTGGAGGGGGGTGGGAATGATCCTCACTGTAAAGATTTGTTTCATCTTTTGAGCTACTACATCCATACGTGTAGGTCAAGTTCATCAAATTGTATCAGATTACTCTTTTTTTCCTCTTCTTTCTTCTTCTAGTTGAGCTTTGATCATCCAGTCATTGAAACCAGGTCAAGTGGGTATTATATGTAAGTGTGGGTTCTTGTTGTTTTAAAGACATAAGATTTTGAGTATGTTTTTTGTATCCACAATCTCAGTTGACTTTCCATTTTAGCCCTTACCAATCCAACCAAACCTACTGTCATCAAGTTGATTCTGAATCATAGCGATCCTAAATAGGGTTTCTGAGATTAAATCTTTAAGGGAGCAGATAGCCTCATCTTTTTCTCGTTGGAGTGGCTGGTGATTTTAATTGTCAGCCTTGCAGTTAGTATTCCACAGTGCCACCATTGTTCATTTTTTTGCCCTTACTCTTTCATTTTATATTTTACTGTTACTATTGCAGTTACCACTCACTGGAGGTGACTTTTGTCTTTTATTACCCATTTTTAAGGATAAGCCTGATAAAGAAAACCAAACAAACTATATCCAAAATGGGAGAGTAAGTGATTTTTTAAATATACCATTGCCTTTGTTGAAATACTTTTATTGCTTTCTGATTTAGAATTGTCTATATGGACCCTACTAAACACACAGGAGAACTGGTCTCAGGCTATTTATTCTCTTTGTTTTGATTATGTTCCCTTTTTCTTGTCTTCCTAAGTATTGGGCTGCTAACTAAAAGGATTATGGTTTGAACCCACCAGTTGCTTTATGGGAGAACAGTGGTGTTTTTGCTCCTATAATGACTTACAGTCTCTGTTCTATAGGGTCACAATGAGTTGGCATAGACTCAGTGGCAGTAGGTTGGGATTTTGGTTTTCTTGTTTCCTGGAAAATTGAAAAGACTGATAGAGAACTAAATAGGAGTTTGGAGCAGATTACATGGAATTTATTTAATCATCATAATTGTCATCAGCAACATAACAATACTATTGTTTGTTTTACCAAACACTCTTGTTTAAGAGATGACAGGAAAGGTAGTTAATATTACTTATGTTTCACAGAGGAGGAAAACTAAGACTTACATAATTTGTCCTAGGTTTGTATTCAAATCTATCTCCCTTTTCCAAATCACATTTTCTTTCTGAACTCTCCTTCTGCCTGCTGTCATCTGTGTATAGTTTGCCTCTTGTAGATGGGTAATGTTGGTGTAATTGACAACACTGTAAATAATCTTGGGCCTGCTGTTGTGTGCAGACACTTGGAATACAGAATTGATATGTTAACCCCTTTTGATTTAGGCATTAAGGGAGGGGAAATGTACTGAGTGCCAGGTGTAAGCAATGCCTTCTGGCCGGCTGCCCTTTGACAGGATCAGTGCGTTGAAGTAGAAAGAGATTTCCTTAGAAGTGGAACGGGATTAGGCAATAAGGCAGAATTGGAAGGGTAGGTGATTCCCTACCATAGGGAAGAGACTTTTGCTTTGGCCAGTTTTATTAGCTCTTAGGAAGTTGACCTTCAGGGAAAAATTAAGAGAGAAGAGAAGATTATGGATATATAATTAAAGTGATAGCATGGAAAATGATTAAAAAACATTAATTTTCTTAATTAGGAGAATGAAACTTCTGAGAAACACTTTTATTTTTTACATTTTCTAATTGTTTATAGAAATAAAACCGATAGGTGAGTTTCGTTTTACGTACTACTCAATACTTGCAACATCTGCTGGCTGTGGAATTTTTCTAATGTCTTACATTTTCTAATATCTTACATTTATACTTTATATTTTAGGAAGTCCATTTATGAAAATATGTTTATCTTCATTTTAAGATAATTATAATAGAGACCATGAAAGAGAAATGTGAGCTAGGACAGATAATACTTGTGGTGCTGTAAGATAAGCACTGGCCCACAAGATTGGTGGTTCAAACCCAGCAACTGCTTCTCAGAAACTCTATACAGGGTTGCTATGAGTTGGAACCTACTCAGTGGTACTTGACAACAGCAACAACAAGTTGTCCTTAAGTAGTCCTAGTGGCACAGTGGTTTAGCACTTGACTGGTAGCCAAAAGGTTGGCAGTTCAAATACACCAGGTGCTCTGTTTCCATAAAAATAGCCGCCTTGCAAACTCTGCGGTGATCTAGAGTTGCTATGAGTTGAAGTGACTGGAAGATGAGGTTTTTAAAAATTTGCCCTTGAATTTGACATGTATTTGATAATCAGAATCTTTACAATGGGATCTACAAGTACCTGTTTGTATAGCTGTAACAAATACAACTGTTGAACATTTAGGTTAATATGGCAGATCCTCTGCTTTTTAACCTTTCCAAAATGCTGTTTATAAGATCATTATTTTTAACTCTCTGCAATGTTTACAGTTTTACCTGAAGCTTTAATGAGAGATCTGTGTTTGTGATGGCGCTTCATCTTGCTTTTCAACTCTTAAAATTGTCGAGATTTTCCCCCCACCCCCCAACATGTTTTTGGAAAGCTTTTTAAAGGTGCCTGATGAATTTAAGCTAAGGCAGCTGCTGAAGCTGGTGCCATCTGTTGGTGATAGAGTTTAACTCACTTTTGTTTGTATTTTAGGTGAAATGGAGGCTTATTAAATAAAGGTTTCAGGGGCTTTTTAGAAAAATGCCTTCATTTGATAATTTTTTTATCAAGCATCTGCTATGTCAAGACATTTAGAGCTGTTAGCAAAACAAACAACATTCCCTGGCTGCGTGGAGTTTCTGTTCTAGCTGTGGGGGAAGACAGACAAAAGTGTGTTTATGTGCTATGGGAAAAATGAAGTAGGGTAATGGAGGAGGCTGATCTCAGAGAATGGGAAGGGGTGTTGCAGTTTTACATGGACCTTCCTGGGAATAATATGGAAGGCCCTCTTCCACTAGTGCTGCATCAAGACCTTTAGGGATTTTAAGAAGTGAAAGAAAATGGTTCCTTCCCCATCTGTGATTTGAAACAAGACTCAAAGTAATTTTTAAAAAAACAGCAGTGGTGGCGATGGTGGTGGTGATGTGCTGAATCTTAAATTTTAAGTTTTAATTATTTAAATTTTAATCTTTCCCATGATACTACTTCATTGTTCTTATTTACATAAATTATTCTAAAGACAAGATTCTTTTCCCCTCAGTACTTTAGCTTTGCAGGTACCTTAAGCATATGTATACTTGGCCTGTTAGTTAATGGAGCCTGAGTGTTGGGGTTCCACTGGTGGCCTTGCAAGTTACAAAGTGAGATGGACGATGAGATTAGCATACAGACTTCATGATGGCTCCATCTTTCAGTCTCAAGGGCAGTGCTTCGAAGCTGTCTTTGTTTTAATTTCCCGTCAATCACAGGCAGTCAAGATAACTTACTAGAAAACTGAAACGAACCAGTCTGTTTTGATAACTTTCTTTCTCTACTGTTTTGTTTTTTGTATTTGCTACTTTCGTCCTCTACATTGGATCGTTTTTTTCTTCTTTTGCATTTTGACCCTAAACCTTCTTTTGTGTTCCTTTTTTGTTTGTTTGGCTGTAATAGAATATGGTACTGTAGGAGCTGTGTGGGTTGTGACTTCATGAGTAATGTTCAGTGGATGAAACACTATTTTTATCACTCAGAATTCTGTGCAGGTTCTCTGTAACTCATTTCATGCATTTTGTTTTTGAGTTATTTCTGATAGATGGGATTTTGCCAAATAAGGAATACCATTATATTTGGGATGTAAGGTTTTTTAACTCCTGGTGTGGTGCTGTGGGCTAATGCATCAGACTACAAAGTTATTTGAACTTCAAGGTCAGTGGTTCAAGCTCACCAGCTGTACCTTGGTAACCCAATATCAGGTTGCTATGGGTTAGAATCGACTCGACAGCACTGAACAACAACAACAATAGCACCCTCTTTTGGTATTGTTGTTAAGTGCTGTCAAGTCAGTTCCAACTCATAGAACTTTGTATAGGGTTTTCGAGGAGTGATTGGTGGGTTTGAACCACCACCCTTGTGGTTAGCTTATCCTACAGCACCGCACCAGGACTCCAAAATCAAACTCGCTGCCTTTCAGTTGATTCCAATGTGTAACGACCCTGTAGGACAGGATAGACTTGCTCTTTAGTGTTTCCTAAGGAAGAGAGGCTGGTGGGTTTGAACTGATGAGTTTGCAATTAGCCATCCAGTGCTTAGCCTACAGGACCACCGACCACCAGGGCTCTCTTTAGACTTGTGCACTTCTCTTCCAAAAAAGAAAAGGAGAGAAAATCAGACTAAGAGGAAGAATTAGTAAATAGACTTTCAGTACGTGCTGTGTGGCTCTTTGTCGACACAATGAAATATAGGAAAATCCATCTCTTTGAGAATAACATTTCTTGCTGCTTTCGGTATTCTCTTCAGCATCTTTCACATGGTAGATTACGTTTGTTTTGTATTGGAGCCATTTTCTTACAATGATCCTCCCCCGTGGTATCCATGGACAGCACTTTCACCCCTAATTTCAAAATACAGGAAATAAAATAAGTGGAATTAATTCTAAAGTTCTATGAAATGAATTTTAAGTTTTTTATTTATGCATTATTTAAGCCAGAAGTGTTTTGTCATAGAACAAAAAAGTTTATCTTTATAAAGCAGGTAGCAGATCATCAATCTCAGATGGCTTGTTACTGTTTTTGGTTTGTTTTCTTTTCTTCTTTTAGTTTGCCTTCTGGTTGTTAGAATAGAGGTGACAGACGGTCCTGATATACTGTTGGGCAGAGAATCTGCTGGTTTTTATTTGGCATAATAAATGATTGAAAACAGTGCTGTTTTGTTGCAGTTCTAATAAAGACAACACAGTGGGTATTCTGATAGTGCATTAATTTTAAGCTTCAGAAGCAAGTGGCTTATACTGGGCACTATAAATGTTCTTAAGTAAAAGAAATCTCAGGCATTGGGCATGCATAGAATAGAAATCATGTACTGTAACTTTTTCCTTAAAGCACATATAGGATGAAGTTTATATTTTCAGGTGCAGTTTTCCTTTTTCTTAGTCTGTTCCCATCCCACCCTTCCCATCAGTGGAATCAATGAATCAATTACTATCTCAATGGTAATCACTATCAAGACTACCTCCAGGTAATAGTCCTGTGTTTGTTTGTTTCCTAAATTAAAATGGGTGTTGATGTTGCCAAGTGCTGCCAGTTGGTTCCAACTCAGAGCAACCTTATATGTAGGGTTTCTGAGGAGCAGCTGGTGGGCTAGAACAGTCAACCTAACAACTAGTAGTGCAATGCTTATCCTACAGCATCACAGCAGAATTCCTAAAATGGTTATGTTTAAGAGATCTTTTGGGCGATCATGATAAGAACAATTCTTTTTATCTGCATACATTTTCGTATGCATTGCCTTAACTGGTTTTTGTTATGGGAAGCAGTGGAGAAGAGGAATGCTTTCCCCCTTACTGGGGTACCTAATTTTGGAAGGTAGACTAATTTCAAAATGTTTAATATAGGAAATGGTTGAATATTCTA
This sequence comes from Chrysochloris asiatica, assembly GCF_000296735.1. Classification (NCBI taxonomy): domain Eukaryota; kingdom Metazoa; phylum Chordata; class Mammalia; order Afrosoricida; family Chrysochloridae; genus Chrysochloris; species Chrysochloris asiatica. The sequence continues at coordinate 17,705,078 of NW_006408526.1, forward strand.
AAACACTTAGCTAAATAATACTGTTTCCTGTGGTTTGATTTAATGTTGTTTTGTTTTCTTTGTATCTTTTGACCTATCTGGTCTGCCTTCCTACCTGCTGATATTTCCATAAATACAAATCAGAGTATTTGTAAATTTGTATTAGACTATACAAATCAGAGTATTTGTGAATTTGTATTAGATTATCCCTACTCTCGTGAGACCAGTACCCCTCTCCACTCTCTTAGCCTTTTTTAAAAAATGGAATCTTATTTCTGTTTAAGTATTTGCAGCCAAGATTGTTTAGGATGACTCAATCCCCAGGATACTTACTGATTTGTGTTTTAATAGTTACTGAGCTATTTTATTTAATAACATATTGCTTTTTAACGGGTGTTCTGGAAATCATGTTTTCTTATTTCTAACTCTCTTCTATGAAGATGAATGAGGAGAGTGTGGGAATCAAATACATAATGAGTTTATAGTTAAAGGATCAGGTCTAGTGTACTGGGCTAGTCTTCCTCTCTCCCCATTAACTAGACCATTTCATAGTAGGAATTACGGATTAATTTGGCTTTTCTTATTCATTTATGGAAGAGAAAAAAGCCCCAAAATGATTTCTTGGTTTCTCTGAACAATCTTGCTTCTTGCAAGTTTTCAAGTTAACCTGCTACATTTTCATATATGTTGTTACATAGAGAACTTTATTACTCATGATTTACCAGGCACCATGCCCTGACTGCATGTTGTATTGGATTCCCTTACCTCTCTTGCCTCAGGGGATTCTGAGGTGGTCGAAGGTGGTTGCCCATATGTGTATGTGAGAAACTTTCAGTCTAGGAAACCCCCAAACTTGTAAGGAGACTGCTAGAAAACCCGTCCAGCTTTTGTTCCCTAAGGGAAACAGTATCCTTATTATCCTGGTCAGGAAACAAATTGGTCCTTTGGCCCCCAAGGAGATCGGATATTTATTTTCTAGCTGAGTGTAATACAGGTATCTGGAAGGGAGACTGGTGCAAGATGTGCAGAAACATGAGAGTCCTGCTGAAGGTTGACATGCACTGCTAGGTAACAGTAAAAAAATCAAAATAACGATTTTCATCTCTTTTTCTGGTTTGCTCCTTTTTTCCCCAATCAGAAAATAGGAAACTGCTTTAGTTTAAATGATCAACATGAGTTTTTGAGAGAGACTCCTTGGCGTAAAAACCATTGGTTTTGTTTGCTAAGATCTGAAAACAGTAGTCACAAGTTTTGCTGCACTTTAAAATTACCGAAGGAACTTTAAAACCATGCCTATGCTTAAGGATCCCTCGTGGTGCTGTAGGATAAGCACTGGATTGCTAACTGCAAGGTAGGCAGGTCAAACCTACCAGAGGTTTTGCTCCTGTAAAGATCCATACTATGAGTTGAAATCAACTCAGTGGCAGTGTGTTTCACTATCAGTAGGTTACACTCCAAACCAACGAAATCCATTTAAATCCATTTCTGTGGATTTAAAACAAGCAAGCATTTTTTAAAATTTAAATTTAAGCTTTTTAAGATGTGGAGCAAAGATTGGGAACCATTACCCTGAGAGAAAAATTCCTAATTGTAGCTTTTGCTACCAACAGCCCTGAATGAAACAGTTGTATAAATGTCTGGTAAGGTAATTGACAAATGAGAAGTAGCTGTTGTAATAGAAAGAATAGGACCTCTGGTATTGGAATACTTGAATGTTGTAGACTGTACGGTTTAGAAGTTACCTTGTGCCTGTCCACCTTTTTGAGCTTCACTTAAAAATTTGTAATACAGTTATAGGGATTCAACCAGATAAAGTGCTTATTAGCACAGAGATTTGGATAAATGAATGGATCAATCTAGGAGTGTAAGGTTCTACTATTACTCATTTTTTGATAGGAACATTTAAAATAGTACTGGTGTGGTACTGTATGATCAGCACTGGATTTTGAACCACAAGGTTGAAGGTTCAGTCCACGAGCTGCTCCTTAGGAACCCTATAGAGGGTCACTGTGAGTCAGAACTGACTCGACAGCAGTTAAACATTCAATTAACACAGAATTATATAGAGTAAAAAGTAAAGGTTTTTTACAGTGAGGACAGTGGTACTCTGCTTAACACCTTCCAATAGTGTCCTATCACATACAGAATAAAAGTTAAAACTTTTTCTAGTTTTCAAAGTGTTATCTGATTTTTATTTCTTCATCCTTATTTTAAGTCAGCATCTGACTTCATTGTCTTCTAGCCCTACTAGTTTCTGACCTCCAGTTCTTTGCCTAGAATCTTCACATGTCTCATTCACATCTCAGCTGAGATGTCTTGTCTTCAGAGATACCCGTCCATGTATCCATTCAATCCCTTGCTGTCATACTGTCTTGTTTGATTCTATGTGTAACAGTCTTGTTATTTTGGTGAGTTATTTACTGCCTGTTTGCCCCCACTAAACTGTAAGCTCCTGGAGAGTAGAACATCAAAATCTTGTTGCCACCGAGTCACTTCCAACTCATAGCGATCCTAAAGGACAACATAGAATTGCCCCAGAGGATTCCAAGGTTGTCAATCTGTATGGAAGCAGACCTGCCACATCTTTCTCTTGGGAAGCAGCTGGTGGGTTCAAACTGCTGAACTTTGGGTTAGCAACTGAGAAGTTAGCCCCTGCGTCATCAGGACTCCCTGAAAGTAGGGACTCTTATTCTGTCTTGTTTACTTCAGTGTCTTCAGCATTTAGAAAAGTGCTGAGGAAGAAAGTAGGTTCTTAGTGCATATTTTAGTGATTGAATCTATGAATGAATAGATGTTCATTCAGTCTTAGGACTGTTGTAGAGGTAGCCAGAGGGCAAAATGTTTTTTAACCTGAATTTTTACTCTCTCCCTTCATCAGAAATTTAGGTCAATGGCAAGGAACAAGGCTTGGGAAAGAAATACCTGTGTATTTTGTTGCTGTTGTTACTATTAGTTGTGGTCGAGTCGGTTCAGACTCATAGTGGTCCAGTGATTATCCTACAGTACCACACCAGTGTTATTATAAAGTACCTATGAGTCGGTTCTGATTCATAGCAACCACCTATATAGTGTTTCTGAGGAGCGGCTGGTGGGTTTGAACTGCTGATCCTGTGGCTCAAACCCGATTTAGCTGCCTAGTGTATTATCCTGCAGCGCTACGCCAATGGTTGTTTATATACATATGGAAAGCACTGGATCGCAACGTTGGTTTGAACCACAAGGTGGGTGGTTCAAACCCACCAACCACTCCTTGGAAAACCTATACAGAGTTGGTGTGAGTCGGAACCGACTCGATGGCACTTAACAATAATATATAGGTTATGGGTATGCATATAAAAACCAGCCATTTCAAAGCTGAGCAAGTGATAAAGAATGTAAACTTGTAGCACAATTGCTAATGAATTGACCTTTTGTTACCTCTCCCTATACGCTGTATCTATATGTACTGCAATTAAAAAGAAAGAGTCCTGGTGTGGTGCTGTAGGATAAGCCCTGGACTGCTAACCTCAGGGTTGACAGCACTTAACAAAGCAACAATTAGAATAATATTTTTTGCTTATTAGAACAAATAATAAGATTTTTTAAAGGTTTTATTATAGACCACAAATTTATCTTAAAATCTTGTAGCAAGGTATTTCTGGAGGGAAATGAAAAAACTTTTTTTTCCTTCCGTTTTACAGTAGTTTGTAGAAGTTGAAATTATAATTATTTAAATGTTTTTACATTGGTAAACTTTTCTGTATGACTTCAATACCATGTTTGGGAACTAATTTACCAAAGCCTGCAGTTAACATTGAGTCCTGGTGTGGCACTGAAGGATAATGCACTGGTCTGCAAGGTTAGTTTTAACGTCAAGGTTGGCAGTTCAAATCCCACCAGCAAGCCGCTCCTTGGAAGCCCTGTACATGGTCGCTGTGAGTTGGAGCTGATTTGATGACACTAAACAACAACAACCCTCTGGGAGTGGGGCTTCTTCAGTTTTATCTCTGTGACAGTGCTCTTTGACAAGACAAAATAAGTTAGATACAAGCCCTGGTAACATAGTGGGTTGTGTGTTGGGCTTCTGATTGCAAGGTCAGCAGTTCATGTTCACCAGCCGTTCCATGGAAGAAAGATGAGGCTTTCTGCTCCCTTGAAGATACACAGCCTCAGAAACCCTATACAGGGTTGCTGTGAGTCGGAACTGACTTGATGGCACACCACCATCAATATGTGATATCCATTGGTCACCATGTGTATTGCTAGTAACTTGAACTTGCACATGAAGCTTCTGCTTCTTGTTTTCACCTGCCTTCTTCCAAAGATGGTTGAGAAGATTCTTTATCAAAAAAAAAAAACAAAAAAACAAAAAAAAAATCTTGCATTGAACTGTCAACTGTTTTTATCTTAGAGTGAGTTCACTGTAGGGAACAGATCTTCTAACTGTCCTTCAATGTCTTGTTTTGAACCTACTGTGGGTACAGTTTTGGGTGACGAATGGGGTTAGGACAAAGTGTTAATATATAAATCACTGTTGCAGAAAGACTTTCCAAGACAGTTGTATTTTTTCAGCTGAAGATAGAACTTTTGCAAGGGTGAGACAAATGGAATGCTTTCCCCATTTCTTGGTGTCAGCACACACGTTCCACACATAGGATTACACTGAGTCCTGTTCCCCCCACACTTAGGAAACTTGGAGAAGCATTCTGAAAACTGCTAGTTGAAACTTGTACTGTGCCTTTTGAGGCGTTTGAACCAGTGTGATAATCAAATTTATCTAGTTATTTTTGAATTAGAAATTAAAGTAGAATTGTTTTGGCAGGTTTGTGTGTTTACATGTGTTTTGGGTTTTTATGTAATTGCCAAAAGCATATTTTAGGAGTGTAAAGACAGAAAATGATTCATAAGCTCTTCAAATTCATACCTACAACTCATTTATACTTAATTATATTCCCATTAATATGAATGGCTTTATATGGTTTCTAGGAATTCTTCAGATCATGAGTTTAGGGGTGCACTAGTCTGATCACAGTTGGGGAGCAGTTTTCTAAAGGGTTTGTGTATTGAGCCCCACACATCATGTGTAAAGCCTTAGCAGATGCCAAGAAATGATTATTTAATGAGGTTATTTGTGTCTCTGGATTTTTCAGGTTGAAAGACTCTGCTGGACTACTTAGAACAGCAACTTCTTTCTTAGTCTGTTGAGATTTCTTTAGGTGGAGGTGAAAAAACCCACAGCTGCTTCAGGGACTCATTTATTCCTGCTTTCAGTGAAATAATTCATAGTGCCCAGAACAAAATGTCTACTGAGAGAAGATTAAAAATACTGAACCTTAAGTCAGATCAGGTTAGCCTGAGCATTTGGGATTGTGTTGGCTGACCTTAAATATCCTTTGCCACATTTTCCTGTAGTTAATCAGTGTTTGCGTTCCCCACCCCCCCTAAATCACTTAATATAGACATGTTACTGTGCCAAATATGAAAAAAATTAGATTGTAGCCAGCCTTCCAGCCAGCACCCTGGTGTGGCGCTGTGGGTTAATGCACTTGATTGCAAAGTCGGTTTGAACTGCAAGGTTGGCAGTTCAAGCTCACCAGGCACTCCTTGGAAATCCTATACAGGGTCGCTATGGCTTGGGACCTACTTGATGGTACTTAACAACAACAACAACAACAGCCAGCCTTCAGTAAACTTATGTAACTGAGGAGACGGGATATTCATAAGTGAAATAATATACGAGAGCAGTATAAGAAAGACAACATAAAATACTTAGCTCTGTTAAACTTTTTCAGTAACTGGCTATTTTCCAAAACAACTGTACCATTTTACATTCCCTCCAGAGTTACGATGTCTCCACATCCTTATATATACTTGTGATTATTGGTGTGCTGTGCTACACCCACTATCCCTTACCCTCAATATATTTTCTGTACCAGGAAGGCAGGAGCTGTTGAAGTATTTGCAGGAAAAGACTCCTTGTCCTAGAATATTCCCTTGAACTCCAGACTTCCATTCCCATTTCTGACAGTTAAGCATGTTCCCCCATATAACTTTATCACTTAGTGATTGTTCTTTGTTTTTTGAAATAACCAACTTCATAGGATGATTACTCAGCTTTCCTTGTTCTGTGTGTTGAGAACCCCCCTGGTCTGTCTCGTGCTCTGGTTCTTGGTTCTGCTGTTGCTACTCCTCTGCCATCCTTCAGTGTCACAACCTTTTGTTCCTGGACCAGCACACTCTATTACTATGGCTCTTCTTTGATGGTAGTGAGATCTCCTTTCCTGCGTCTGAGATGGTTCATTTTATACATGCCTGAGTTCCAGGTTTTTACAATTACAGTTGACCCAGTTAACCACTCACAACTGAATTATTCAATCCCACCAGCATCTTCTATTTAACCAGACCCATCAGAGCAAATGTTTGGTGGAAACTACAAAGAATAAGCCTAAAAGAGACATATTACATAATTCATAACACTGCAATAGTGAAAATAATAGGGGTTATTTTAAAAATTATTTTTAGTGTGATTATATATAAATTCATGTTAGGTAAATTAGTATGGTTGAACAGGGAAAGTGAAAAAATATTGCTACAAAATCATAGAAGCCTTTGTTAAGCAAAAATATAAAAATGTGAAGCTCTTGTTCTTCTACATAACCTCTACCTAGGGCTGTACACTTCTGAAGGTGATTTTTTAACCCTTACCTGGGAACAATTCTGTGTTTTCAGTATATAACTTATCAAAGTGGCAGTTTTACATCCTTGAAGGACTCAAATTGTGTTGTTCTTTTCAATGTTATTTAAATTTCGGGAACAAAAAGAAATTTTTGTTAGATCATACTCTGTCTACCCTATAGCAAGATCCAGGACTATAGGTAGAGTAAGGTTTCCAAAAGAAATTCTTGCAGGACAGCCTTTGTTAACTCTTGAAGAATGAGCAGGTGCAATGTTGTGATGAGGAAAAATTAATTGGCACAACTTTCTTGGCCCTTCTCTCACCAATGCAGTTTTCAGTTTTCTTAGAAATTCTTTGTAAGAAGTTCCCCGGTTGTGCTGTGCCATTCGAGAAAAATGTATCAAGACTATGCCTGTTGAATCTCAACAAAGCAATTAACAGAATCTTCTAAGCTGACCTTTTTTTTCTTAAAATTTTACTGACCCAGAACATCCCCTTGGAAGCCTTTGTTTTGATTGGACCTCTGTATTTTAAAGGACTCTTAATAAGGAGCACTAGGAGCTCTGGTAGCATAGGTACGACACGAGTCAGACTGCTAACCTCAAGGTCGGCATTTAGAAACTGCAAGCCATTCCATAGGAGAAAGAGGAGGCTTTGTGCTCCCATCAATATAGCTTCGAAAACCTTATGGAGGGTCTCTGTGAGGCAGAAACAACTCCATAGCACGCTACCACCACCATGAGTGTAACACAAGTGTAGTACTGGGAGAACTTATCTGCACTCATTCACTTATCACAGAGACAAAATCATACAAACAAACCTATGACTTTTGACTTACCATCATTCATTAATCAGGGATTGTTGTTTTTAGGGGGGCTCATCTTCTGGCACGATCTCAGACAATGTTCTACTGTTAACTAGTTTGAAGAAGAGCGGGCAAAAAGATTCAGAAAAAGAATTCAGTTTCAAAGACTAGTGGGATATCAGGAAGTGTAATGTAGGATAAGCACTGGACCGCAAGGTCGGTTTGAACTGCAAAGTCTTATATAAGCATTGTAAAATTTGTAGAATCAACATGTTCATTGTTATCAAGTGCCATCAAGTCAGTTCTGATTCATAGTGAATTGTATTGGGTGTCCTGTATTGGGTGTCCTAGGAGCAGCTGGTGGATTTGAACCACTGACCTTGTGGTTCAAACCGACCTTGCAGTATATAGTGCATTATCCTGTAGTGCCAATAAATTAAAATAAATTCAAAGAAAACAATGTTGAATTACACCAAACTACTAAAATCAGTTTAAAGAAGAGGATAAAAATCTTGAAAGGAATCAGAGATAAAAAGCATTTTATATACCAGGAAACAATGATTTGGATGGCTGTGTACTTGTTATCAATAATTTTGGAATTCAGGAGACAGTAGAACAACATCCTTAAAGTTCTGAAGGAAAAAAATAGTCACTCTGGAATTCTATATCCAGAAAAAAATATCATTGGGAAAAGAAGGTGAAATAAAGATATTTTCAGATGAAGGAAAGCCAAGAGAATTTGTCATCCTCAGTGCTGCCCTACTTTGCTGTTGGAGTTGTGGTAAGCTTCTAACTCAGCGACTCAAAGAAACACTGCCCTGTCCTTCACCATCCTCACAATTGGGGCTATGCTTGAGTCTTTTGTTCCAGCCACTGTCACTTCATCTCACTGAATGTCATCTTTGTCGTTAACACTGTACTTTACCAAGCATGTTGTCCTTTTCAGGAACTGGTCCTTCCTGATAACATGTCCAAAGTATATGTGAAATGGAGACCTGCCATCCTTGCTTCACTGGCTTTACTTCTTCCAACAGATTTGTTTGTTCTTCTGGTAGTCCATGATGTATTCAGTATTATTCATGATTGGAACAGGTTACAATTCAGAATCAGGAAAGACTCCGGATACAGTTCTTTGGTCAGGACAGCTTCTTCTTCTCAGTCATATCCACAGGTTGGCCTCTCTCTGATCTTGGCCCCTCAGCATCTGCCCTGCTTGGGAAAGTGTTACAAAGCTCTTTAGTTCAATAACTCTCTAGAGGCACATTACTCTGCCAGTAAGCTTCAGCCTGAAAGTTCTCAACTCTCTAGCTTCGTGTGTCAGCAAAAGTCTAGCTCTGCCAACAAGTGCCGGCGGTACCCGTTTTATCAGCAAATGTCCTGCCTTGGAGGCATTTGGCTTTGTCAGTCTGTGGATCACAAAACCCGCTGTGTAGTGTCTCCTGTTGATTCTGCTGCCTCTGCACCTGCCAATTCTCTGCCACTGTTTCTCACCCTCTTTGACATTTTTGATATTATGTTGTTGTTGTGAAGTGCCATCAATTCTGTTCTGACCCACAGCAACCCTGTATAGGGTTTCCGAGGAGCAGCTGGTGAGCTTGAACCACCAACTTCGCAGTTCAGATGGCTTTGCAGTATGACACATTAGCCCACAGCACCACAGGCTCTCTCTTTTTGTCTACTGAGTCCAGTGCAGGGATCCTGGTCCCAAAAGACATACTCTGCTCGCATCACTTCTTGCTGGTGCTGAAGATTCCTCCCCTTCCTGCCTATGGGATTGCTCATTTTAAGCCTAGCAGGATAGCAAAACCAACTAGAATCCTTATTATGGTTCCATAAACCTTATTTACATGATTTCGCCCTCACAAGGATGCCATCCACCTTATTTGCATTATTAGAAAGCTGTTCAATCTCTGTTGTTAAGTGCTGGTGAGTCAGTTCTGACCCCTAGTGACCCTGAATAGGATTTCCTAAGAGCACCTGGTGAGCTTGACCCTCCGACCTTGCAGTTCAAAGCGACTTTGCATTCCAGTGCATTAACCTACAGTGCCACATTTGGTGGGCCACAAATACCTTATTTGCATAGCTCCACACAATCATTGAAGGAGCTCTGGTAGCTTAGTGTGGTTATGAAGCAGGCTGCTTATCTCACGGTCAGCAGTTGGAAACTACCAGCTGCTCCGCGGGAGAAAGATGAGGCTTTCTGCTCCCATAAAGATTTACAGCCTCGGAAACCCTGTACAGGGTCACTATGAGTTGGAACCGACTCCATGGCACATAACAGCACAATCATTTGGTGGGACTTAACATGTCCGTGACAAACCAGCATATGAAAATGGTTAATCATACTGCAAGTTCAAAACACTTAGAAATTTATAAAAATACTGATGATAAAAGGTAGTAGTAATGAAAATTTAAAAACAAAAAGGGAAGAGGTATTCATTCCACTTACATATGAACCAACTTGCATCTGAACCAATTTACCATAGAATCAATACAGTGGGATCTTGTTGTATGCCACGGACTACTTGTAATAAAAAAATGTGTATATGTCAAATACTGAAAAGAAGAATTGACAGAATAATTACATAATGTAGCAGATTCTAACATTCCTTTGTTAGTAATTGATAAACTAGATGAAAAAAATCACTAAGCCACATGATTTTTTTCCCCTTTCTTTCATGTATTGGAAGGACAACAGCGTCTGTTTGTTTTCTCATTAGGACAAACTGTTGGGAACATTCCTCCAAATAGGATAAATAGAAAGGAAAGAAGGGGGTCAAAAAGAAAAGAGAGAAAGAGGAAATAACAGATTTGGGACTGGATAGTGGTGAAGGTTCTGCAACAGGAGTGTGGTTGGCATGGCTGGATTGTGCATCTAAAAATGGCTGAAGTGGCAAATGTCTTGTATATATTACTACCCAAAAAAATTATATATATATATATATTTTTTTTCTTTTTTTGGTAGTAATAGATATATAGATATAGACACCTAAAGATGAAGAGGATCAGGATTACTATTATTAACCTTGAACTAATTGATATTTTAGGATACACATCCTACCAGTATAATCTCTGTTCTGTAATTGATGTGGTGTATTTATTTACCATTGTATATCATAAACTGAATTATAAAGTAGGTTTCAATACATTTAGAAGGAATGAGTTCATATGGAATATGTACTTTAATTGCAACAGAATTAAAAAAAATGATATCACTTAGGCATATGCTTAAATGTTGGGAAATTAAGTCTCTTTAGATCCTTAGGTAGTGGATATGTTAATTAGCTTTTTTGACTAATCTGGCCTTTTATTAATTTGGGTATTCATTTTTAATAGTGAGTATTAAAATTACAGGGGCACATAGAATAGGTTTATGTATGGACTACCAAAGGTCAGAGTGGTGATGGAAATAAAGCTACATCATTAATGAGCAGGAGATTTGTGACCAAACCGAAAGCCAGTAAGTTCTGATTCATAGCAACTCTATAGGACAGGACAGAACTGCCCCATAGGGCTTCCAAGGCTGTAATCTGTATATAGTCCTGATGTGGTGCTGTTGGCTAAACCCTGGACTGCAAGGTTGTTTTGAATCGCAAGATTGGCGGTTCAAACTCACCAGCCGCACCTCGGAAACCCTACACAGGAAGCCAACTTGATAGCACTTAACAACAACAATCTTTACGGAACCTGACTACTATTCCTCTGTGGATTTGGTGGTGGCTGTTTGAACTGCCAGCTTGTTTGTAATCACTGTACTACCAGGAGTGAGGTACTGTAATTCCCTCATACTGGTACTTATATAGTAATCTCAATGTTTATTCAAGAGATGGTCATCATAGTTTGTTAGTTTCTTGACAAACAAGGCTGTCTGTTTTATCAGGTCAAAAAATATGCTCGATATTCAGAGATTAAAAAACTGATCTCCTTTTGCTATGCTTGAAATAGCAGCTGTATAATTTTCTTCTTAAAGCTTCATTTACACAATTGGGTTTCTGTTCTCATACTCAACTGCTGCAGTGTTTTTCTGAAAATGTAGGTATATGGCACACATATTCTTGTTGCTGTTAAATGTCATCCAGTTGGTTCCGACTCAATAACCACCATGTATAGGACTTCCAAGGAGTGACTGTTAGGTTTAAACTGCCGACTTTGGGGTTAGCAGTCTAGTGTTTATTTTACAGAGCCACATCAAGACTCCTATGGCATGTATAAAACATTAGAAAGTAAACTGGATGTGAATCAAGGAGCTCTGGTAGCGTAGTGGTTATGAATCAGGTGGCTAACTCAGGTGAGAATCACATTTGATGTGTAAAATTTTATTGATAAAATTGAGAGTCATTGTCTTAAAAGACTAAAGTTGGGTCAAAACTAAAATTATTTAATGAGCATTCAATAAAGTATAGAGTTTCAACAGGATGTTTTATTTTGATGATTTAACTAGAATTACCTTACATGCAAACGGTTATTAAAATTGTCTTTTATACTTTATTGTTTCACGACTTTTTTGTCATTCGGTGAGAAAATTAGGTAAAAAAAAAAGTTTAAGAACTATGTTTTACTGAAGTCTTATATAGAATTTCTACTTCTTTATATAGTATAATGGGCAGTCTTATAAATATTCTATAAAACTGATTTTTGTCTTGAACTTGTAATTTCCTTTTTTAAAAGAGGAAGAATAAAGGTTGATTAGATTCCAGTATGACCAAAGCTAAAATAAATTGTAAAATTGGTTATCAAGTGCAGCTGTTGCTTTGAATGTTATAGTTGATGGAAATGAGAGGTCATGTGAAGATTCTGTTATGAAAGATTCCATTTGAGAAATTGGCTGTTAGTGTTTTTGTTTTCTTCTTTGGGAAGCAATCAGAAAAGCTTACCTCAAAGAAATCTTTTGTTTTAGTACATTTATCAGGGAATGATGGACTGGCACCCACTGTTGTCTTAGGTTGCTTTTTCTTGAGTATTGATTAAGCAGGTATGGCTGAAAATCATTTACACTGCTCATTAAAAATTTTTAAACTTTTTGTCTAAGTGATAATAGAAAGATAATTGAAGGCCTGAATCTGAAGTTTCAGGCCTGAATCAGACTGGCTGTAGGATAGGGTCCGGATGTGATGCTGTAGAATAAACACTGGACTTCTAACAAAGATCAGAGGTTCAAACCCACCAGTCTCTCCTCAGAAACCCTAAACAGGGTCACTAAGAGTCAGAACCAACCCAACAGCACTTAACAATACTAACAACATTGTACAAGGATTCTTAATTAATTTTCCCTTTATTTCACTGTTTCTCCTTCTCTTTCTTGCCACGGACTCATTTGGCAGTCTGAATATACCTGTGCACCCCTTCCCAGAATAATGTTTCAGTGGCATAAAATACAATATATAGGATTATTATACATAGATACTAAGCTCATGGTCCTGACGTTTATCACTTACCAACTCCAGATTAAGAATTTTTGTTATAGAAGGGATTGAATTAGATAGATAACTTTCACTTCATAAAATCTTTGATTTTAAACATGTGGAGAGTCTCCTTTGATTGTGATAAAATAACTAATGTAAAATCCCCTGTTTTATAATTATTGTGGTACATTCACCATCCTACACCGATGCTGCCACAAAGCCCTCTAATTTCCTTAGGTTAAAACATATGACAGCCGGTTGGTTTATTTACTGAATACAAACACTTAAACATTCGTATCAGGCACTTCAATTTATTAATGTCTTTTCTGAGCACATGTTTGAACAAAACAGAAGGTTACAGATACTAGGATTTCTTTCATGGAACATTAAAATATAGTTGATAAACCTTTACATATTAGAACAGCAGTGATCCAAGGCCTTTAGAAATTAAGAAACCAATGAAAATATATAGTATGGAGTCAGGATGTGAGCTAGGGAGATTTTACTTTAAAGCTCTTGTTCTTTGTTGTTAGATGCCATCAAGTTAGTACCCACTGATAGTGACCCTAGGCACAACAGAATGAAACACTGTCCAATCCTGGGCCAACCTCACAATTGTTGCCACGCTTGAGCCCATTGATGCTGGTGCTTTGCCAATCCATCTCTCTGGGGGTCTTCCTCTTTTTCTCTGACCCTCCACCTTACCAAACATGATATCCTTCTCCAGCGACTGGTCCCTCCTGACACTATGTCCGAAGTATGAGAGACTGAAGTTTGTTCTTATGTGCTGTCAAATCATTTCTGACTCATAGCTACCCTGTATAGAGTTTCCGAGGCTATAAATCTGTGGGAGCAGAACGCCTCAACTTTCTCCCATAGAATTGTCTTAACTAAAAAAGAGTTTATTTTACCACAGCGTGAAGCGGTAGTATTTTGTGAAGTTTTCAATGAATGTTACAGACTTTATGTTCTAGAGCACTCTCTTCATGGAATGGTTGGCAGAGATAGGATTATATAGATTGTGAAGACTGCTGATACATTCCAAACACTCTATAGTAAGACTATTTGGAGATGGCCCTGATAGAAGTTTTGGCTGCATTTACTCAGTTTTTTGTGGAGGTGTTAGAAATGTATTTGTTCAGGGTCTTTAGGTGTAATCTGGAATTCCACTAGCTTCTTGGTTTTGATACATACTTCACACAGGATTCCGAAAACAGGTAGAGGTGTCTTTGTACAGTTTTGACCCTTGGATTGCATGAGTTCAGTTATATGTGGAGTTGCAAAAAAAAAAAAGCCATCTGATGTTAATCATCCCTGTGTGAACAGTTTATCTTGCCAGTAAATTGCATACCACAGTAAAAAGTGATCTCTCATGGCTCGCACATGTTTTTCAGTCTTTAGTACATACCCAGAGTCTTGAATAACACCATAGGACCCATATAAAAAACCACTAGTGATGCTGGAAGTGCTCCCAAGAAGCAGAGAAAAGTCAGGACATTATGAGGAAAAGTTGAATTGCTTGATATGTACTAACTGAATTTTGCAACTGCAGTTGCCAGCCATTTCCAGATAAATAAATCCAGCATTAAGAACCATTGTGAAAAAAAACCAAAAGGAAATTTTTGAAGCTGTCACTACAGCTATGCCAGCAGGCACAAAAACCTTGCACTTTTTGCAAAAAACCTTTGTTAATCTGGTATTGAAGATGTGGCTGATGTGTGGGTGCAGTATAATGTGTATACCATGCAAGGTATGTGTTGCTTTACTGTTTATATTATTGGTAAGACTACATACATAGTTAAGTTTTTGCAGGGTCAAAAGCTATATGTGTGAGTTTTCAGTTGTGTTAGGGGCTCAGCACCCCTAACCACCCTGTGTTGTTCAAGAGTTGCCTGTACTACTTTCAGCATGTGGAATGTTTTGAGTTTCTGTCATGAATTTCTATTCCTGTAGAATGAATTGGGTGGAGGTGGCTCACCAAGAAATGTGTCTAGAGCCTTGATTAAAGTTCACAGCTGTCACCATCGAATAGTAAGAGCATCCAATAGAGTTTTCTCTGATAACCATGCCAATCATTATTATGATTTTGTTCCATCCTGGTGTAGTTATGAATGTCTCTGAGTAGGTAGCTAATGAATGTCATGAATCATCTGGAAGAATTTACCAAATGCCATGTGGTAGTCATTCATTGTGAACTGATCACAGTGAAGAACTCTAGTGATGTTTATTTTAAATGGTTTTATATTTGTCAAACTTTATCTGCACTTTTTAAATAGAATTGGTAGCAAATAACAAAACAATCTTTTCCTAGCACCACACTATTATGTAGGTAACCTAACATCTTGCTTCCGTGATATTGTTGTTGTGTGCTGTCAAGTCATTTCTGACTCATAGTGACCCTGTATAGGGTTTCTGGGAGTCCTGGTGTGGTGCTGTAGGCTATGCATTGGATTGCTAACCTCAGGGTTCAAACCTATCATCCACTCCTTGGAAACCCTATACAGGATCACTATGAGTTGGAACCAACTTGATGGCACTTAACAACAACAACAACACAGGGTTTCTGAAAGCAGCCAGTGAGTTTGAACTGCTGACCTTGAGGTTACCAGTCCAATGCTTATCCTACAGTGCCACTTAGTTTTTAAAATATTCCCTATGCAATTAAATGTTTCTCTGTTTCTGTGCTAGATTTTGAGCCACTGCTAAGCAGCGAACATCACAAAGAGAGTACGGTTTTTCTCCCTTGGGGCCTGACACATAGTTGTTCTCACTGAAATGTATTCTGCAAGGTTGGTTTGAATTGCAAGTCCTGGGGTTCAAGCTCACCAGCCACTCCTCAGAAACCCTAGGCAGGGTCACTTTGGGTCAGAACAGACTTGACAGCACTCAACAACAGCAACAACAACCAAGCTGTAATGTTGAAAAATATGTAGCTCTGCAACATGAATTAGAAATGGGTTCAATATCTATTACCAGTGATTAAGGAGTCTTGGTGTGGTGCTGTTGCATAAGCACTGGACTGCTAACTGTAGCTCTGAGTTTGAACTAACTCCACGACACTTAACAGCAACAACCAGTGCTTACTAGTAGTTTTTGTTTCAGGAAGGAAAGTTTTCTAATACATATTAATTTATACAAACAAAATGCTTTTAATTGTTTTCTGCAGATGGACTAACAGCAAGACTTGCATGCTCATAAAAAATTCATATGTCATAATCATAAGGCACACACTTTCATAATTACTTTGATGTTTATCTTTGGGTGGGTAAGAACTGTAAATAGAGATACTGTTTTGTGATTTAGCATTTGCTTATTGTTATGTTGAAAGAAATAGCAGAGATGTTTTAAAATATAGGTTGTTCACAAAGATATAAACAAGTAAATCTACAAAGTAGAGGCATCTTTTCAAACACTGGATAAATATTTACCAAAGGAATCAACATCAATATACATACTGTCCTGGTAAGAATTTATGGGGGGTAAATTGCTGTTGCTGAAAGTACTCCCAAGTGGCCCACCGTTCCCTGTCTCTTTGCCATGGTATTGTTGTTTACATTTTTTTGTGTATCGTGGATGGATACGATTCTTGATACCTGCAAATGCATGATTCAGAATGAACCAGAAAACTTTAATAAAGCCTTTTAGACATAGAGTTCCTGTGGTGTAGTCTCATTTTAAGATTGAAAAGCATCATGAACAATTGGAATTATTGAACATGGTAACACATAAGCAAAAGTATTCTGGAACGTGTCTGAATATTTTATGCAAATGTGAGTTTTCATATGAATGAGTTTAAATTTTAATTCTGAGCCACATGGTACTTGCTTTATAGGAGTACCGAGAGGTTTAATGAATTAATTCTTAGAATTTTCTTCATGTTTTGTGAATATAAAGCTGAATATAGGAAAAGTAATAATGTTTTGATGTGTGTTGGGAATAGTGCCCATTAGTTATTGTGGACTACTGTATGCACCTTGCATTTTGAATATAATAGACTTTGCAAGGGTTGGTTCATAACTATGGGTTATATATAAGTTGGCCATTCATAATCCAGACACTGTGTGTACTACATATAATTTTTATTGGCTGTATTTCTTCCTCTTTAAAAATTCAATCCATGATATTAATTCTCCAATTTATATTTTTGCCTCAGTGTTGATATTGTTCTCATTAAAGAATTTGTTTCTAACAAAATTAGTTTTGGGCGCTGATTTATGTGTCAGTGAAGTAATGAATTCTCCATAGTGGCCTATTTTGCAGCAACATTTTGGTAGTGCCAAGTTCATTCCATCAAAATGAGTTTCTTTATGTGTACTTCTGCCTTGGTTCTTTGGAAAAACAGCTTGGGAGATTTCACTCCTAAGCTATAGTTTTCTTCCCTAGAGTGTTTGTTGTATTTGTCTACCAGGTGCATTTGACATTTCCTGGGTAACCTGTAAACAGCTTGACAGTTTGATACTTTTGTTCAAGTGTTGGGCTACAGGCTGTTCTGTGATTGGCTTATTTTACATATCTTGCAGGATTTGGTTATTTTACTATGTAGATCAGGTGATTGCCATTCATCAAGGGAATTGATCAGTCTGTGGCCCTACTGGACAGTCCAGGCCTTGATTTTGCTAGGAATTTGCTTGTATATATGTAAACAGTCAAACCACAGAGGTTTTAGAGAGACAGAGAGAAAAAGTAGAGGTGAGGAACCTCCTGATGGAGCTATAACATGGGTTAAAGACTGTAACATTCATGACAGAAGAGGCTTGGAAGGGCCCTGTGGCAGAACCAGCAGAACAGGCCCAGAAGTGGTCCTGAGGTAGAACCTGCTGTGATGGCACAAACCTGCTCCTCAAAAAGCATGTAGTACCTGAGCAAGCTGCTACACTGGCTGTGAGCAGGGTCACTTCACAGTGAAAGGGCCATCATCAGGGGCATTGATGGCATTAGAGGTCTGCATGATGAGAGGGGGCAGACACTACTACAGGAAGACCATATTAGAACATGAGCTCATCTTTAATTTTGTTTCTGTTAAGATCAACACTTCAAAACCACCAGCCACTTAATGGAAACCTCATACTGGGTCCCTACGAGTTGGAACAGACTCAACAGCACTTAATTACAACATATACATGTAAACATATATATTGATTTATGGAGTGTCTCTGGACTGTAAACTATAGAGTAGGTGGTTCAGTCCATCAGCTGCTCCTCATATACATATACACTAGACCATGAACCACAGGTTGGGCAGTTTGAGCATGTATGACAAACACTGGAATGTGAATCACAAGGTTGGTTCCAAGCCTACCATGTATGTTGTTAAGTACTGTCCAGTTGGTTCCAACTCATAGGGTTTCTGAGTCTGAATCTTTGCAGGAGCAGAAAGGCTTCATGTTTCTCCCATAGAGTGGCCAGTGGACTCGAACTGCTGGCTTTGTGGTGTACAGTCCACTGCTTATCCTATAGAGCCATCATGCTTCCATATATATAGTATATACACAATCAAATTTTATAAATAAAAACATGTCGGATATGTTTTCAAAACATTCTTATGCAAAGGTGATTGTTGTTAAGTGCCATTGACTAGGTTCCGACCCATAGTGACCCTAGGTTTTCCGAGGAGCAGCTGGTGAGCTTGAACTGCCGACCTTGCAGTTCAGTCCGGCCTTTCAGTCCAGCGCATTAACCCACAGCACCACACCAGGACTCCAAAAGGTGATTAGAAACGTGGAAACCTAATAGATAATAGACAGTAAAGGCATGGTAGCGTTAGAAATGCAAGAAGAAGGGGACTAGTAATTCAGGAAATCCTGCACATGGAGCTCTAAATTGAAGAAGTTGAATAGCAAGATGAGAGAAGGGTCAATGGCAATTCCATTTTCTTGTTCATATCTTCAGTTAGCCGGAAAAACTGTGAAAACAGGAAACAAGACCATGTTCTCTATTTTATCTCTTATACCTGAGTGGGCAACCAGGAGGGTAACAGTTAAAACTAGAAAGTCAGAGAATCAGAAAAGGTTGCATTTTCATACGATGTAGTTACATCTGTTTAATTTGTATATGCTAACTCAAAATGAGCTCTCATATGCTTCCTGCCGTCCCTGTTCTAGGAAATCTGATTGTATTTGCTGAATGTCACGGGCCCCCACCCCAACAGAACAGATGCTGTCGATGGGGAATAAATGTGGGCCAGGAACAAATGTGGGCTGTGCAGCAGCCCTGGTACGAACTGCTGTGGTTTTGTAAGACCTATTCTTGGCAGGAGATACTTGTCTTTCCAGGGTATCAGCGTCCATGAGAGATTACAAAGGCAGGACTTTCTTTTAACCAACATGAAACTAATGCATTTTAACAGTATAATTAACAATAAAAATCTGTAAGTAAAATCACTTGCCTTGAGAAGGTCCTAGGCAATTCTTAGTGTAGCCTATGTGCAGGTTTTTCTGTATTTTATACAGGAATCTTGAATTTTATAGTTTGCTCAAACTTTCAGAAAATCCTTTTTGTTCAGGAGCTAACCTAGGGTTCACAAACTATCGGCCCTGTGCTAAATCTGGCTCATTTCCTGTGTCCATAAAGTTTTATTTTTAAAATGCAGGTTTTGTTGGAATGCAGGCATGTTTGTTTGTTTGTGTTTGCTTTCGGGCTGCAACGACAAAGTTGAATGGTTGTGACAGAAACCATGTGGCACAACTTTAGGTTTGTGGCTACAAACCTAAAAATATGTACTACCTAACCCATTATAGAAAATGTTAATTCCTGAACCAGCTGAACTTACAGATGTTTTATGGATAGTTGTCCTTGTGTCTTTGCTCAGTTAGATGACTTTTCTAAAGATTATATAGAGAAGCTTAGCCTTTTAGGTGACAATATAGTGATATGGCTAACGACATTGGCTCAGGAGTAAAACTTTGTGGGTTCAGATTTTGCCTCATCCATTTATAAACTGTAATTTGGGGAAAAATTACTTACTTTTTTTTATTAGTATCCCTTTCTGGGAGTTGTGCTAATAATAGTACTCAGTCAAGGGGTTCTGAGAAGCAAGCGAGTCAAGTCTGTGGTGCATGGCAGTTGCTTAAATATTTGCTATTTTCATTTCAGGGTTTTTTGTTTGTTTTCCATTAACATCTGAAGTAAAGGGAAAGATAAAATGAAGTATCCCTGGTAATCTGCTCTCATAAAAATTATACCCTAGGAAATCGTATGGGGCAGTTCTACTTTGTAGCGTAGCACTACTTTGTAGTGTATGAGTTGGAATTCACTCGATGCCACACAATAAGAAAATCATGCATCAAGTCACAGTCTTGAAATTTATACCATACGTAGCACCTGGTTACATTAATAGTGCTGCTATAGTTTTTTTTTTTCTTCTTAAAAATACCTGTTCAAAACACAACGAAAGTTAGACAAAATAGTATTTAATGTGATTTCTGTTGGGTTATCCATGTTTTTTTGTTGTACATTGATTTAGTAAAATTCAACTTGAGTCTGCTTATTGTATTGGGATGATTCTAACATAGATGAGAATTCACTAGTGTTGTGCAACCTTGTGTATTAGATGTCAAGCATTATTCAACTGATTGAACCAAATTGCAAGCCTAATAAAGTTTAAATGTATTGTTGTTTATAGCCTTGACATGAAAGCCATGAAACAAATAGTCCAGAGAGAAAGTGAAATTAGCCCCATATTTTCACTGAACCTAATGTACTTACTTCATTGTGCTATGTAGCTTTTAGAATGCAGCATGCTGTTGGATTCCTTTATTGATTAAAATTAGACACCTTACCTGATCCTTGATTTACATTGTACTGAATTAGTAGCTTTGTCATCATCTTTGTTGTTTTGTTGCTAGAGCTGAAAATTCCTTAGAGCTGTGGAACATATCCTGCAGATTACAGGTTGAGTACTTTGAATGTAGGATAAAGCCGTGGACCGCAAGATCAGTTTGAACTGTAAGGTTGGTGGATCAAACTCACCAGCCATTCCTTGGAAACCCTATACAGAATCACTATGAGTCAGAATTGACTCAATGGCACTTAACAACAACAACTTGTGGATACTCCCTCCGGTGTTGCCTTGCTGAAGCAAGTAAGATAGTATTTTCATATGATCTCTGTATGCTTTCTGGATAGCTTGTAATGCCCATTTAGTTTTTGGCAGACTCTGCAGTAAGAAACATGCAGTGCTTGTGTTTCAGTAAATTGCAGTCAACTTCTCTTTAGACATATCTTGCTTTCAGATTCTTTTGGTCTTAATTGAAGCAGATTAACTTGCAAAGCCATTTATATAGTAGAATTATCTTTCATAATTCTTCAGGCATCTCAGCACACATTAATTACCTCTCATGACCTATGAGAGTTCTTGAGGGGAAAAAAGACAGCAAACTCAGAGCATTTGATTTTAGTCTGTGTCTGTGCTGAACTTTTTCATGAAATAAATTCTTTCCAAGGAGTACACAGTGGGTAAAGACTGCTGGGAAAGATCCAGAGTTGGGAAGCTGGATGACCTGTAGTGTGTGTTTGCATTAGTTTTTCTAGTCATATTCGTCACAATCCAATCACAACAGAATTGTCCCTAAAAGGTTCCCTAAACCAAAAAAACACAATTCTCCATCTTCTCCTGTCTCTACAGAAAAAATGTTTGTTCACAGTTTAAAGATCCACATTGTACATTGTAATAATTAGATATATAAAAGCTTTAAAATTGTTATTTTTAAAAATGGTAAAAACTGTATAATGTAACTGTTGTTGTTTGGTGCCGTTGAATTGGTTCTGACTCACAGTGACCCTGTGTATAACAGAATGAAAGAGTGCCTGGTCTGGTGCCAGCCTCAGGATCGTTGTGTTTGAGCCCGTTGTTGAAGCCCCTGTGTCATTCCATCTGACTGAGGATCGTCCTCTTTTTCGCTGATCCTCAACTTTACCAATCATGATATCTTCCTCCAGGAACTGGTCCCTCCTGATAATATGTCCAAAATATGTGAGATGATGTCTCAGCATCCTCACTCCTGAAGCACATTTTGGCTGTACTTCTTCCAAGACAGATTTGTTTGTTCTTTTGGTAGTCCATGATATATTTAATATTCTTTGCAGCAACATAATTCACACCTATTCATTAGGCAGTTAAAATATTTATTGATAACCATATTTTTTTAGTCTTGAATACTGTTTATAGGGCTTGGAAGCAGATTGGTGTACACACAACTCATCTATTACAATAATTTACAAGGCTAAAAAGGCTTCTAGGTCTAAAGAGCCAGTGGAGTAATTAGGTGGCACAAATGGTTAAGCACTCGACTACTAGTCAAGAGTTTTGTGGCCAAGAGTGATGTCAGGGGTTTTTCTCTGGGTATTATTGTTTATTCTTGGTGTCAACAATTTTGTGTTTCAGCTCCTCTTGATAGTCTTAGGATTCTGGATATCTCTGGGTGATGCAAACAGTTAAGCATTGGACTACTAACTAAAAGTGTGGTTCAGGCTCACCCGCAGGCACCTTGGAAGCCAGGCCTGATGATCTGATTCTGGAAAGTTGAAAACCTTATGGGGACACTCTACTGTGCACCTATGAGACTGCTATGCGTAAGAGCCATCTCAACAAGGAACAAATTTAGATATGAAAACATATGAGATGTAAAGGACACCAATTATTCATTTTGGATTTAAAATAAAATCAGCTGAGTGTTTAAGAAAGAAACATATTCCTGGTGCCACTGAATTCACTCTACTGTAATAGAAAAATTTAAAACAATGATAACAATATAAACATTGTCAAACATTTCAAGTACCCATGGAGCAGGAAACAAACCATACTCTGTATCAAGAATACAAACAATATAATTTATGGACTCAAACCCTAGTTACTCAGTTCTTACTGTGATCCAGAATGTAAGTAAACTAAGGCTTTTAGAGTGCAGTTGATATTAAAATGCAAAATTATGAAACTCTTAAAGTGAACCCTGGCCCAGTGAGTTATGCGTTGAGCTGCCAACTGAGAAGGTTGGTGATTAGAACTACCAGCTATTTATTCCACAGGAGAAAAATGAGGCAGTCTACTTTCAAAAAGATATGTATGATTTTTGTCCCGTTAGGGTTGCGATGAATTGGGGATCAGCTAGAGGGCAATGGGTGGGATAGTCAGCCCTGAGGCCCTTGATCCTTTTTGGAACTTTTAGTGCTATTACAAAATACTAGGTAACTTTATAGGTGTCCATGCTGTGCCAAAAGGGAGAGATTTTTGTGTGGAAGACATTTTTCTTAACCTTCTGTTTTACCGTCTTACTGAATTAGTCTATGAAAAACAGTTTGATATGACCTGTACAAAAAATTATAACTCCCCTCTGTTAGAGTTAGAAATAAATTGTATGTGTGATTTGAGAGTATGTCTATCAGTTTGTTTTCTCTCTTACTGGTTGTTTTTTGTTTGAATTTAGAACTTTCATTTTTAGCTTTTCTTTTTTGTTAATCGTTTCTATGTGATATTGGGGTTGGTTTTTCTTAGCACTGAATAAAGGAATTATTTTGTTTAACAGACTTTTTTTTAAAAGTGTTATTTTCTGTTTAGTAGAATGGAATATCTAAAGGAAATTGGCATATTGTTTAGATTAGTTGGTGGGTTTGTTGTCTGTGAGGAGAAGGGGTGGTTGTGCATGGTCAGGAAAGGAAATGGGGTCATGAAAGTGTTTTGACCACTTTATCTATTTGTGTGTGATTTAAAAATTATTGCTGTTTGTTGTCATTAAGTGTTGTTGAGCCCGTTCTGACTCATAGTGGTCCTATGTGCAGTGCAACAAGTGAAACATTGTCTGCTTCTGTGCCATCCTCAGTGATAGTGTTGTACTTCTGGATGGATCTTGACATTATTATTTTGGTGATGAATGTGAAGCCATTGCTCTTAAATATGACATTCTCGGCATAATAGAACTTATGGTTGTCCAATTCAAAATGTCTAGTGCCAGTCCTGGTGTGGTGCTATGGGTTAATGTGCTGGATTGCAAGGTCGGTTTGAACCACAAGGTTGGGTATGCAAGCTCACCAGCCGCTCCTTTGAAACCCTATACACAATTGCTATGGGTCAGAGCTGACTCGACGGAACTTAACGACGACAGTCCGTTTTAGCTCATTGATGCTAGGATCTTTAAGTGTTCCTCTTCATTTTTGACAATTGGTGATTTTCCTAGACTCATACTTTGTACATTCCACATTGTAATTATTAATGGATATTTGTAGCTGCTTCTCATTTTGGGTCATGGGCCATTGACGTGAAAGCTTTACTCCACCCAAGTCCTTAAAATTAACTTCTAGGAGGCCACTTTTCCCAAGTTGTATTCTGAGTGTCTTCCAGTTTGGGCGACTTAATCTTCTTATCTTTCAGCACTTCCAGACTGTGTACCATTACTGTTCATAAGGTTTTTACTAGCCAAGTTTTTTAGCAGGATATAGCCTGGTTCTTCTTCCTACTTTTATTTAGTCTGGAAGATCTGCTGAAACCTTTC
Source organism: Chrysochloris asiatica (assembly GCF_000296735.1). Taxonomy (NCBI): domain Eukaryota; kingdom Metazoa; phylum Chordata; class Mammalia; order Afrosoricida; family Chrysochloridae; genus Chrysochloris; species Chrysochloris asiatica. The sequence goes on from NW_006408526.1 coordinate 17,729,402, forward strand.
CACCATGAATGATCCATCCTGTTGGTATTTGAAATACTAGTGTCATAACTTTTAGCAACATGCAAGCCACCACAGTATGACAACCTGACAGACAAGTTATGGATTACTGTATTTAGTTTAAAAAACAATCAAAATGAAACAGCGTTGTTCATTAAAAAAATGAAGCATTCAGGACTATAATTGGAAAGATGTTTACTGTATGCTATTCATTGCCTTTTTGAAGACAAAATTTTTGAAGAAAAAATTCAAGCTTCGACTTTCGTTATTGAACGAGTCTCTGGGCAAATTATTGAATGATGCAGAAAGCATCAAGAGAAGGTGGATGGAATACACAAAGTCACTGTATCAAAACGAAGTGGTTAATGTTAAACCGTTTCAAGAGGTAGCATATGATCAAGAGCCAATGATACTGAAGGAGGAAGTCCAAGGTGCATTGAAGGAATTGGCAAAGAACAAGGCACAATTCAGAGGTCTGTATTTGTACCCATTCCAAAGAGAGGTGACCCAGTGGAATGCGGAAATCATCAGACAATCTCTTTGATATCCCATGCGAGTAAAGTTTTACTAAAGGTAATCCAGAAACGGCTGCAAGCATACATTGACAGAGAACTTCCAGAGGTTCAAAGCCGGATTCACTAGAGGCCGTGGAATGAGGAATATCATTGCTGATGCCCGATGGATCTTGTCTGACAGCAAAGAATATCAGAAAAATGTTTACCTGTGTTTTATTGACTACACAAAGGCTTTCGATTGTGTGGATCATGACAAGCTGTGGACAACATTGCGAAGTATGAGTATTCTGGAACACTTAATTGTGCTCATGAGGAATTTGTACGTGGACCAAGAAGCAGTTGTTTGAACAGAACATGAAAACACTGAATGGTTTAAAATTAAGAAAGGTGTGCGACAAGGTTGTGTTCTTTCACCATACTTATTCAACTTGTATGCTGAGCAAATAATCCAAGAAGCAAGGTTATATGAAGAAAAATATGGCATCAGGACTGGAGGAAGACTCATTAACAACCTGCAATATGCAGAAGATACAACCTTGCTTGCTGAAAGTGAAGAGCACTTAAAACATTTACTGATGAAAATCAAAGAGCACAGCCTTTGGTATGGATTACATCTCAATGTCAAGAAAACAAAAATCCTCACCAATGGACCAATGAACAACATTCTTATCAACGGAGAAAAGATTGAAGTTGTCAAGGACTTCATTCTTCTTGGATCAACTATCAACACTCACAGAAGCAGCAGTCAAGAAATCAAACAACGTGTTGCATTAGGCAAATCTGCTGCACAAGACCTTTTTAAAGTGTTGAAGAGCAGAGATGTCAGCTTGAGGACCAAGGTGCGCCTGACCCAAGATATGGTATTTTCAATAACCTCATATGCATGCGAAAGCTGGACAGTGAATAAGGAAGACCGTAGAAGAGTTGATGCTTTTGAGTTATGGTATTGGAGGAGAATATTGAAAGTGCCATGGGCACTTTCAAGAACCAACAGATCTGTGCCAGAGTGCTCCTTGAGGGCAGGATGGCCAAACTTTGTCTTTCGGGCATATTGTCGGGAGGGACCAGTCACTGGAGAAGGAAATCATGTTTGATAAGGTGGAGGGTCAGAGAAAAAGAGGAAGACCCCTAACGAGATGGATTGGCCAAGTGACAGCATCAGTGGACTCAAGCATGGCAACAATGGTGAGGTTTGCCCAGGATTAGGCAGTGTTTAGTTCTGCTGTGCATAGGGTCGCTATGAGTTGGCACCGACTCGATGGCACCTAACAACAACAATTAATTCCCTTTTAACTTTCAGATGAATGAATTGTTGATGTAGAAACCGAGAGTTTAGGAATACCATTTTTTAAAAAAAGTTGTAGTTTTGGTTTTATCCTTTGCTATATATCTTTTTAATGGAATGTTTTGATGACTATTTACTGTGATTGACAGGATGAATCACTTAAATGTTCTTTGAAGTTATATGGAAACTCTTGTGACATGCAAGATAGAGTAAATAAGAAAGTAGTTCAGTGACATATGCATGTGTTTTTGAAATTTTAGCTGTGCAACAAAGTTTAGCTCATATATGATTCTTTATTAGGGTCTGTGGTGTTGTGGGTTAATGAGCTGCACTGCAGTCATTTGAACCACCAGGTGGGCAATTTCAAGCTCACCAGCTGCTCCTACGAAACCCTATATAAGGTCACTATAGATCAGAACTGACTTGATAGCACTTAACAACAACAAGTACAACTAGGGCATGTAGAAAAAAATGATACAAGGTATCAAATGAAATAAAATTTCTAATACTTATCACTTCAGTTAGCTATTACTTCAGTCTGTGATTTGATCTGTTAGGGCCTGCTTTACTCTTCCCCAAATGTAGCAACAATATGAATTTCAGCAAGAATGAGGCAGATCTTTTTTCAACTCTGTTAAATATTCAAACTAGAGAAGACTTTTATCTTGCACTTGTGTTTTTTCTCTTCCTTTCCCTTTGGCAAGTAGTAGCATAGAGGCATCCCCATCCCACATACATCTCTTGTGTATGTGAGAGTGAGACAGACATTTTTTGTTGCAGTGAACAGTGGGATTGAGATCCCTTTGGCTATGGTCCTCTTTGATTCTGGACTTCCTTTCTAAATGGCTATTATAATGTGAACTCTTTTCTGATTCTTTGGATTTTTAAGGTTCCCTAGTCCTGCTGTGGCACTGTGGGTTAATGCACCAGACTGCAAAACCATCTGAGCTATAAAGTTGGTGTTTCCAGCTCAGCAGCTGATCCTGGGAAACCCTATACAGGGTAGCTATATGTTGGAATGGACTAGACACCACATAACAACAACAATAATAACAAAAGCTTTTGAATATTTAATAGAGTGGTTCTAGCACTTGTTGTTTGAACATTGGAGGGGGGCTACAGCCCTGTATGATTGTGGTTGTGTGTTCCAACTCATAGTCACCTCATAGTGTTTCGGAGGATCAGCTGGTGGGTTACCAGTCTTATTCTCCAGCACCACACCAGAACCACAGGGTATGACTATTGTTGTTAATGATTGTCATGTTGATTGTGACTCATAGTGACCCTGTATAAGGTTTCCAAGGAGCAGCTGGTGGGTTTGAATCACCATCCTTATGG
>NW_006408526.1:17733421-17734305 GCF_000296735.1 Chrysochloris asiatica
GGAATGAACCTGCACCTGCTGTTCCTGATTTTCTTACATTATTATAAAAACGAGGGCCTGCTTGTATTGAAATGAAACAATATGAACAAGCCGTAACCCACAGTGCTTTTAGCTTTCCCAATAGTATACATGGATAGAGGTTGATTTACTAAATCGGATTCATTTACTAAATCTTTTTAATGTTTAGAACATTAATACAAGAGCATACCAGGCATTAATAAGAGGTAACCTTTCCGTAATTCCCTGTTTCAAACCCCTCTTGATTTGCCATAATCACTTTTTAGTGGATATAATGAAGCTTCTGGTAGAAAGCAAGCAGCATGACCTTATTTCAAATATTAGTTAGACATACTCATATTTGAGTATAAAGTTGTAAAAAGGGGAATTTTGTGCATTAGAAGCATTTTCCTGTTAATTTTTACTTTAACTTAATAACAAAGATATTGTACCCAATATAAAATAAGTCAACCTTGATAAATTAAGCGTTCAATTCATGGGTATATTGTACTTTTAATAATATGTAGTCTGTGGGCATTTAATTTTCCAGTAACCCTTGTAAGAAGTTATTCAAATGGACAAGTCTTTATGATTTTACCATTTAGAAAGCTCCAATGTGTCAAAATGGCAGTTAATTCTGATTAGTGTACAGAACTTAAACATTTAACATCTGGAGTGACTCCAGTAATCATTAATTTTCTAGACATGGGCTAAATAAGGATTTAATTTCAATTTCTCCTCTATAATATCACCCTCTTCCCTGAACCTTAAACAATGGAGACTTAATTTTGGTATCATAGAACTACAAGGGTAAATCAAAAATTACTGTTATACCAGGCCCAGATGGCTTCACTGGTGAGTTCTACCAAACATTCAGGGAAGAGCTA
>NW_006408526.1:17748122-17756168 GCF_000296735.1 Chrysochloris asiatica
TACTCTGTGTATGGAGTGGGTGGGAATGATCCTTTCTGTAAAGATTTGTTCCCTCTTTTGAGCTACTGCATCCATAGGTGTAGGTCAAGTTCATCAAGTTGTATCAGCTTACTCCTGTTTTCCTCTTTCTTTTGGTTGAGCTCTGATCCAGTCATTGAAGCCAGGTCAAGTGGGTATTATCTGCAAGTGTCCGTGTTCTTGTGCATATGCCCTCTCTTGTTATCAGCGGGACGCTTCACTCTCCACTCAAGTCCTCTGTAGCTATGTCACTGACTCTGGGCCCAGGCGTCCCCAGGTCTTGCCAAACTGCTGGCCAACCAGATCTCCACCTGGGTTCACAGGAGTCTATTGAACGTTGTAGGGCTTAGCTTGCAGCTTCATTGCTGTTTTTCCCTCACTTCCCCTTATCAATGACGAACGTGGTCACCAATCAGAGCATGTATTCCCATTGAGTCTTAGTCTTGGAAGGGGGTTTGCTCGCTCTTAGGGGATCCAGCCACTTGCCTTGATGTGTCGTGGGCAAGGAACTTGCTTGTTTGTCGGGGGTCCTATGTCAGGGTCCTGCTTCTACAAAGTATGGGGTTTTAACGTGAGTGGGAGATCTGGTAGGCGAAAGATATAGATTAGACACAAAGAAGACAGACACACATGTTTGATGCAAGCTGTCAAGGCAAGGTAGCATACAGGGCTAGCTAAAGCCCAGTCTTTTATTGTCAGAAGAAGGAAATTGACACAAAAGACAGTAATGACAAAAATGTGGTTATTCATTTAAAACAGGACGTGAGTTTACTCAAGTGATACAGAACATGATGATTCACAGATTTGTCCTTAATAAATTTTTGAGTACATCATGATTTACCTAATAATCTAAAATTCTTACTTCTGTAAAAAAGTTCAAGCAAGCAATTATAGATTATATATTAACTTCTAGGTCTGTGTAACCTAGGGCAGCAACTTGCGGTTTCTCAAGGGTGTTTAACATATTTTCAACACTTAATCACAAGTGGATGAAGGTGAGAGGCTTTAGAGTTTTTATAAAAGACTAAGTTATAGTTTCTAAAGAAACTTAAGTTGCCTCTGTATCTTTTGCAGGCAGAAAATACATGCTTTTGTTAATGAACAAGATTTCAGATACCTGGCTTCAATTATCAAACTAATAATTCTTTCTTCCTTGCTTATACAGTTTCAGGGAAGGTGAAAAACAGGTTTTGACTTTTCTAAGAAGGTGCGGTCTCACCTCTACATTCTTTTAACCCCGTTCTGGTTTTTATATCTAGATATAATATACCTCCGGGGGAAGAAGAGTATCTGAATTAAATTGATTATACCCGGAGGCGGTTTGGGGGAGCATAAAATTATCACATACAACAAGATTCCATGAAAAACATCAAGAGAACAACAGACATAAAAAAGAGCTGAACAGAAAATTTCAAAGATCAGCTCGAGAAGATAAAGCCAAATACTGAATAAAATATGCAAAGATTTAGAGTTAGAAAACCAAAAGGGAAGAACACGGTCAATATTTCTCAAGCTGGGGGAACTGAAGAAAAAATTCAAGCCTCGACTTTCGTTATTGAAAAGATTCACTGGGCAAATTATTGAATGATGCAGAATGCATCAAGAAAAGATGGAAGGAATACACAGAGTCATTGTACCAAAAGGAAATGGTTAATGTTCAACCATTTCAAGAGATACCATATGAACAAGAGCCAATGATACTCAGAGAGGAAGTCCAAAGTGCATTGAAAGAAGTGGCAAAGAACAAGGCACCAGGAATTGATGGAATAAAAATTGAAATCTTTCAGCCTAGGAGCGGAGGTCACTGGGACCGTCAAGTGAGAAGAGTGGAGAGCAGGACCCTACCCAGAGAGGCAGTGATGCCAGGGATGGATACAGAGATGGTGATGTGGACAGATGGAGCGGCTGGGGACATGGGACTCAGGGAGAGAAGAGGGACTGTGTGCTGATGGCTGGGGGTCGGGCCTGTCAGGTTTTGCACACCCTTTGGTTACTTGATGATGCATGGAGGGGATTGTAATCATTCCAGTGAAACGAAATATGATAGGATGAATCTAAAACTGATGTTCTCCCATGTAAACCCACATAATTCACACAAAAAACTTAAAAAAAAAAAAAAAAAAAGTCTTCCCCAGGCTGGGTTGGAATCACTTGGCTAAGAGAGTAAGAGAGGCTGGTTGGCTGGGATCCTGCTTGCGTTTTTGCAGGGGCCCGTGCTGTGGGCCCAGTGCCCAAGTCCTGTGTGCCACAGCTCGGGAGGGCCCTCCTGGACCCAGGAATGGACACTGGTGGCCGTGAAGCCAGATGGGGTGCAGCGGGGGTTGGTGGGGGATGTGATCTGGCGTTTCGAGAGGCGTGGCTTCAAGTTAACCGGGATGAAGATGTTGCAGCTACCACAGAGTGTCTTTGCTAAGCATTGCCATGACCTTTGGAGGAAACTCTTCTCTCCAGCCCTTATTAGCTACATGAGCTCTTGCTCCGTGGGGGCCATGGTCTGGCAAAGCCATAATGTGGTCCGTACTTACAGTGTCATGATCAGAGACACAGATGCGGCTGAAGCTGCCCCAGGGACCATCCAAGGAGACTTCAGCATTCACATCAGCAGCTATGACATCCATGCCAGCGACTCTGTGGAAAGGGGCCCAGAGGGAGATTGGGCTGTGGTTCTAAAGCTGTGAGTGGGCCTAACAGAGTCCCCTCATAGCATTGTCTCCCCAGCCTGAGAACTCTGGCTGCTCTTCAGCCCAGCTACCTCTGGCAACAAGATTCAGGCCGTATCCATGCTCTGCCCACCTTTCCAAAACACCCTCCTGGGGACCTTCTTCCACACCCCAGCAGAGGCGATGTCTGAGTCATCACTGAATCTGTTTGCCTTTCTATACCCTAAACCAGCACCACAGTGGACTAAATCTGTTTATACACCAAAGTGCCAGACAACTTTTTGGGTGGTGTGACCCATCGCCCCCAAGGGACACATTAAAATTTAAGGTGCCCCACCTCCCAAATGTATTGCTATAAAGTCATAGAAACCTTTGTTGTTGTGTGTTGTCGAGTTGGTTCTGACACCTAGCAACCCTCTACTGGTTTTCTGAGAGCAGCTGGTGGTTTGAACTGCTGACCTACAATTACCAATCCAGTGCTATCTTACAGTGTCATTCCCCCAGAGTTTGTCTGGGGCCTACCTAACCCCTGTTTGCCCTTGGCTCTTGTCTTCCAAGCAGTCTTCTTAATCCTGCAGTTTGGGGTGACATTTAATAACCTTTATTAAACAAAAATGTCGAAGTGTGAAGCTATTATCTATCAATGTATCTCCCATCTAGGTCTGTACACTGCTGAAGGTAGTGTTTCTATCTAACATTTCCTTGAATTCTATGCTCTTCTATTTATACAGTGTCAAATGGCAGCTTTGACATCATTGAACGACTCAGATAATGCCTCTTAAATGTTCTCTGAGTTTGGGGAACAAAATAAAGTCTGAAGAAGCAAGATTAAGGTTATAGGTGGTATGAGGGAAAGGTTTTCCAAGGAAATTTTGACAAGGCAGTCCTTGCTACTCTCAAAGAGTGAGCCATGCGTATTGTTGTGATGGGAAAAAATTCCTTGGTGCAAATTTCCTAGCCTTTTTCTTATGAGTGTAGTTTTCAGATTTCTTAAAACTTGTCCCTAATTGTCCTTTGTCCTTCAAGAAAATCAATCAAGATTGGAAACCCCCTTGGGATACCAAAAAAAACAACAGTTGGCCATAACTTTCTGCTTCGAATTTACCTAGCCTAGCAGATCCCCTTGGAAACCACTGTTGTAAATGAACCTTACTTTCTGGATCATATTGGTCAACCCAAGACTAATTCTTTGATTTGTTTCTTAATTGTCTTTATTCACTTTGATTTTGATGGAAATACTGATGGCAAGATTTTTGAGTTAGCTGATTTTGGTACAATATTCTTGGCACCCATTGAGCCAAAAGCTTGCTGAGGCCAGGATTTTCCTTTGAAAAATGCCAAAACTCTGTGAGAATGCAACTTCAGTAACAATTGCACCAATGGTAATTCTGTGGTCGTCTGCCAGTTTCTGGATTTCAGCCACAGTTTCTACATTTGTTCATGTTGACAGTCTTTCCTCTGTTGGTTAGTTTTTGAGGTCTTCCTGATTTAAAACCCATCAAAAAACTTGTTTTGTGTGGGATAGCATTCCTGTAAATTTTTTACATGTGAGTTTTGAAAATTTGATGTTAGCCTTGACCTCAAAATCTTTTGTTTTCTTTGGCACAAAAAGTATCCTTGAAGACACACTAAAGCAGTTGAGTCTGCTCTGACTCATAGTTCCCCTGTATTGCGTTTCCAAGGAGCGGTTGATAGGTTTGAATGAGACTCAGACTGAGAGAACTTGTCTGCAGCCATCCACTAATCAGAGATATGGCTAAGCACGGTTTGCATGGAATTAAACCATGTATGTGTGAACTGGAAGCTTAGTTGCAATACTTTTTGATTTACCCTCACAATGCTTGACTTCTAAAGATAATTTTAGAAATCAAATAGATTTGATTTATAAAGAAGTACCCAGAAGTTACAAGAAAAGCACTTAGTGAATAACGATTTTAATCTGTTAATCTGTTGATAGATTCTTTAATGGAGGGGAGTGTACTGCTGATGTTTAATTTCATAAGTCTTTCTGGAAGCCATTCTCACTTTGATTTATTTTTACTTAGTCACTGTCATACTAATTTAAGGGGAACAACCCTACACAGGATCACTATGGGTCAGAGTTGACTCAACGGCACTTAACAACAACAACAACCAACTCCCAACGAGATGGACTGGCCAAGTGGCAGCATCGATGAACTCAAATGTGGCAACGGTAGTGAGGTTGGCCCAGGATCAGGCAGTGTTTCATTCTGCTGTGCATAAGGTCACTATGAGCCGGTACCGACTCGATGGTACCTAACAACAACAGCTAGCTGTTCTGCAGGAGAAAGATGAGGCTTTCTGTTCCCGTAAAGTTTTACAGCCTCAGAAACCCTGTACAGAGTCGCTGTGAGTTGGAACCGAGTCCATGGCACATAACCACCACCACCACCATTAATAGTATAAACATTAAAAAAAAACCCAAAAAACCCCACAAAGGTGATAAAAAAAAACTTGAAAACTGTGATGGTGGTTCAACATAGTGAATGTAATGTTATTGAATTATACACCTAAAAATGGTTGAAATAATAAATGCTTTCTTATATGGATCTTACTACAATTAAAAAATATATCCTGAAAGCATTAATATGAAGGGGCAAGCTACGGAAAAAAATCCATAGTCTTTTCATTCTGCTTTCCAAAAAACTCATTGAAGTCCCCTTATGTTAGTTGAAACAGTGTTTTGTTAACAAATAAGACTAAGGAAAGCTTCCTGTGGGAGACCTGTAGTCTTGTGGGACTGGTGAGCATCCGGCTGTTTCCAGTGTTGAATTTATTATGTTTCCTTTTTAAGCGGGTTAGGAATTTTTCAAGTGTTTTCTAGTTGTCCTTTGAAATAACCAGTATCATTTGTGGGAGAACAGTTGCTGCTGCTCTTAGTGCCGCGGAGTTGGTGTCAACTCACAACAATACTATGAGTTGAAATATAGGGTTTATAAGCCTTTAAATCTTCTGCTGAAACAGAAATCATCTTTCTCATGCATCGTGACTTGGTGGGCTTGAGCTGCTGACCTTGCGATTCACAGTCCAGCGTTTAGCCTATGGAGCCACTGCACTCCTGGAAGAACAATGTTAATGTTGTTAAGTGCTGTCGAGTTGGTTCTGACCCTTAGCGACCCTGTATAGAATTTCTGAGGAGTGACTGGTGAGCTTGAACCACTGACCTTGTGGTTCAAATCAACTTTGCAGTCTAGCGCATTAACTCACAGTGCTACATCAGGACCCTGGGAGAACAGAAGACTTTCTTAATTGAGTCTTTAAATTGAGTTGTGAATCAGTTGATTTGTTGTTGAGTCAGTTCCAACTCATAGTGACCCTTTGTAGGTTTGAACTTTCAACCTGGTGTTTAGCAGTCCAGTACTAATCCTCCAGCATCACACCAGGACTCTGAATGATTGGGTAGTAGGCTCTATTTTAATGCAGAGATAAAAAAAAACTGGTTCTGCTGAAAATATGTGTATAGTAAAAGGCAGAGGCTTGATATTCACAATAAATATTCTGCATTAGTAATCTGTGTTAGATTTAAAATTTTTTTTAATCTATAGCTGTTATTCAAAGAAAATATGGTATATTTATTTAAAATATATTTTAAAATATTTTAAATAAGGTAAAATTTGCAGAAAATACAAAATGACACTCATTGGCTGTCTCAAATCAAGAGTTTTATAATGTTATTGGCCAGATGAAAAGAGAGAAGTGAAATTTTTGAGAATTGTAAATGGACCTTTCTTTGAAAAAGAAAACATCTGCATAAAACCTTTGGTAGGTTCTTGAATGAAGAATAGTGCATCTTTATGACTAAGACTTATTTATGAAGTGTGGTGCTGTGTAGGATCAGCACTGGACTTCAGACCACCCAGTCAGTAGTTCAAACCCTTCAACTGCTCCTTGGAAACCCTATACAGTGTCTGACTTGATGACACGTAACAACAACAATAACCACAAGATTGATGGTTCAAACCCACCAGCCACTCCTTGGAAACCCTGTACAAGGTCATTATGAGTCAGCACGTAACAATAACAGCGACTTTTGGAAGTTAGATATGTTGTGTTAGATTAGCAGCATAATGAAGTTTGCCTCCTTTAATTTTAGTTTTTTTTTTTTTTTTTTTTAATAAAGCTTCCTAGCATAGAATTATCAAATGTAATATCTAAGAAATTTCATTCCCTCCAATGGGTTTTTGGTTTAGCCAAGTAGAACACAAGATAAAGAAAGAAAGAGATGCCTACAGGGGTCCTTAATTAAATTTTTGGGATGATGAGAAGGGAAAAATAACATCCTTAGGCTGTTATTAAAAAATAAAGTTCTCTAATAACAGACCAATATCACTATATTTGCAAATAGATATTGCAAATTAGGAGAATGTTCAAAACAACAAAAAATGAAACAGATTTAAGAAAAGATCAAAAAGGGTGCTTACCCTGGTCCTATGAATATAATGTAGAAAACAGTGTTTACTTCGAGATGGGATGAGGTGTGGCATAAAATGCATTTCTTAACATTATTCTCCTTGAGTTTGGCTCTTAGAAATTTGTAATATAATGATTTGAAAACTGTAATCATAAAAGTGCCTCAGTTCTCTAGTGCTGCTATAACAGAAAATACAAGTGGATGACTTTAACAAACAGAAATTTCTCTTAAGGTTTAGGATGCTAAAAGTCCAAATTCAGAGAGCCTGACGTAGCGTAAGCCTTTATGTTTATCTCTCTTTTGATTCATAGTTTAGGAGGAAGGACTTTGTGTCTTTTTAGTTTTGGTGAGCCAGGGATTTGTTGGTGATTTCCTTGTGTCTTAGCATCAGTCTTCTCCTGGATCTAGGAAGGATGTCAGTTTGGGGACACTGGTCCCAAAGGACATTCTCCACTCCTGTCTCTTCTGTAATTCTGTCTTTGTTACCTAGTTCTGCTGTAACAGAAGGACCACAAGTGAATGGCTTTAACAAATAATTGTTTTTGCACTGTTTAGGAGCCTAGACTTCAGAACACTGGCCATAGAACAAGGTCCTTGTCTCCTTTCAGCATCTCTAGGTCCAGCTTTCCTTGTTGCTGTTAAGTGCTGTTGAGTCAGTTCCAACTCATAATGACCTTGTATAGGGTTCCCAAGGAGTGGTTGGTGAGTTTGGACCACAGACTTTGCTGTTCAAATGGACCTTTTGATCCAGTGATTTATCTCATAGCGCCAGACCAGGACTCCTCGAAGTTCTGTATATGTTTGTTTTTAATGTTTTATTGTGAATTATATGATAGTTTACATGTTTACATGAGAGAAATTTAGTTTTACATTCATTCCAGCGTATATCATTTCATTGCCATGTTTCCAATCCCCTTCATGCATCATCAACCGACC
>NW_006408526.1:17758858-17768283 GCF_000296735.1 Chrysochloris asiatica
CTTTTGCATATCATTTTCCAGTTCTGCCAGCACCATCTGTTGAAGAGACTATCCCCTCCCCATGCGATATATTTTGGTGTTTTGTCGAAGATCAGTTGGCTGTATGTAGATGCGTTAATTTCTGGATTCTCGATTCTGTTCTATTGATTTATGTACCTTTCATTGTACCAGCACCAAGCTGTTTTGACCACTGTAGCTGTGTAGTGTATTTTGAGGTCGGGGAGTAACAGGCCTCCAACCTTATTATTTCTGTATGTGTTTTGGCATCAGTCTTTCCCTGGATCTAGGAGCTTCACAGAATAGGGACTCCCTGACAGACAAAAGGACACACTCTACTCTTGGCTCTTCTTGCTTGGTGATAGTAGGTCCCTCTCTTTGCGCTTATTTCGCTCTCTTTTATCTTTGTAAGATAAAGGATGTTGCAGGCCACAGCCTTGGGAACTCCCTTACATCAGATCTGGATCTTGATGAAATTAAGGGTGTTGCTGCTGTTTTTAAGTGCCCTTGAGTCAGTTCCGACTAATAGTGACCCTCTATAGGGTTTCAGAGCAGCAGCTGTTGAGTTTGAAGTACCAACCTTGCAGTTCAAACTGACCTTGTGGTCCAGTGCATATCCTACAGCACCACTCCAGGACTCTAAGGGTATTGCAGCCCACCTTTATTCCTTTTGATGGTTTATCATACCAGATTACATATACCGTGGAGAGTCAGCACATAACTGCTACATTACATAACTGTCAAACCACTGAGACTCATGAGACAGCCAAGTTGACACATACTTTAGGGGGAAGGAGAGCCAGAATTCAATCTGTGACAGCAAATATCTGGAAAAAAATGACAAATTTGTTTTTTTAATGTAAATTGGGTGGAGGTTTACATTCAGCAATCCATATGCACTTAATTTCATTTATTAAAATCATCTCAATGTAACATCACTTACCTACTTCCTCCTTGTGCTTCCTCTTTCTATTCTTCCTTCTTTCCTTTCTCTTTTGAACTTTGTCCTTGGGTAAATGCTACCTTTTGATCTCAAATGGTTGATTGTTCTAAGGTATGTGCACCTCCTTAGGGTTATTGTTCCCCTTATAAATCTATCTTTTGTCTGGCTGATAATTGAGCCATGAGTTTGAGTTCATTTGTATACCTGAAGGATGACTATGGGCAATAGTCTTGGGCATTGTACCTCTCTGACCAGTAAGTCTGGTCTCTCTAGTTATATTTTTTTCACATTTTTCCCCACTTACCAGGACCTTCTGATGTGACCCTTTTTAGAAAAGTTGGTATTGGTAGCCAGGCACCATCTTGTTCTTCTGAATCTTAAGGTCATGGAAACTGATGTTCACATCCATTAGTCCATTGGACTAATTGTTTGCATGATTTTGATCATTCTTTCCTCTGAACTGGGCGATACCAAAAGTTGTACTTTAGATGACTGTTCATGAGATTTTAAGATCCCAGTCACTACTCACCCCAAAGTAGGATGTAGAACATTGTCTTTGAGAACTGTTATGCCTATTGACCTCAGTGTCCCCCAAGACTGTGATCCTGAGCCCTCAGGCCCAGTGACTCATTCCTTCAAGGTGTTTGGTTATATTTAAGAAGTTTTCATAACTTTGCTTCCTACATGTACCATCACATTCAGGATATATTTCAGCAAAAATAAATGCCTGTGTATAACTATCTTCTGTTAAACTATATTTATTTGTGGGTATAGTCCCACTTTCCCACTCATACCTGATTAGCTTGTGTGTCTATCCATGAAACTACTTGTAGATCACTGTTCTAGCAGGAATGTGTATAGAACAGTATTTACCTCTGTTGATTTTAACTCTTGTTCTCCCAGTATCTTCCTGTCCCACTATCTTTTCCTTCCGGGGAACACCTGTGTTAATTTCTTCCCAAGTTTAAAATAGTCTATTCTATCTTGAAATCTACGGGACTTCCCCATTTTTTCATTGTAATTGTCTTCATTACAAATTGGTATCTCTGGTTCCCTGTTTCCAATCTTTTAGGTTTGTTTAACTTGAGGTGTCAAATCTATGGTGAATCTAGTATAAATTACACTTACTTCTTACTTCTCTCATTATCTGACATTTCAAATTTATAACTTTGAAAAAATTCTCGGGCAGCACCTCTAATAGTCTGGACTCCATATTATGATCACAACTGGGCCATGGGCTCCCTCCTAAACACTGTACCAGAGGCCCTGGCAGCAACTGGGTCACACAAGGAATTGTGGCCAGTTTTGTAGAATATGTCCTTCTGTTTGTCTGAGTGGTAGAGTGAGTCTGGGTGACGACTTCAAAGGTGCCTGGGAGATCTGTTAGGGGGAGAGGGAAAGGAGCTGAACAGGCTGCCTGGCTGGCTGCAGAATGGTGGGGAAGCAGGGCCTGCCACCTCACATGCATCCTGAGACGTGCCAAGGGCTCCCAGTGGGTGATGAGCAGCTGGGGTGGGACACCGGTGATGAAGATGGTGGGTAACTTATGACTCTCCCTAACACTGATTTTGCATAGCAACTCAGTTTTTGGAACCTCACCAGTCAGTAAGTGAGGAGTCATATAAAGCATCAAAACTTTATTTCCAGTCTCTTGGCTTTGGAATAAAAAGCCTGTTCTTTAAAAGTATATTCGGTTATTTCTGACAATTAGGGTTACATACAAATGAAAACAAATGTAAATGAATTGCAATGAAAAATTCCATCATTTTCATTTTTTTTTTTTCAGACTTAAAATAGAGGCAGAGAAATTTAGAGTAATACTACTCTACCATTTCCCCAAAGTGATTTTTTTACACCTCAACTCTGAGAAAACAAATAATACTGTCTATACTTGCTTAAAATGATGGCAGTGTCACAATAGCTATGTTGTTAAGTGCTATCGAGGTAGTTCTGATTCATAGGGACCCTGTGGAGAGTTTCTGTGGGGAGCAGCTGGTGAGTTTGAACCTCAGGCTTTGAGATTAGCAATCCAGTGCTTACCTTACAGCGCCACACCGGGACATTTTTCTTTGAATTCTTATATCTATATCAAATTAATCATAGTGTTTGAACAGGGATAAGAAAAAGTATTAATATTAAAGTTTCATGTGGTGTGTAGTTTTAAGAAAATTACTTTCAGCTCTTACAGAAATGTTACTTAGGACTAGATGACAAGGTGCTATTAGTTTTTAAGCAAATTAGGTACTATGTGTTTAAATTGGTCCCAGAAAAATATTTTGTAGCCTAATTTCACTTTAACTGCTAAAATGAAATAAAATATTTTGACTGTAGTTTGAGGAATTTGACAGTCTCATATTAAATCCAAGAGTTATTCTGTATTTAATTCATGTCAGTTTACTTTTGCATTGCAAATATATTACTATGATTTTTGACATTTATTCGTGGACTTTATTTTTTCTTGTGTGTATTATAAAATGAGTTTTGATCTATGTTTAATTAAATGAGCTTTTTCTCTTAAGCCAATCAATTCTCCAGTTCTGCAATCATGTAATTGCCCGCTGTGTACTTTGCATACTGCTTGGTACGCTGAGAGGGTATAAGAGCATGCAACAATGTGAAGATTGAGCTAGGAGTTATGGTAAAGAGGCTTACATCACTGACGAATTTGCATGTTTGAAGGAAACCTAAGTTCTCATTAGTTTATTGAAGTACTGAACCACGTTGTTGCTAACTGTCTTTGAGTTGGTGACTACAAAGTTAAATGACTACCATTAGTCACAATTGTATCTTTAACTTCAGCAAAGTCAAATTTAAATTTAATTGATGTTCTAGTGTTTAAAAATTTTTTTTCAAGATGGGTATTTTCCCCATATGATAATCCATAGGCCTCTTCATTGTAACTTTGTGTTCTCTTTTAGTTCTGTTATTTTTGTACTTTCTTTCTCTTTTACTAGACTATATTACAATTGATTTTGTATTATACATTCAAGATTTCATTTTCCTGATTTTCTCTTTGTAGTGTTTCATCTGTAAGTTTGTTTATAATTTAACTATTTTGAAAATAGTATTTAGGTGTTTTTGTTTTTACTTCTTTCTTGTGTATATTGATCCTTCTAAAATTATTCACACATGAGACTTGGGAAACTTACTTAAACCATTGTAAGCTAATTACTATTATTTAAAAATTAAAAAAAAAATCATTATTAAGGAGCTCGGTAGCATAGTGGTTATGAGTTAGGCTGCTAACCTCAAGGTCAGCAGTTCAAAACTACTAGCTGTTCTGGGGGAGAAAGATGAGGTTTTTCTACTCCTGTAAAGATTGACCGCCTAAGAAAATCCTATATGGAGTTGCTAACTGATTTGATGGCATACTGCCATCACCACCACCGAGACTAAGACAAATGTATGACTGAGAAAACTTGTCTATAGCCATCCACTGATTACAGGCACATGTTTAAACATCTTTTGCTTGGAATAAACCTGTGCATGTCTGAACTGGAACCCTAGTAGCAGTATCTTTAGACTTATCTTCACTTATCACTAGTAGTCTTTGGCACCTTTCAGTATCCAGTAAAGTATTCATGTGTAGAATTAATGTTCTTGCTTATTGAAATTTTATATTGTGATTACTTCTTTTATACCGAAATGTATTCTGAGAAAAGGCAGTGTAAAAGTACATCTATCCTAAAGAAAATCACTTTATTCAATATAAGTGGCATTAAAACCAAATAGTAAAACCCAACCTGATAATGGCAATATAGGATAAGTACTAACTGCTAAGTGCAAGATTGGTGGTTCAAACCTACCAGCCACTTCCTGAAAACCCTATACGGGATCACTATGAGTTAGAATTGACTCAGCATTCCCTAACAACACCACTTCCCAGTTTAGGTAGCTATATTCAGGCATGTGAGACTTCGTAACGTGTGTTGAGTATGAACATTGATTATTGTGAAGAGGAAAGGGTGGAAGAGATTAGACTGCCTCACTAAGATCTGTTGGCACCATTATTAAATATCGTGGAGATAAGAAACTCCCCTCTGGGTTTTTAAAAAGACTGAGTGGCAGACAGATGTACTTTATAGAAATCCAGCCTTTCTGAACTGCAAATTTCAAGTTGCTTTTTGTTTTCCTACATAGCTGATCCTGTTTTATCCCTTTTGCCTTTTCTCATGCTGTTACTTCACTCACAAGTGTTAGCTTAGGTTGGGTATGATAGTTATCTTTATTAATCTTTTCTACTGATTCCTGAGTTGTATGATATCTACTTGTTATTAGCCTAATTGTCATTCTTTTACAATAATTTGTCTTTGCTCCCAGACCATGCTTTATAGAAGAATCCAAATAAAATACTGCTTCATATCAGTATATGTATTTTGAAGAGAAAGGAGTGTTTTAATAGTTTCCTTAGATCATATTGGATATTCTTCTTTGATACTACATCAGAACCCAACATGTGATAATTTACTTACAAATTGGGCTGCGAATCACAAGGTCAGCAGTTCGAAATTACCAGCTGTTCTGCGGGAGAAAGATGAGGCTTTCTGCTCCCGTAAAGATGTACAGCCTCAGAAACCCTATACAGGGTCGCTATGGGTCGGAACCGACTCCACAGCACATAACAACAACAAACTTTTTAAAAAGTTATTATTTGTTGTTGTTGATGAGAATATACCCAGCAAAGCAGACACCAATTCATCCATTGTTACATGCGTCATTTAGTGACTTTCTTTGAGTTTTGTGACCATTCTCACTCTCCATTTCTGAATTGTTCCTCCCCCATTGACATCAATTCTCTGCCTCTTTAGTTTCCTATCCAATCTTTCAAATTGCCATTGTGAATTTGATCTATATAGACAATTCTTAAAAGAGCATGATAATATTCAAGGCAGACCTTTTTAATATTTAAGCTAAACACTGGTATCTCTATGAGATAGGTGTTGAGTTGTTAACCAGATGATTGGTGGTTCAAGTCCATCAGTCACTGCACAGGAGAAAGATGAGACTATCTACTACTATAAAGATTTCTTGTCTGGGAAACCCTGTATAGGGTCGGAATTGTCTTTGAGATGGTGGGTTTGGTATTTGTATTGGTTTTACTGTGGAGTATGAAGAAGACATCAGGGAATACTTTTAGTTTAAGGTTTAAAGATTATTTTAGGGCAATAGTTTCAGGAGTTCATCAGCTTCCATGGCTCCAGAAAATATGGAGTTCATGAGAATTTGAATTCTGTTCTGCATTTCCCACTTTTTGATCAAAATGCTCAGTTCTTCTGGTCTCATACCTAAGTTATTGTTGTTAAGTGTCATTGAGTTCGTTCCGACTCATAAGACCTTGTATAGGGTTTCCAAGGAGTGGCTGGTGAGTCTGAACCACTGACCTTGCAGTTAGCAGTCCAGTGCTTACCCTACAGAGCCACACCAGGTTCCTTGGAAACGCTATACAGGGTCCTTATGAGTCAGAACTGACTCAATGGCACTTAAAAATAGGCCACTGCCAATGCCCTCTAGCCAAAGATTATGAGGCACCTACCTGGTGGGTTGATTGGTGTGTCAGTAAGAAGAATGCACACCATGGAGAACTGTGAGGTATTTTTCTAAGAAGTTATTTGAAAGAACTTGTTATATGGTTTGAGTTTGTGATAGATGATTTAGGGGAGGATTAAAGAGAGGGGACTTTGCTAAGGATTAGGAGGTGGGATGACTCTGATAGGGGATTTTAATAAATCTCATCTGTGGTGGTGGTGGTGTGCTGTCTGGTCAGTTCCGACTCATGGAAACCCTTAATATGGAGTTTCTGAGGGTATAAATCTCTGCAGGAGCAGAAAGACTCATCTTTTTCCTACAGAGCAGCTGGTAGATTTGAACTGCTGACCTTGCAGATAGTAGTCCAATGAGTAAACCACTACCCTACCAGGGAGGAATAAATGAAGACTAAGGAGCTCTGGTAGCGTAGTGGTTACGAATCGGGCTGCTAATCTCACAGTCAGCAGTTCGAAACTACCAGCTATTCCGCAGGAAATAGATAAGACTTTCTGCTCCCGTAAAGATTTACAGCCTTGGAAACCCCGAAGAGGGTCGCTGTGAGTCAGAACAGCAACAACAAAGCTTTGATACAGAACCAGCAGATACTCGTATTTGAGAAAGGGGAATAATTGGTTATTTTGTCTGTTTGGGGCAGTATTCATGTGTTTCTGTTCAGACATGATTTGGAGCGGTCTTGTTTTTATGTTGACCCATCATGCTCAGAGTGACCTTGTCTGATGTTGGTATTGTGTTTCACACTAGTAAGCTAAGCCTTAGCAGTCACTGTCAGGCCTTGCAACAATAAGACCCTGATGATTGTTGTTGAAATGCTGCTGAGTTGGTATAGTTTCTGAGGAGCGGCTGGTGGATTTGAACTGCTGACTTTGTGGTTAGCTGATGGTACCAGATGTATTTCTAGCTTTCAGGGCTGCTTATCTCTTTTCACTGTAATTTGCCACTAGTTCTTCCAAGTAAAAATTGTATTCATGCCAAAAGCTTCTAATTCAGCTTGTAACTCGAACACTCTCCCCAGTGCTTTCCCATCAGGTGATCATTATTCTGTGCTGTGTATTAGAAATGCTTTGTTTCCTGTTGCTGACATGGAATATTAAAAGGATTTGCGGTAGTAGTGGGTTGAATGGTGATCCTCCAAAAAGTTATAACCATGTCTTCATACCTGCAATTTGTGACTATTACTTTATCTAGAAAAGGGTCTTTGAAGGATATAATTAAGGTAAAGATCTTGAAATAAGGAAATCATCTTAGATTATATGAGTGGGCCCTGAGTCAATCCAGTAACAAATGTCACACATAGACTGGAGAAGAGAAAGACACAATGAGCAGGTAGAGGCAGTGTCACCATAGAGGCGGAGATGGGACTGATGTGGCCACAAGCCAGGGAAAGCCTGGATGGAGGTACTTGAAACTGACAAGAGCAAGTAATGAATTCTTGCCTAGAGCCTTGGTGGACAGTTCTATTGACACCTTAAGTTTGGACTTCTGCCCTCCAGAACTGTGAGAGATTAGATTTCTTTTGTTTCATACCACTAAGTATGTGGTTATATTTTTTTTGGTGGTAAAATACAAAATTAGTCATTTTAACCATTTTGTTGTTAAGTGCTGTGGGAATCATTTCTCACTCAGTAATTCTTTACAGGGTTTCTGAAGCTGTAAATCTTTGAGGGAGCAGAAAGCCTCATTTTTCTCCCAAAAAAAGTTGATGAGCTCAAACTGCGGATCTTGTGGTTCACAGTCCAGTGCTTTATTAACTATAGTCACCATGTTCTGCAACCATTACCCCTAATCTAGTTCTAAAAGTATAAAGGGTATTTTAGAGTGAAACTGACGTCCTTTGTAGCCAGTGGTGGTACGTGGAGAATACAGTGACTATTGGTGAAGTGTGTTACCACTGCTGTGCTTTGTACTAATGTGCCCACTGTTTTTTTTTTTTTACATAGAAACTGCAAATTTCAATAGAGTGCAACATGTTAGTGTTATTATGAGGATGTGGAGCCCTGGTGTGGCGCTATAGGTTAAACTTTGGACTGCTGTGTAAGAGGTTGGCAGCTCACACCCACCAACTGCTCCTTGGAAACCCTATACAGTGTCACTATGATTTGAAACAGACTTGACAGTCCTTAACAACAGCAGTAGCATATAAAAGAATTATAAACTTACTAATACTGTAAAAAAAAAGCAAACTCATATCTCATTTAAGTGTCTTAGCGTATGCCCTAGCATTGGAAGACCAATCTGAAACCGCTAGTAGGAGGACGAGTTTTGGGCCCCAGTGAAAGGTAAAAGAAGATATCTTAAGTTACACAAGATAGAAAGAATATGAAAGAGGAATGTACAGACCCAAGTGGAGGGCAGCACAAATGAAATCAGCTTAGTGGGTAAACAGAATAAAGATGTTCCCAGGAAAAACAATAGCCATAAAAACCAACTATTGCTAAACTATTACTCTGTAAGTAATTTTGAAGAACATTGGTAGAAGTATGGACTAGGTCTGCTTGTTGTCATTAATTTGGGGATAGTTAACAGCCAGAAACAGAAGCCATTCATGGCTGCTGTCTTATTTTTATCCTGTAGGGAATGTACAGTGATAAAATTGATGGTGTAATTCTGTATGCACTAAGGGAATGGTTTTTGTGATAGTTTATTGCACTTCATGAGGTGAGAGTAATTTATTGTTGACAGTCTAACTAGGCTACCCTCTTAGGTTGGTATTGTCTGCTGCAGGTACTTAGTTTTCCATTTTCTTTGTATTGTCCAGTTATTTATCATTGTTCAGCCTCTTGACACAGTAAATAAGGGTAAGTCAAAAATTATTGCTACAAAACCATAGCAACCATATTAAACCAAAATGTCAAAATGTGACCTATTGTTTCTTGACATATCCTCCATCTTGACTTACACACTTCTGAAGGTCATGTGTCCATCTCTGGAATTCCCTGAA
>NW_006408526.1:17769283-17854907 GCF_000296735.1 Chrysochloris asiatica
TCAAGCTTACCAGCTGCTCCTTGGAAACCCTATACAGGGTCACTATGGGTCTGAATTGACTCAGTGTCCCTTAACAACAACAACATGTCCATATTACACCTATTGTATAATGAAGAAGATTTTTTTAGCTTTACTTTCTTTCAAATAGTTTTTATCGTGGAAAATTAGAGGCACCTTTAATACACTATCTCATATTGTTCCCAAGTATGTTCTGAGGATGGGTTTCGGTATCTGACCAATCAAACACTGCTCACTGTTTATAGAGTGTATTAGCTTTTCTGATGATTGATATCTTGCCAGAGCCAGGAGACACATCAGTTATGAGAGGATAAACTGTTAGCTTCCCAACCCTTGATACTTGGCTACAACTTCTCTGTGCTGTTATTGAAAGGACTCATCAGTTCCAAGTAGCTTTATGAGCGGCAGAGTGAATTGTTTTCATTACCTGTTTAGAATTCGATGTTGGCTCATTTAAATGGTTGATGTTGCCAGTTCTGAAAGAAGTGAAATAAATGTGAAAGCTGTCTTTATCTCATTAGTAGAGTGAAGAAAACATTGTGAATATGGGGGTGAGTTGTCATGGGAAATTAAATGGAAATGAAAAATGTTAATAATCTTAAATTGGTTTTGCCTTGCATACTGACTTTTAAATGTGACAGGTTACATTGGCAGATGGATACTGTAAAGACTTTGACCTTCACAAGGCAGGAATCACCAAGTTCATTTGACAATTGGGTGAATATATCAACAAATAAATGAGATTTGTTTAATTCAGCAATTGGTGACCAAATGTCTTAGTCTAGGCTCTCTAGAGAAGCAAAACCAATGAGACATACATATGTATATGCAAAGAAAGGTTTGTTTATATAAAGGAAATGGTTCACACAGTTGTAGAGTTGGTCAGTCAGTGGGGTCAGTTGTCTGACTGGAGGTTTCTAATTCATGAAGTTGCTTGCAGGACTGATGAACCCAAGGTCGGCAGGTCCAGTGTCAGGCAGGCAGTTCGGGCAGGTAAGATGGCAGGCTGCTGATGACTCCAGGATTGGCTGGCAGTAGAATAGGCCACTGACTCAAGTTCAAAGAACCATAGGTTGGATGATGAGCCAGATGCAGGATCCACACGTAGCAAAAAGCAAGTAAGCTTTTCCCAAATGCCCAGTATATTGAAAGCAGGCCACAGTCCTGAGGAAACTCTCAGTTTGTTGACTGCTTATAGCAGATGTCATTTGGAGTTAATTCTATTATATTAGAATTCATCATGGAGGATTACTACGTTTTAACCGCCATATCACTAAGTGTCTTGGCCCAGTCAAGTAGATATAAACTATCATAGCAATTAACTGAAAAGATAAAAGGGAGGAATTTATGCTAAGCCTTTGTTTCTGGGTCAAGTTATGGAAACTCTGTACAGTAATGTAACTTCTCAAAGCAATGCACAACAATCTTGGTTTGCTCATGTAGCAACCTTCAGCAATGAATTATTTGGCTTTCTAATTTTCCTACCTATATACTATCTACACTTTGAATATATAACTGCCATAAAATATTATTTTAAAAATTAGATAAGTGTTACATTTGGTTTTTGTCACTTCCTTAACATAAATTTGCATTCTTGTAGCAATATTGAAATACCATAAAAGTTATTTTTCCATTTTTAAGATTAAATTACATGTAGTACAATACACAGATTTTAAGTATATAATTTGTTGAATTTTGAAAAATGTTATCCATTTGACTACCACCTCAATCCATAGCATTGCTTTGCCTATTTTAGACCTTTATATAAATGTAATCATATAATGATTATTCCACAGTTTGTTCATCTGTTCACTGTTCTTAGGCATTTGGATTGTTTTCACTTTGGGGCTACTATGAGCAAACTTGAATATTCATGTACAAAGTTTTTATAGACATGGTTTTTTTTTTTCATGTTTATTGGATGAATACCTTTAAGTGAAATTGATGGGTGTATAGATTTATGTTCTTGATAAGTGTCATCAAGTCGGTCCCAATTTATAGCCACCCTATATTGAGTTTTCAAGTAACAGCTGGTGGGTTTGAAATTCCGACCTTGTGATTCAAACCAACTTTGTGGTCCAGTGCATTATCCTTCAGTGCCGCACCGTTTAACTTGAAATTTGTGGTTATCAAGTAGGGGACAATTTTTAGGCTTTGGGGACATTTGGCATGTCTGGAATCATTTTTGAAAGTGAAAACTGGGTGAGGGGTGGATAGAGGCCAAGGATAACACTAGACATCATACACAGAATAACCATCACCCTCTCTGCCCCAAAGAGTTATCTAGTCCAAAATGTCAGTAGGATTGAATTTGAGAAAGCCTGCAAAATGATGTTCCAAAAGGATTGTATCATTGTACACTTCTATAGCAATATATGGAATGTCCATTTGTTTTATGTGTTCTCCAAGATTTGATGTTGTTAGTCTTTTTAATTTTTTCTGTTATAATGGGATCTCATAATGGTTTTAATCTGCATTTCTCTGATGATTAATAATGAGCTTCTTTTCCTGTGCTTTTAAAAAACTATTCCTTATCTTTCCATTTAACCCCGCTTTACAGGGTTTCCAAGGACCAGCTGGTGAGTTGGAACTGCCAGCCTTAATGGCCCAAACCGACGTTGCAGTTTACCACATTAAGTGGCAGCGCCAACCAAAAGTCCTAGCAACACACACACACACACACACACACACAACATTTGGATTATAAATTTTGCTTAAATCATTTTCAAATATGTGAATTGCGTATGTATGCTTTCAGTCTGTAGTTTTCCTTTTTATTTTCTTAATGGTATCTTTACAAGATCAGAAAATTTTAATTCAGAGTTTAGTTTATAATTTTTATCTCATTTTCCTGTGAATGCTTCTTGTGCCCTGCACATCTTTTCCTATGCAAAGGTATTATAATGATATTTTTCTTGGTAATCTTTTATAAATTTTCAAAGTTTTTTGTTTTTAAGATCCATTTTGAATAAGATTCTTATATATGGTGTGAGGTGGGGATGAAAGTTTATGAGGAGGCTTCAGAAAGTTCATGGAACTTATCCATTAACTTAAAAGTTTCATTATCTTTTAATTCCTTTTTTCCTATGAACCTTTGAAACCCCTTGTTTGTATTTCCATGTAGATTTTCAATTGTTAAGGACTATTCATTCCAAAGACTTTGCTTTCTCCAGTGAGTTACTTTGGCTTCTTTGTCTGAATTCAATTTATCTATTTGTGGACTTTCTATTCTTCTCTCTTTCATCTTTGCTTTTATTACTGTAGTTTTAAAGTGACTCATGGAATAAGTAATGTAAGCCCTTCAATTCTGTACTTTATGATTATTTTGGCTTTTCTGGATTGTCATTGAGTACTATGGAGTTGGTTCCGACTCATAGTGACCCTGCACAGTGTGTCTGAGGCTGCAGATCTTTACGGGAGCAGAAAGCCTCATGTTCCTCCTGCGGAACAGCTGGTAGTTTCGAACTGCCAACCTTGAGGTTAGCAGTCCGATTCGTAACCACTATGCTACCAGAGCTCCTTGTCATATCCCAATGAAAATTATAGAAATGTCTTATTTGGATTTTAATTGTGGTTACATTAATCCATTTAGGAGAATTGACATTGAACCATTATTGAGTCTTGTAATCCACTAATACGGTTCAATTATATCTCTCTATTTGTATTTGTTTCCTGATAGGAACACTTTTGGGATAGTTTAGATGATTTGTTTTCACAAATCATTTTTGTTTCCTTCTTGGTTGTATCCAGTTTCCTTTAAATTCTATCTGGTGATTTTTTTATTTCAGATGCTTTATTTTTGAAATCTAGGATTTGCGTTTTTTCAAGTTATTTCCCCCAATGTTCAAATCTCTTGAAATTGCCATCTTTTTGCTCTTTTAACCCATTCGTTCATTTATGCTCTTTTACATATTTGTCATAGAAAATCTTTGTCTGTTAATGCCAATATCTGGGTGATTTGTGGGATTGTTTCTAGTTACTGGTTTTCCTCATGACTGTGAACCACATTTTCTTTCTTTCTTTTTTTTGGCCACAGCTAGTGATTTTAAAATTGCATACGGTGTATTTTAGATATTTTATTGTACAGACTATGGATTTTATTGTCTTCCTCTGAAGAATATTTTGTTCTAGCAAGAAAGTTGCTGACAACCCACTTTGAATTTACGATGGAGTCCTGATCTTAGGCCTTATTAAGGTAGAACTATTTTGGTCTTGCCCTTATTTTATTATGTCATATTTCTTAGTCCTAGAATATTTTTGGTGGTTCAGTGGAAACCTTGGCAAGTTGACATGTTTTAGTCTCACTTTCCTTTATCCTTTATGCTGATTCAAGGACTAAATGATATAGTTTAATAGATAGCACTGGGCAAAGAATGAATACTTAATAATAGATGAGAAGATGGAGATGACCACATTTCTGTTGTGCTTTGCCATGGTGCTTTCCAAAGGTAAAATGTCAGTTTACAAATGGATCACTTTTAAAAAAATAGAAGTCTTTTGTAACTAATGAAACTAAGAGAGATAATGACAAACAGCAAAGGGTAAGACAAAGTAGCTGCAATTAAAGCTGAACAAATAGAGTTCATAGTATAATTTATATGTTATTTATAATACCGTTTAATTTTATGTACTTACGTAGTGGATGTTGAGTTAGTGCTTCAAAAATACTAAATTATCATAGTCTCATGAATTTGTATCGAAACTCCTTGTGAGATGATTTAGAAGGATGACTTCTGGACTGCTTTTCTCTATGTGGTATTGGTCTAGTCTGCTCTGCCCAGTAAACTGTACTATCTGGTTTGTTTTCAGTACAGCTGTTATTTAAGTAACCCAGAATTCTAAAAAAGCTTTGTGCTGAAGGTCTTTATGAAGTGCTAATTGGTTTTGTAATTTTCCTAGTTTACTATATTTTCCATTAATATACTTGTCTTCTCTCCGTATCCCAAGGGGTACTATTTTATTACAACACATTGAAATAATATATTCTTAGTATTCTTCTCAAGTACTTTATTAATGTAGATACCTGGGTTATATTATTTAACAAATTTATATAATCCTACTAAATGAACTTTCTAAGAGTAAGGAAACTAATTTTAAATGTGGCTTAGAGTATGGTGACAGCGCATCTACTCACAAGTTAGCTTATTTAGTGGAATTGTTGTTAAGTGCCGTCAAGTCGATTCTGACCCATAGCGACCCTGTATCGGGTTTCCAAGGAGCAGCTGGTTAGCTTGAACCGCCAACCTTGCAGTCTGCCACATTAGCCCACAGCACCAAAAAGCTTCACAGTGTTGTAGTGCTGTTTGTGATACACACCCAATGGTGCTGATAATATTGACTTGCATGAAGGAATCAGCTCCTTTCCTGTTGACCCCTTTCCTTTTGTTTGCCAACTGCAGATGATAAAAGAAAGGAGTTTTTGTTTTGCTTTTCAAAATAGAGCTATCAGTTGGCAGTTGAAATAAATGGCTTTCTCTTAAAAGGGAAGCACAGAGGCAGAGTTGCAGTTTTCAGAGGCAAAGAGCTCTGGTAGCGTAGTGGTTATGAGTCGGGCTGCTAACCTCTGCTCCCATGAAGATTTGCAGCCTTGGAAACCTATACTGGGTCACTTGTGAGTCAGAACCAACTCCACGGCACACAACCACCACCAACCAAGGTGACCCAAGACTCCTGGTATGGCACTGTAGGATCAGTACTCGATTTGGAATCACAAGCTCGGCAGTTCAGACCCACCAGCTGCTCCTTGAAAACCCTATTCAGGGCTGCTGTGAGTCAGAACCAACTAGATGACACTTAACAACAGACAGTTAAACACTTGACTATAGTAAATGTGGGAAGTTTAAACACATCCAGAGTAACCAAGGAAGACAAATCTGGTGATCTGCTTCTGAAATCCAAGAATTGTCCCCCGACCACACCCTATTGTTTGCTTCCTTTCTTGGATGAAGAATCTGGAAATTTTTCTCTCTCTATCCCTGAAATAAAAATGAGCATACAAGTATGAATAGAACAAATGAATTGCTCTATTTTATTTTCTCTTTCAATGTTTTATAAAGCTTCCTTTCTAATAGTATAAAGAAAGGCCTCCATTTCCTTTGGCCATTGAGCGTTATGAGCAACGTCATCAAAGGAGATTGTTCTTGGATTATTTCTCTTTGACCTCTACTAAATTGAGATTTCTCCTTGAGAAGGCCTCTTAAAAATTCAGCTGATGTAAAAACATGGAGATCATTTGTTTAAAGCCTTGCAGCCTTGGGGCATAAATATAACATACCTGTTTGATTAATTAATTTCTGACACGCTGAGACGATGACTTTGATATGTTCAGTTGTGTATGGTGTAGGTATGGGCCTTGGTTACCTTAGAAACCATCTCTTTTCTTAAGTTTCCACTTAAGAGTGGTGGTACCCAAAGGCAATTCTGCAGAACATTTTCAGATTTAAACTTTGATGTAGAAGAACTCACATTCTTTAGAAAAAGCACAAGCCTAGAATTCTCCCATCAATTCATTCAGCAATCACATTTTTAAAGTCTTCTGGATATGTTTAAGATTTATATGATCAATTTTTCTCATCTGCAAATAAATTCTAGTTAGACTAAGTTCTGTATTTTTAAATCTCCAGGATCCACATTTGCTTGTTTCTGTTCAGTATATATATTATTTAATGTGTTACAGTGTACCTTAAATCAACTTTACATAGACTATGTTCTCATGACTGCGGATTTTTTCCATATATACATTTGTATTGTTGTTGTTAAGTGCCGTTGAGTTGTCCAACCCATAGCAACCCTGTATAGGGTTTCCAAGGAGCAGCTGGTGAGCTTGAACCACCGACCTTGCAGTGTAAACGACTTTGCTGTCTGACGCATTAGCCCACAGCACAACACCAGGACTTCACATAAACATACATTTGTGTAGTACTCCTTAATCACAGCAATGAGTTTGTCTATAGTCTAGTCTAGTACTAACTGTGTAGAGAAAATTAAATATACTTTTGCCCATAGGTACTATCATTACAATGACAAATGTAGACATTCCCATATCTTTACAGTAGACCTGTTTGCGGTGTTACAAATTTCTAGCCAGTTGGCTTGGGTCAGACCTTCCAGAGAGCATATAGAGTGTGAGGATGATGAGGAAAGAGAATTCAACAGAAGAATAAGGAGGGAAGATGAGGGAGAGAGTCTTAAGAAAGGAAGAGGAGTCAATGGTATTGAATATTGTCTGACAGGTTAATTTCTCCTAGTTCCATTTTTTCACTGCTGTTGCCACAGTTGAGGTGATTTCTCTATTCCTCACACATACATGCTCTCTCAGAAATATTTGCTCTCTCCATGTTTTCTTTATGAATTCCTTTTAAATCTTTAAAACTCAAAATCAATTGCTTTCTTGAGCCATATCTAGGCTCCTATGCCTTATGATGTCCCTGTCATTGAACTTACCCCATAATATTAGGATTATCTCTGTGACTCTGTCTCCCATTAGAATGTGAATTCTTTAAGATAGGAATCGTTTTAATCATGTTTGAGCATCAAGTACATAGCATAGTTTGACTTTAGTAGAAGTTAAGAATGATCAAAGAAGAAATATGAAGACTCACAAGGGGTCATTACATTTGGCAATGAAGCAATAATTGTTTACCTTGACCTGAGTATTTTTAATCAAGTGATGGAGATGGAGGCCATGTTCAGTTGAGTTGATAAATGAATGGATGAGAGGATGAGTGAACTACAATTGTAAAAAAGTTGTTTGTAAAAAAAACAGTGCAGTTGGAGTGGAAGCTGTCACTGGCAGAGAAAGGAATATATGGTGTAGAGTTTGATACTGATACAAGAACTGGGAGATAAGGGCATGTATATAGATGTAGGGAAGGAGCCTTTGAAGAGGACATCATTGAAAAGATTGGGAACAAGGTGGTGCAGCAGGTCCAGGAGGAGCTGGGAAGGATCAGATCCAGAGAATGAGAGACATGAGCCTTAATGCAACAAGTTGATACCAAATATAGAGATTTCTACATAGTAACTTAGAATTGGCATTTAGGGCAGAATATTTTAAATCGGAGAAATCATGAACTTTCTGCTAATGTGGTGGTGATGTTGTTAAGTACCCTTGACTCATCATCCAGGGTACTTGATGAGTCAAGGGTACTTGACTCATAGCAACCTTGTTTCTAGGGAGTGCCAGGTGGTTTTGAGCTACCAATCTTGTGGTTAGCAGTCTAGTGCTTACCCTACAGCACCACACCAGGACTCTGCTCATAGAGTACCTTTAATCAAAACCGAAGTTGAGGTTTATCCAACAACAACAAAGGATTGCTGACTTTTTTTTAATTCCAAGTTTTTATTGTGAATTGAGTGGTAGTGTACATGGGATAACATCAGCTTTACACTCATCCTGTCGTATTTTGTTTCATTGCAATGATTACAATCCCCCTCTCCCCCCATGCATCATCATTCAACAGTATTTGCTTCTATTCCCTCTGTTTTTTTATGAATGTACACCAAAACACTCAGGAATAGATCATCATTTAAACAACCAAAGCCTGCCCCCTGGCTGCCAGCACACAGACCTTCTCCCTCCATGAATCTAGAGTCCCCAGCTGCGCCATCTGTCCACGTCATCACCTCTGCCTCCATTTCTCGCTTCTCTGGATAGGGTACCAAATTCCGCTTTTCTCCCTTGATGGTCCCAGGGTCCTCTGCTCCTGGATTACAAGATCAACCTCTCCCCTCTTTTGTTACCAAACGTCTACCTTTATATTTGCAACAATCACAAATAGTCCTGATAACAGTTATTCCCTATTTGAACCACAAGTCTTATTCCCATCTCCTTTCACCAGCCCCATCCAGACAGGTTGAAAATCACTCAGTGGAGATTCTACATTCTCCCGCACCCTCTGAAACTAAGCTCCCTCTTGAAACCTTGTAAGCCAGTCAGTTTGTGGCTTTATAGCCTCCTTCACCCTATTTTAGCCAATGTCTAAGTTGCCCATCCCTATCAACCCTGTGTACAGAGAGGGTGGGAATGATCCTTGCCATGAAGATTCCACACCTCTTTTAAGCTACTACATCCATAAGTATAGGTCAAGTTAATCAAATTGTAGCAGATTACACGCTTTCCCTTTTCTTTCTTCCACTGGTTGAGTTCTTATCATCCAGCCATTGAAGCTAGGTCAAATGGGTACTATCTGAAAGTATGGGCGTTTTGTGTATCTTCCCTCACTTCATATCAGCTGGATGCTTCACTTTCTGCTCTAGCCTTCTGTGGCTATGTCCTGACATTTGCTTTTCACAAATTTTTAACACAAACCATACACATAGCAACCCATGTGTGTCAGAGGAGAAATGTGCTTCATATGGTTTTCAGTGACGCTTTTTATGAAAAATATTTCCATTCATTTCTTCTGAAGTGCCTTTAGGTGGATTGAGACCCTCCTATTTAGTTTATACTAATATGTTGTTGTTATTAAGTGCTGTCGAGTCGATTCCAACCCATAGCAACCCTGTGTAGGGTTTCCAAGGAGCAGCTGGTGAGCTTGAACCACCGACCTTGTAGTTCAACTTTGCGGTCTGATGCATTAGCCCACAGTGCCACACCAGAACTCCTTAGACTAATACAACAAGTGCTTTATTACTACGTACAGGCTTTTGATTGTGTGGATCATGACTGGCTATGGACAGCATTGCGAAGTATGAATATTCCTGAACACTTGATTGTGCTCATGAGGAATCTGTACATGCACCAAGAGGCAGTTATTTGAACAGAACAGGGGAACAATGGTTTAAAATTAAGAAAGGTGTGAAACAGGGTTGTATTCTTTTACCATACTTATTCAACCTGTATGCTGAGCAAATAATCCGAGAAGCTGGATTATATAAAGAAGAACTTGGCATCAGGATTGGAAGAAGACTCATTAACAACCTGCAATATGCAGATGATACAACCTTGGTTGCTGAAAGTGAAGAAGACTTAAAATATTTACTGATGAAGATCAAAGGGCACAGCCTTCAGTATGGGTTGCATCTCAATGTAAAGAAAACAAAAATCCTCACCACTGGACCAATAAACAACATTCTTATCAACGGAGAAAAGATTGAAGTTGTCAAGGACTTCATTCCTCTTGGATCAACTATCAACACTCAAACAGTAGTTAAGAAATCAAAGGACATATTTCATTAGGCAAATCTGCACAAGACTTTTTTAAAGTGTTGAACAGCAAAGATGTCAGCTTGAGGACTAAGGTGCGCCTGACCCAAGCCATGGTATTTTCAATACCCTCGTATGCATGCGAAAGCTGGACAGTGATAAGGAAAACTGTAGAAGAACTGATACTTTTGAGTTATGGAGTTGGGGGAAAATATTAAAAGTGCCATGGGCTGCCAAAAAGAACCAACAGATCTGTGTTGTAAGACGTGCAGCCAGAGTGTTCCTTGGAGGCCAGGATGGTCAAACTTCGTCTCTCATACTTCGGACATACTGTCAGGAGGGACCAATTACTGGAGAAGGATACCATGTTTGGTAAGGTGAGGGTCAGAGAAAAAGAAGAAGACCTCCAGCGAGATGGATTAGCAAAGTGACAGCATCAGTGGGTTCAAGTGTGGCAACAATTGTGAGGTTGGCCCAGGACCGGGCAGTGTTTCATTCCGTTGTGCATAGGTTCACTATGAGTCGGTACTGACTCTGTGGCACCTAACAACAACTACAGTATGATAAGTATGTCCTGGAGCTAGCACTTAAAACTCTTATAAAATATTTGTGTGCAAGATAGTATTGATTTTTGTATTTCTGCATCATTCAGCTTCAAAGGAGAACCTCTAGCCATTTGGAGAAACAGTTCAGCAGACACATGCCTGTTTGTTCAAATATTCAATATTAGATTATTTTATAAACTATAGGGAAATATTTTTATGTAAAACATATTCTGCTGTCAGCAAAATTGGAGTTCTCCTTCCTGTTTACAAAACCAAATCTTGATCCTGAAAATTGTATTGCCAGGTGTAACATGCACGATATTTTTCTATGCAAGTAATAGAAAACAACCAGAAGTGGCTTAAAGAATAAGGAAAATATGTCATTTTGCATAATGAGAAGTCTGGATGAAGGGCAGTCAGCCTGTCTATCCATCTTCCTGTTTTGATAACCTTAGTTCTTTGTCCGCATACTCTTCCACTCATGATTAAGGGACACTATCTCTCCAGCCCAGTTAAATGAGAATCTCTGGGTGGAGGAACCAGGTATTGGTGTTTTAAAAACTCCCAGATGGTTTTACTGTGCAGTTAGTGAGGAATGAGAACACTTAATTAGGCTAGTCTAGATTCACTCTTAGAGATTATAAACCCAGTTTCCTTGAGTCACATGACCACTTCATACCTGAAGGAAACAAGAGTTCTTTTAACAAGAAATAAGGGAAAGGAAATGACTTCTGGGACTTCAGCCAACTTTGTCCTGCTACAGATAATTTAAAGTTTAAAAAAAAACAAAACAAGTTGAAGCTTTGTTTTGAATTTATATACAATCACTTTTATAACTTAAAAAAGCTATAAAAATTGTTCCTATCCCTTACCTTAGGGAGTGTGGTGACTCCATACAGTAAGTACTGGACTGCAAACCATCTTGCTGGAAGTCTTCTTGTATAAATCTTTATGTAGATATGTGTTTTAATTTCTCAGGGGTAAGAACTGAAGAGTGGGATTGCTGGGTCATATGATAATGTGTGCTTAAGTTTTTAAGAAACTGCCAAACTGTTTCTCAAAATGGCTGCAACTACTTAACATTCCCAGCAACATTGGAGAGTTCAGTTCCCTGGCATCCTTACTATCACTAGTGAAGTGTTGTGCTGTAGAAAAATAACACTGGATTGCTGACTACAAGGTTCAAACCCAGTAGTTGTTCCTCGGAAACCCTATACAGAGTGCTATAATTTGAAACTGACTCAGTGACACTAAACAACAGCGACTAATGGTGTTTACTTCCTGTATGTATTTGTCCTTTGGTATTTTCGTTTTGAGGAGTCCGTTCAAATCTTTTGCCATTTAAAAATATTGTTTGTCTTTTTTAATACCTTATCTTTAACATCTATAGCTGTTTGGGACATAAATTCCCTATTAGATATCAGTTTGTGGTTTACATGTTAACTGTGGGACTGGAAGCTTTGTCACCTGTCTTTCAAAAACCATTGGGGTCACTCATGGATGAGAGATTTTAATGGCATTTCCAGAACTAAGACAGATTAGGAAGAAAGGCCTGGTAATAGACTTTTGAAAATTAGTCAGTGAAGTTCTTATAGGCCATAACAAACTATTGTCCAACAGATACACAAAAACCACGTGGGGACCGTGTCTGACTTCCCCTTTGGGAAGAGAATCAAACTCAAAATCAGTCCGAGGCCGATTCCTCTGAAGCAGAAGGTCAGACGTGCTTCCACCCTACAACCTTCTTTACCCTATTTTGACATCAACCGTCCCACCAACAAGCGCTCTCGGCTTCACATCTGGGTTAATAATCCATTGCATGGGCCACGCACAACTCATAATAATACTCAGGATTATGGGGTTTATTAGGGACGGGAACAGGGGACAATTCAGGATCAAAAAGCTCAGGATGCTGCATTTTTTTAGTCAGCAGTGCCTCTTGTTGGCTATTCTGAAGGCACACCTCACTTTTGTCTTCTGTCTCTCAGCCATGTGGTCTGTCCCTTGACCTCTGTCCTGCTCAAGCTAGTGTTAAAATGCTCTTTTAACCAGACTGTGAATGCCCAAAGGGCACATTCTTCAAGCCAGTCTCTTGCTCTTAAGCACTCAGCTTTACTCAGTCCATGGGTCTGAAAGCCTGAAGCTTCTCTTTCTCTCTGCCCCCATCTCTGCCATAACCTCTGTGTTGTTTCTCTAGGTAGGGATCTCAGGCTTCATTCCTGTACTTCTGTCTTGATGGTCCTGGGATCTTCCCTCTATAATTCTGAGATGGCTCCTTCTAAACCTATCAGGTGGGCAAAACTAACCAATCCCAGCCTTAGAGTCCTGTATACCTTATTTGCATGGTCCCACCCAGTCATTTTCTGTCTTCTGTGCCTAAGGTCACTGTGAGTCCATATCAACTAGATGGCACTAAGCAACAACACAGTCACTTGGTGGGAATTAAGACATTGAATAGAAAAGTCATTTCAAGCAAACTTAAGGCAGCACAATATACAATAAAATAAAAAAGAATGTTGTCCAGTGTAACGATGGAAGATGAGCTCCCTAGGTTGGAAGGTACTATATGATAGCTACAGT
Organism: Chrysochloris asiatica; assembly: GCF_000296735.1. NCBI lineage: Eukaryota > Metazoa > Chordata > Mammalia > Afrosoricida > Chrysochloridae > Chrysochloris > Chrysochloris asiatica. The sequence goes on from NW_006408526.1 coordinate 17,782,574, forward strand.
GACTGAACCAGACATACTAATGACCATGAAAATAGTACAAGTGTAGTCAGTGGTTCATTTTGTTTTATCAAGTTGCCATAAGTCAGAGCTAACTCAATGACAACTAACAACAACAAAATTATAAATGGTTATTTTTTTGCTGCTGCTGTTGTTGTTGTTGTTAGGTACCATCAAATCGGTACGGACTCATAGCAACCTTATGCACAGCAGAACGAAACACTGGGCCAACCTCACTACTGTTGCCACGCTTGAGTCTATCAATGCTGCCACTTAGCCAATCCATCTCATTGGGGTCTTCCTCTTTTTCTTTGACCCTTCACCTTACCAAACAGGATATCCTTCTCCAGCGACTGGTCCCTCCTGACAATATGTCCGAAGTATGAGCGACGAAGTTTGGCCATCTTGGCCTCTTCTGGCTGCACTTCTTCCAAAACAGATTTATAGGTTCTTTTGGCAGCCCATGGCACTTTCAATATTCTCCTCCAACACCATAACTCAAAAGCATCAATTCTTATATGGTCTTTCTTATTCACTGTCCAGCTTTCACATGCATATGAGGTTATTGAAAATACCATGGCTTGGGTCAGGCACACCTGAGTTCTCAAGCTAACATCTTTGCTCTTCAACACTTTAAAAAGGTCTTGTGCAGCAGATTTGCCTAATACGTCATTTGATCTCTTGACTGCTGCTTCTGTGAGTGTTGATAGTTGATCTTAGAAGAATGAAGTCCTTGACAACTTCAGTCTTTTCTCCATTGATAAGAATGTTGTTTATTGGTCCAGTGGTGAGGATTTCTGTTTTCTTTAAATTGAGATGCAATTCATATGGAAGACTGTGCTCTTTGATCTTCATCAGTAAATATTTTAAGTCTTCTTAACTTTAACAAGCAAGGTTGTATCATCACATATCGCAGGTTGTTAATGAGTGTTCCTCCAATCCTGATGCTACGTTTTTCTTCATAACCCAGCTTCTCGGATTTTTTGTTCAGCGTACAGGTTGAATAGGTATGGTGAAAGAATACAGCCCTGTCGCACACATTTCTTAATTTTAAACCATTCATTGTTCCCCTGTTTTGTTCGAACAACTGCCTCTTGGTCCATGTACAGATTCCTCATGAGCACAATTATGTGTCCTAGAATACTCATACTTCACAATGTTGTCCATAGTTTGTCGTGATCCACACAATCGAAAGCCTTTGCATAGTTAATAGAGCACAAGTAAACTTTCTGATATTCTCTGCTATCAGCTAAGAAGCTAAGATCCATTGTACATCAGCTATGATATCCCTCATTCCATGGCCTCTTATTGCTAGCATATGGAAATTACAGAATGATTTTTGTGTATTGACTTTGTATCTTTTGTATTTGCTAACTCATTAATTTTAGTGGTTTTTTTTATTTGTAGATATTTTAGTAATTACCGCATTGACAATCATAAATCTTTGAATAAGCATAGTTTTCCTTTCTTTCTTTCCAATCTCCACACCTTTTATTTTCTTGTCATGTATAGTTCAGAGCCACTCAGATCATGTTGGTTGAGAAGTGGTGGTAGCTCACATCTTTGCCTTTTTTATGATTTTAGAGCTAAGCATTCATTCTTTCTACAATAAATATGATGTTGGCTTTAGTTTATTTTGTAAATGCTTTCAATCAGCTATGACTACTTTATAAATTTGTTAATGATATTCTGTTAAGGAAATTTGTTTTATATTTAGAAAAGCTATTTGTCTGTAGTTTCCTTTCTTTTTCTTTATGATGTCTGGTTTTTATATCATGATTCTTACCTCAAAGAATGATTTGGAAAATGTTTACTCTTTTACTTTACATAAATTTGTAATTTTTTCCCTCCTCAAATGGTTAGTACAATTCACCAGTAAAATCTTCAGACCTAGCGTGTTCTTTGTGGGAAGGTTTATTAACTATTGTTTCATTTTCTCTAGTAGAGGGGTATATAAGCTATCCATTTCTTCGTGAATGATCTTCAGTGTTTTTGCACCTTTCCATTCTAAGTTATCAAATTTGGTGACACCATTTTTTATACTGTTCCCTCATTCTCTTTTTAATGTCCGTATGATCTTTAGTAAGATCCTGTAGTTCATGCTTCATATTTTGAAATGTCCTTGTTCTCTTTCTTTTTGAGCTTTAGGCTTGTCAATTTTATGCTCTTTTCAAAGAGACAGCTTTGGGGTTTACTGATTATTTTTTCTAGTTTTCTGGGTTTGCTCTGTGATGTCAGAACTGTTCTTGTCCCTCATGGCCTTTGTAATACTGCTCCCTGTGTCCTGTGGTTTAGTTGACTCTATCCTTGTTTGTCTCCCATCCGACAGCATCATGTTTCTTGGGGTAAAGATTATTTATTACTCGTCTTTCTCTCGTTCATGAGGTCTTGAGTTAAATTGGATCCAGTAATGGTGAATAAACATTTTGGAAGTTATTATGATAAGTTGATTTTCTCTTCTGGTAAGTGTTTCCTAAAAGAATTCAGAAATAAGTTAAAAAGGCACAGAGAGATTTCATTTTGGGAAATTTTCACCCCACAATTGTTTGTCTCTATAATGCTGTATAAATACTTACATTTTATTATGACTCACATTCTTGTTAATGTGCTTTGGATGGTTTTGCGCTTTTTTGGTACCTAAAAGGAGAAGGGCTCTTGTAGTTTGTTTATCTGACTGGGGATTTCTCTTTATCTCATTTCAAGCTTTTCTGTTAGGCCGTAATGGAGATGCACATGAAAGTATCCACATTAGGAAATAACAAAATAAATAATACATGATTTCTCTTGCAGAATGATCTACAATAAGATATAATACTCTATCAAATAAATAAAAGCCTACCTAGTACATTTAACATATGACTGGAGTTATCAGTTTTATTTATAAAATACCTAAAAATTGCATCTATTACTAAACGTAATTTGTAAGAACTGTGTCATCCCAGCAGTTCAAGTTCTTGGGAGTATAAATACTTCCATTGTGCTTGGCCAACAGCAAATAAAAAGAACCATGGTTGTTTGCTGACCTTTTCAGATCTATTTTTTCAGATGAGCAAAGGTCTAAATAAAGTGATTTTTTGATTCCTGATAAATGGTCTGTGACTGGAGAGCAGTAGAAAGGGCCTCCTTCTACATCCTGTGCAGTTTTCTGCTCCTTTATATACTTGCTTAGTCACTCCTCGATAATGATTTCCAGGGATTAGAATCCAGGCTGTGTCCTTCCAAGTACCCTGCTACCAACCACTATTAACAACTTCATCTTTGTCTTCTTATTCGTGCAGTTTTTTGTTTTTTTTTTTTCTGAAACTGCTTCATTTAACTCCATGCTGCCAATATTAATTTTCCTAAATGCACATTTTAATTGATCTCTTGCTTTGCCTCCATATCTGTAACTCTTACAGAATATAAGTTTTCAGTAATGGCTCTTTTGGCTTCACCTTTTTGGGACATTAGTTATTCACCATTTATCCTCAATGAGTTTATCAAATTTCATTTTAAGAGTAAAGTTTTGTTTTATTTTTTTGTGAGGAAAAGCTTGAGGATGTTAGAACATTGGATAGCTGAGAAAGATTATTGTAGTTTGCAGGTAGGGTCAAGAAAACAGATTCTGGGACTGCTCAAGCTTTTAACTTTGCTTACTTGTTTACCCATTTTCTAGGTTGCCTTCAAGTATTAACAGTGCCTGGATTTTCATGTTTTTATTTATTAACCTCCCATTTGGATACTAATTCAGTTACTATGTATTTGCTATACATAGTAACTGAATTAGTATTTTGTGTCTGTGATGTGTATGTTTTTCTTCACTGAAGAACAAAGATTATAATGTAAGCATGTCTTTTTAATTAATGATTAATCAGATAATTTGAAAATTCAGTTTTTTAGTTCTTGTAATCATTGATAGACATTTCAGTGACAAAGTTTACTTTTCTTGTTGTAAAATAAACATTTGTTAATAAGTGTCCTTGAGTAGGTTCCAACTCATAGTGACCCTGGATAGGGTTTCTGAGGCTGCATATGTTTCAGGGAGCAGAAAGTCTCATCTCGTTTCCACTGACTGGCTGGTGGGCTCGAACTGTTGACCTTGTAGTTTGCAGTCTAGTGCTTATCCTACGTAACCACTATACTCCCTATGGTAAACATTACTTGATGTAAGAATCCAGGTTCTAATTTGGATGGGATTTCCCCCTCTTCCTGTTAAGTTATGATTGATGTGATAGTCTCCTGAAATGATTAGGATAAGCGTCCTTTTTGAGTGTTAGAGACCTGTTTTCAAAGCCGAATGTTAAAAGTGCTCTAAGGTAGCTTGATATGTGTAGAAAACACGCTGATGGACCAGATGTCAGAAGACCTGTGAATTCTGAATATATTGTGTCCTGCTAACTGTAGGCAAATTTGTGAACCTCTAAGAACCTCAATTCTCTTATCCACCCTGTGAAAATCAAGTAAGAACATAAACGGAAGTATTTTATAGCTTTCACAGTACAGATGTGAAGTAGCATTGCTTTCTGTGTTTGATTAAATGTGGTTTTAATAAATCAGTTCCCACTTGGTTCTGCAGGGATACATCATCTGTATATACTCTTCTCACACACAAAACCCTAGAAAGCAATAATCCCTCCTCCTCTTCTTCATCATTAAAACATTTGAATATTTTTATTTTGCTTTTTTATGTACCAGTTATTTTGTTAAATATTTTATATTTTGTCTTACTACTTTTCATTTCCAATCATTTTATGAAGTAAATTCAATTATTGTCCTGCTTTTATAGATAAGGAATAAACCTCTGAGAGAGATTAAACGTCTTGTTTATTTTAAGACACACAACTAATAAAAAATAAGGCTGAATCCAGGTATCTCCCGAGCCTGTGCTGTTGTTAGCCATCCTCTGTACCCATTTTCTCAGAGTCTATGATGCCTTCTGTTGGGTTTCTCTGGAATTGGGTTAATCGATGTTCGGCTGAGCCCTCAGAGTTAGTTTTTGTCTCATTCTATGTCTATGTGAAAATTTATCAATTATCTTTCACCACTATAGTAGAGTGGTGACGTTGGACATCTTATTCAGAGATAACTGTGAGCCGCTTGAAAAAGAAATAGAAATTCTCAATGTGACGTTTTTTTCAATAGGGTTATGTGTAGTCAAATACAAATAAAATAGAATCGGTTTGTATGTGCAATCTAGCATGTCCTGTTGTGGCTGAAGCTGAAGAGGTGGAGCCTATTAGAACTCTCAGAAGTGAATGTGTGTGAATCAGTCTGGTGCACCAAATGATAGTATTTATTTACTTTGTTGTTATGGCTGGTGAGTTTGAATGGTCAACATTGCGGCGAACAGTCCAGTGCTTATCCTATAGCGCCCATATCAGGGTAGTACTAAATCCAACGATAGTGTGATTGAAGATGTGTCAGGTTAAAAAAATTTTTTTTGAACTTCTTATGGTGAATTGAGTAAGGTTTTCAGAGCAGATCATCAGTTTTTCATTCAAATCATATATTTCGTTTCATTTCAATGATTCCATTGAAAAATCACTTATCCCACTTTTCTTCCTCTGATTCTTGTTTTTCCTTCCTCCTTCTTCCCTGACTTTTATAATTTGTCCTTAGGTGAATGCTGCCTGTTTGATCTCGAAATGGTTGACCATTCTGTGGTGTGCAAACCTCACGGGTATTGTTGTCCCCTTATATGTCTATCTCTGCTTGGCTAAAAATTGAGCCATAAGGATGAATTCAGTTCTAGATCTGAAGGATGACCAATGGCCATAGTGTTGGGGTTCTACTAGTCTCTATCTGATCAGTAAACGTGGTCTTTTTCATAATTTTGAGTTTTGTTCCACATTTTCTTTGACTCATATCTGGCATCTTGTGATGTGATTCCTTCAGAGCAATTGTCGAGTTTTTGTTTGTTTCATTCTATTACAACAATCTTTTAAATATGTATCAATCTGCTTTCATTTTATGTAAAAGAAAGATGAAGCATCCTGGAGTCTTGTTACTCAACAGTGCCTTCAGCACCTGCAGTTTGGACTTCTTTCTTCAATACCATTAGTTTTTGATAATATGCTGCCTCTTGAAATGGTTGAGCATTGAGCAGTTTTCTTGGGATGGTAATTCTTTGTTTTCCTTGAATCTTCTTTTGATGCTTTTTGCATCATTCATATTTTGCCCAGGATTGTTGTTGTTGTTAGGTGGCATTGAGTTGATTCTGACTCATAGCAGCCCTATACACAACAGACCCAAACACTGCCTGGTCTTACACCATACTCCTGATTCTTGTTACACAGTCCATGTCATTGGGGGGGGGGGGGGGTCCCCTTTTTTTTTTTTTTTTTTGAGGTTACCCTCCACTTTAACAAGCATGCATGATGTCCTTCTCTAGGGATTAGTTCTTCCTGATAACATGTCTAAATTATGAGAGATGAAGTCTCACTATCTTCACTTCTATAGAACATTCTGGCTGTACTTCTAACATAGATTTGTTTGGTCTTCTGGCAGTCCATGGTACTTTTCAATATTCTTCTCCAGCACCATAATTCAAAGGCATCAATTTTTCTACGGTCTTCCTTATTTATTTATTGTCCAACTTTTATATGCATATGATGCTATTAAAAATACCATGGCTTGTCCTAAAATTGTTATCTTTGCTCTTGAACACTGTGTTGCTGTTGTTAGGTGTGGTTCATAAGGTTTCCATTGCTTCCATGAAGCCTTTCTACCATGGGAAACCTTGCAGCTATTCAAAATAACTTCAGTTTCACAATACACAAGCCACCACAGTATGGCAAACTGGTAGACAAGTGGTGGGGATAAAAGATAGTTCCCAGAAAAAGCAACCAGATTTGAATTAATTTTATAGAACTGATACCCTGCTATTATACATACATTCTGTTTCCAGCAATTGTTTTTCTCTGTTTCATAATTTTCTTTTCTATTGCTTTGTTGTTTTTGAACAAATGATTCTCTTAATGCTTCAGTATTAAATAAGTTTTTTTGCTGTGTTACACAGCATCATTTCCAGTCAGATGAATATTACCCTAGAAGTTTTGTTTTTCTTTATCATTGCTGTTTTTCTTGTTATATCTCCAAGGCATATATTTTATGCATATTGATATTTTTTGAGTCCTTATAAATATACTCATATGTGGTTTTATTTTCTCTTTTTATACTAAGGGTTTTCAGAAAGTTTATGGAAAGTGAATTAAAAAATAATGGAACTTTTTGAAGTCTCATATCAGAAAAGAAAAATTAAGGCATTTATTTCAGCAGAAAACTTTTTATTCTTAATAATTTTTCAAAACAAAACAAAACGATTTGTAGGTGAGGGAATCTGAGAAATAAATCAAATCGACATGTGTTTGAAAATAAATCTCTTTGGTTGCGGCCTCTGAACTGTTTTACTTTTGCTTATCTTTGAGAATCATATTCTTTTAGACATTTTCTCATTTTTGGCTTTTATAGCCTCTCCTTTCTCTTAGACCAAGACCACTCCTGATGGGTTGTTTCCAAGGCAATTTCAACCTTCTCTCTTTTGTTTTCATTTTAGCTTGTTCTGGTATCATGTTACTGTTGAATGCTCTAGTCAGTTTGGACACATAATGACCCTGTATAGGGTTTCTGAGGAGCGGAAATATTAGTGGGGCCGCAGTTAAGCTAATTTAATAAACATTTATTGAGGGCATTGTATGGGGTTATTCCAAGTCCATCAAAGATACAAAAATATAATAAAGTTAAAGAACAATATTAAGCAATGTATTAGATTTCTATTGCTATGTAACGAATTGCCATAAACTACCCAATAGCTTAAAACCACACACTAATAATCTCTTGGTTTCTGTAGGTCAGGAGTCTGAGTTCATCTTACCTGGGTTCTTTGCTCAGGATCTCACAGGTTTACAGTCAAGCTACTGGCTAGTGTGTATTTTTGTCTAGAGGATGGATTGCAGAGGAATCTCCTGCCGAACTCATCATGTAACTTGCTCTTGTTAAGTCCCTTGAGTCTGATCCAGTTCATAGTGACCATAGGACTTATGGTTTGGCATTGCTGATTAATACAGTAAATTGCAATGTCGGTTTGGGCTGTTAAGGCTGGCAGTTCTAACTCACCAGCTGCTCCTTGGAAACCCTGTACAGGGTCGCTATGAGTCGGATCCCGACTTGATGGCATTTAACAACAACAGATAGGGTTTCCAAGGCTATAAATCTGTGCTGGAGCAGAATGCCTCATCTTTCTTGCACGAAGTGACTGGTGGGCTTGAATTCCTGACCTTGTGGTTCACAGTCCAATGCTTATCCTACAGAGTCACTGTGCTCCCCTGCAGAGTTTATTTCCTGTGGTTGTGTGAATGAGGGCTTAGCTTTTTTCCGACTGCCAGCAGCCACTTGTAGGTCCTAGAGTTTGCTCTCAGTTCCTTGCTGGTACCCCTCTAATCTGGTGACTTATGTCAAACCTGCCAAGAAAGTCTCTAACTGTAGCCAGCTAGTAAGATGGAGTGTAATATATGTGACATAATCATTCGAGTGTCAAACTGTCACCCCATCATGTTTCCCATAGTCTTTTGATTTAGAAGAGAGTCACAGGTCCCTCCCATGTAGATGGTTACACAAGGCAAAAACACCAGAGGCAGAGAAGATGGAGGGTTTATATTAGGGTCTATCCCCACTGTTTTTATTATGTGCCATCAAGTTTGTTTTGACTTACAGACACCCTGTGTAGGGTTTCCAAGTGGCAGCTGGTGAGTTTGAACCACCGACTCAATGGTTAGCAGTTTATTGTTTATACTTAAGCACCACAGCAGGACTCTGCTAGCAACATGTAAATAAATGGCTTCGCATGGTTAGAAATGGCACATTTAATTGCTTGAGTGTTGTGTTCAAATAGGGACTATATTGGACAAAATGTGGAAGTTGGGCTACTACTCTAACTCACACATTATTGAAGCTGGGCCTCTTTTGAACTGGAGAAGCTAAGGGTGATGTTTCTCTCTTGGTACTTTACTGTTGCTGTGCCTCACTGTTCCACAAGATGTAACCATATATGCTTTGAGATTCAGCAGTCTAGGCCAGAGCTCGCTCTTTCCCCACAGTATACTCATTGACATTTCAAAATTGTCACCATAGGATTGAAATAGTTAGTTGTTTTTGTTGAAAGTAGTTAGCAGTGTAGACATCAATGATCAATTTCTGGTTAGATTCAATAAAAATGTCATTAAAGGAGTATTTTAGGAACATTCTCTTAGAAAATAGCATATTTTTAGATTTAGCAGTAACATTAGTTATCCCTTTAAATTTGTTTATTTAAACTGTCAATGTATTTATTTCTATTGAAATATTTTCATCATTTCATGTTTCTTTCTACTTAATACCTGCCTGTTTTTTGCATTGCTAAATTGATATTATGAATTTAGTGACCTAGAGACATGACTTCTATTTTTGGATTTAAGTAAAAAAATAACTAAAGATATCCAAGCTTTTTGTGTCAATACTTCTGTTTCCTTGTTTGTTTATTTATTTATTTATTTTTGCCAATATAAGCAACAAGGACTCCTGGTGTGGTGCTGTTGGATAAACACTGGACTGCAAACCACAAGGTTGGTGGTTCAAACCCACCAGTCGCTCCTCCGAAACCCAGCACTGGGTCACAATGAGTCAGAACCAACTCAGCGACACGCAGCAACAACAATATGAGCAACGAATAACACATGCTTTAATTTTGAAGCTTTATGGATTCAGTTCACATTATTAATACACTTTTATTCTTTGGAAATATATATATATATATATAGTGATTTAATAATGACAGAGGAGTTCTGATGGTCCGATAGTTAAGTATTCATCTATTAATTGAAAGGTTGGTGGTTTGATCTCACCCAGTTAGCTCCAAGGAAGAAAGACGTGGTGATCTACTCCTGTAAAGATTGTTGTTGTTAGGTGCCGTCTAGTTGGTTCCAGCTCATACATAGGCTCATCCTGTGCACAACAGAATGAAACACCGCCTGGTCCTGTTCCAGCCTCACAATCGTTGTTAGGTTTGAATTCATTGTTGCTGCCCCTGTGTCAATCCATCTTGTAGGGGGTCTGATTCTGACTCTCCACTTTACCAAGCAGGATAACCTTCTCTGGGGCCTAGTCCTTTCTAAGCACATGTCCAAAATAGGAGAGGTAAAGTCTTGCCAGTCTCGATTTTAAGGAACATTCTGGCTATACATTTCCAAACAGAGTTGTTTGTTCTTTTGCTAGTCCGTGGTATTTTCAGTTTTGTCCAACACCACAGTTCAGAAGCATCGATTCTTCTTTGGTTTCATTATTCAGCCACAAGTATATGAGGTGACTGAAAACTGTGGCTTGGATCAGGTGGGTCTTTGCCCTCAAAGGGACAGCTTTGTTCTTTAACACTTTAAAGAGAAGAGGTCTTTTGCAGCAGATTTGCATAATGCAGTATAACCTAAATAACCCTAGGGGGCAGTTCTCCTGTGTCACATGGGATCACTGCGTCGAAATAGATGAACAGCTCCCAACAACAACAGTAATGATAGAGGAAAAAGTTGATAAGATAATTTTTAAGTGTAAATTTGTAATACAGCTTCTGTTTTAACCGTTTTTCAATGAGAAAGAATAGCAAAATAACCACAGAAATTAAGGTGGATAGGGACTTCTAACAGATACATCTTTTTCCCTTGTTTTTGACACGTGATAACGCCATGTGAGAGTGGGGCATATATAAAATTATATGAAATTCTGTTTGCTGTCTAGAATATCCATGTATTGGTTCCCTTATTGGACTATAAGTTTTTATTCTGCACAGACCCTTCTGTGTAGTGCCAGAGAAATGACAGTAAACAGCAAAGTAGTGGTCAAGGCAGCATGATGTAAGGAGTAGATACACAAATAAGTAAATAAAATAAATTCAGCGGGATGAATGCTATGAAGGACATGCTGTTATTAAGTTCTGTCAAGTTGCTTCTGACCCATGTCGACCTCATGAATAGCAGTGGAACATTGTCAAACAGTATCAGAATACTGCATAACACCAGAATATTGTCAGATACAGTACCACAAGATGAGCCCCTCAGCTTGAAAGACACTCGCTCAAAATATGACTGGGGAGGAGCTGCCTCCTCAAAGTAGAGTTAACAGTGATGACACGAATGGAATAAAGCTTTTGGGACCTACGTTTATTGATGGGGCACAACTCAAAATAAGGAGAAAAAGCTGAAAGCATTCATTAATAATTGAGACATGGAATGTATGAAGTATGAATCTAGGAAAACTGGAAGTTGCAAAAAATGAAATGGAATGAATGCATAAGCTACGATATCCTAGAATAGTGAGTTGAAATGGACTGATATTGGTAATTTTATATCTGATAATCATGGTTTATTGTGCTGGGAATGACAAATGAAAGAGAAATGGCATCATATTCATCATCAAAAAGAACACTTCAGGATCTGTCTTGAAGTATAATGCTGTCTGTGACAGTATAATATCCATATGCCTTCGTGGAAGAATGATAAGGCTTTCTGCTACCATAAAGACTCATGGCCTTGGAAACCCTTTGTACAAGGTCATTATGACTTGGAACTGACTCCATGACACATGACCATCACTACCACCTCAAGGAAGATCAGTTCATACCACTATTACTTAAATGTATGTACCATGTCAGCTTGAGGACTAAGGTGCGCCTGACCCAAGCCATGGTATTTTCAATAACCTCATATGGATGTAAAAGCTGGACACTGAATAAGGAAGACCATAGAAGAATTGATGCCTTTGAGTTGTGGTGTTGGAGGAGAATACTAAAAGTGACATGGACTGCCAAAAGAGCCAATAGATGTATTTTGGAAGAAGTGCAGCCAGAGTGCTCCTTGGAGGCCAGCATAGCTAAGCTTCGTCTCATACTTTGGACATATTGTCAGGAGAGAACAGTCGCTGGAGAAGGATGTCATGCTGGGAAAGATGGAGGGTCAGAGAAAAAGAGGTATATCCCCAATGAGATGGATCAGCCAGGTGGCATCATTGATGGCGTCAAGTGTGGCAGCACTGGTGGGGTTGGCCCAGGATCGGACATTGTTTCATTCTGCTGTGCATGGGGTCGCTATGAGTCAGTTCCAACTCGATGGCACCTGACAACAACAACAACAACAACCAACAACAACAACAACAAACCACTAAAGTCAGTGATAATGAAACTGAAGATTTAAACCAGCTTCTTACTGATTAAACATGAAATCAAGATGAATTGATAATTACTTTTGATTGGAATGCCAAGGTTGGAAACAAAGAGGAAGAATCAACAGTTGGGAAATATGACCTCATTGATAAAAACAATGCTGGAGATTGCATGACAGAATTTTGGAAGACCAGTGACTTCTTCATTGCAAATATCTTTTTAAGCAACATAAAAATGACAGTTCTAGATATGGACCTCACCAGATGGACTACACAAAAATCAAATTGACTCCATCTGTGGAAACAGATGGTGGAAAAGCTCCAATATCATCAACCAAAAAAAGGGCCAGGGCAGACTGTGAAACAGACCATCAATTACTCATATGTAACTTCAGGCTGAAGCTGAAGAAAATTAAAACAAGTCCATGAAAACCAACATATGACATTGAATATATTCCACCTTAGTTTTCAGTGATTAGCGATTCGGAAGTAGTTTGTCACTCTTTCTTCCTAGTCTGTCTTTGTTTTGTAGCTCATCTGAAACCTTTCCACCATGGGTGACCCGGCTGGTTATTTAAAACACTGGTGGCATAGCCCTCAGAATCACAGCAACTCAAACCACCACAGCATGACAGACAGAAGAGTGGTGGCCGTTTGGTTTTATGTCTATACTGTCTCTTTAAATTTCGATGTCAATCTTGATATAATCAAGATATGATCAAGATATATATAGGATATAATCAAGATACAATCAAGATGTTCTCTCCTAATCCTATCAATCCTGGTACAATCAAGATAAGCTTTCCCAAGATGGCGGCTCCTGGAACCGTTGGAGAAGGATGTCATGCTGGGTAGGGTGGAAGGTCAGAGAAAAAGAGGAATACCCCCAACGAGATGGATCAGCCAGGTGGCAGCGGTAGTGAGGTTGGCCCAGGATCGGACATTGTTTCGTTCTACTGTGTATGGGGTTGCTATGAGTCGGTTCCGACTCGATGGCACCTGACAACAACAAAATATCCCACCTGACTTTAGAGATCATCTTATGAACAGATTTGATGAGTTAGACACTGATGACTGAAGGCCAGAAGTGTTGTGGGATGACATCAAGGACATCATACAGGAAGAAAACAAAAGGTCATTAAGAAGGCCAGAAAGACAGAAGTGACCAAAATGGATGTCAGAAGAGACTTTGAAACTTGCTCTTGCATAGCGATGCTAAAACAAATGAAAGAACTGAGAAGGTAAAAGAGCTGGACAGAAAATTTTGAATGGTTGCCCAGTAAGACAAAAGTTAAGTGTTAGAATGAAATGTGCAAAGACTAGGAGTTAGAAAACCAAAATGGAAGAACATGTTCAGTGATTCTTAAGCTGAAAGAACTGAAGGAAAAAAATTCAACCCTTGACTTGGAATATTAAAGGATTCTAAATATTGAATGATGTAGAGAACATCAAAATAAGATTGGTCACTGTACCAAAACGAAATGGTTGATTTTTAGCCATTTCAAGAGATATCATATGATCAAGAACCAATAGTACTGAAGGAGAAGTCCAAGGTACATTAAAGGCATTAGCAAAGAACAAGTCTCTGAAAATTGATGGACTCTTTGTGTGCATTCCAAAGAGAGGTGACCCAATGGAATGTGGAAATCATTGGACAATTTTAAATAACACATGCATGAAAAATTTTACTAAAGATAATTAAAAAATAGCTCCAGGAACTGCCAGTTCCTGCCAGAATTCAGATGAGGATATGGAAGGAGGGATATCATTGCTGATGTCAGTTGGTTCTTGGCTGAAAGCAGAGAATGCTAGAAAGATGTTTACCTGTGCTATATTGATTATACAGAGGCTTTTGACTGTGTGACTCATGACAAGCTATGGATAACATTGTGAAAAATGGGTATTCCTAAACACTTGTTTGTGCTCATGAGGAACCTGTATATAGGCTAAGGGGCAGTTGTTCAAACAGAACAAGGAGACACTAAATGGTTGAAAATTAGGAAAAGTGTGTGTCAGGGTTGTATTCTTTCACCATACTATTTAATCTGTATATTGAGTAAATAATCCGAGAAGCTTAAAATGTTAAAGAAGAATGTGGCATCAGAATTGGAGGAAGACTCTTTAACAACTTGTTATATGCAGATGATACAGTCTTGTTTGCTGAAAGTGAATTGGACTTAGAATATTTATTGAAGATCACAGATCATATCCTTCATTATGGGTTGTATCTCATTATGAATATAACAGAATTGTCCACCACTGGACCAATAAATAACATCATGATAAATGGAGAAAATATTACAGTTGTCAAACACTTTATTTTGCTTGTATCCACTCTCAGTACTCATTGAAGCAACACTCAAGAAATCAAACCCATATTACACTAAACGAATCTACTACACAAAATCTTTTAAAGTGTTCAAGAGCAAAGATTTCAATTTGAGGACTAAGGTGTGTCTGACTCAAGCCATGGTACTTTCAGTTGCCTTACATGCATATGAAAGTTGGACAGTGAAGAAGGGAGACTGTAGAAGAATTGATGCATTTGAGCTATGGTGTTAGAGGAGAATAGTTAAATTACCAGGGGCTGCCAGAAGAACAATCTGTCTTGGAAGAAGTCTAGCCAGAATCAACTGGAGACATCAGGATCAGGAGACTGTCTCTCGCTTCTCCAAGTCTCATTGCTGGAGAAAAGGTCATTGTGCTTGGTGAATTGTTGGGTCAGCTAAATACAAGAAGACCCCAAACTATGTGGATTGGCACAGTGGCAGCAGCAATGGGTTCAAGTGTAGCAAAGGTTGTGTGGATGCTACAGGACTGGGTAGTATTTAATTTTGTTGTGCACAGGGTGGGTATGAATGGTTACTATTTGAAAAGTTTTTTTGAGTCCCAGAATACGTTTTGCTGTAGGAACTATTATCCATAAACATTTGATTTGTGTTCCCCATGTGCCAACCACTATCTGGACTGAGAGTTGAATATGGTTAAATTCTGTCCGAATAAAAGGACATTTTAGCAATTAGATAAAACACAGTAGGTTTTATCTAATAATAAAATAGGTTATGAACAGATTGGTTTGGCACAGTCTGTTTCCAGTGGTTATTTGCTTTCCTTCTTAGTTGCTAAACATTTGCTTAACCTGTAATGCAATGGAATTTGTAGATGACACTAGCCTGAACTTTGAGTACCCAAGAGGGAAGTAGAAAAGATGACTTTGCACTGAACCCATAGGTTTTGTAAAATGTGAAGGATATTTGATTGTATTTACTACCCATAAAAAAATTAATGAACCATTCCTCAATGGATACCTTTTTAGCCAGTGTTTTCATTATTATATCTGGAAATGTATAAGCAAATTAAAAAATATTTTATTGTTGAAGATGCACCCTGCAGAACATACATGAATGTAACTGTTCCTATCTTTACAATTCCATATATGATTACATTCTCACCGTCCCTTTCTGAATTGTTCCTCCCCTGTTACTGTGAACTCACTATCTCCCAAGCTTCCTACCTAACCTTTCAAATCGATGTTGTCAGTTTGATCCCATATGGGTTGTTGTTTTAAATAGTACAGTGTTCAAGACAGATGTTCTTTACTAATTAAGCCAAGCAATTATTTGATTTTTAAGAAGAATTCAGGGATTATTGCTGGTTTAAGGTTTAAAGATTTCAGGGCAATAGTTTTGGGAGTTCATCCAGCCTCCCTGGTTCTAATGAGATTTTGAAATTCTGTTCTGCATTTCCTCCATTTTGACCGGGTTTTTCACATAATCTTGGATTAAAACGTTCAGTAATGGTAGCCAGGCAGCATCTAGTTCTTGTTTCCTGGGATAGTTGTTCATGGAGGTAATTAGCCATGCATTCCGTTTCAGCCTCTTATTCCTTACTCTTCTCCTTCCGCTCCAGGCAGATAAAGACCAAGAGTAAACCTTGGATGACTGCTTTTAAGCTTTAAAAACCCTTAGCACTACAGAAGGAAGTAGGGGGTAGAAGCAGTAAACATGATTATTAGGCCAATTAACTGGGATGTCCCATGAAACCATGACCCTAAACCTCCAAAACAAGAATCTAAATCCCATATGATGTCTAGTTGCATATAAGCAGCCTCAACAGCTGCTCTTGTGTTGTTGTTATTAGTGCAATGGTTTTTGAAAACAAAGCAAAGCTCATTGGCTTTTAACCTTGGGAATAAAAGAACAAACTGTTACTTTTCTGTACTCTACCAAACATACTGGGTTTAAGATGCATAGTTCTCATATTTGACAATGATAAATTTCATGATTGTTGTTGTTAAGTGCCATCGAGTCAGTTCCGACACATAGCGACCCTGTATAGGGCATCTGAGGAGTGGCTCGTGAGCTTGAACTATTGACCTTGCAGTTCAAATGGCTTTGCAGTCTGGTGCATTAACTCACAGCACCACACCAGAACTATTGATAAATTTATGAATCTCAGCATGCTTGTGGGAGTCACTTTAAAATAAAATAGTAGACAAAGGTAAACAAGATGGAAATTTACCATTATCTACCGGTGAGAGGTTTTTTCAATAAGTGAGCACTATTAAATAATCCAGTTTCTTGGGAAATAGATAGTGTTTAAGAAGTTCAGGAGATCTGGATTCTTCTATCCTGTAAAATGGGCTTAATTGCTTTCTTGGTTATAAATCAAGTTGAGGAATATATGACTCAAATCTGACTCTTTAAAAGAATTTAAAAATTTTCGGCTCAGTTAACTTTGTTCCTTTTTCTTATTAACTTTACTTATAACTGAATTGTAGCAAACTGATTTGTCATTCCTTCCATCACAGCATGAAGATGAGGTCAATAGGAGTAGGAAATAAGCTTGTTAGAATGTAATTTAAAATTCCAGCATTTAGATACTTCCTTAGAGATTGCATTTAAAATGAAACATTAGCATACTTGGACAATTAAATTCCATAGTACTAGAATTTTGGAAATTTTTCTTTATTTAAAAATAACACACACACACACCCTTTTTATTTTTTTTTAAATGCTAGAATGCTAGTTCTGGTGTGGCAATGTGGGTTAATGAGCTGGACTGCAAAGTCAGTTTGAACCACAAGGTTAGCGGTTCAAGCTCACCATCTGCTCTTCAGAAACCCTGTACAGGGTCACTATGAGTCAGAACCGACTCAATGGCACTTAACAATAATCTTTGTCTACTGTTTAAAAAAATTTTATTTTAAACTAATTAGTACAAGCTTGCTGAGATTCATAAATGTATGAAACACGTTATTTGCCATTTAGGGCTTTATCCATTAGTTCTGTGATTTACCTGTATGTTCTATAAATATTCTCAGATAAGTCTGTTAGTGTTCCTCTTGGAGACAGTGGGCAAGACTTGCCTTCCCTAGAAGCTTCCTCAGATAGTACAGGATAACATACCTGGAAATAACAGTTCTGTAGTGATTGATCTGGAATGTACGTGTAATTAGAAATGCCGGCTTTGACTTTGAATTGTGCATAAATGATGGGCTTATTTGCTTTTAAGTTTTTTGTTTTTTAATATGAAGATTGTTATTTCTAGGCTAATTTGAAGGGTAGAAATATCTTCTTTTGTTAAATATTAGACCATATTTATAAATTTTTAAATTTGTTTGTTCATTCTTAATGAGTGAGCAATGTGAAATTTTTGTTTTCTTTGTTTAGATCATTTGTGACCATTATTGATTGTATATCCTTACAGTTTACTAAGCCCCAGGTGTAGGAGTTGTACTCTGAGCTCCAGCAGTTTAGCTTCTCTAGAATACAAAAACCTCTCAAACTTTGAAATGACCCTTTAGGTAATACCAGTTTAAAAGAAAAATGACTATCCCTTATAGTAAATTGTACGTTAACAAGAAAAAACAATTTGCAGCTTAGCAAGCAGTAGTTTTCTTAAAACGAGTAATTGAAACTATTTAATAGTTACATAGGAATTCTGGTATGCGCTGGACTGTAAGATCAGTTCGAACCTCAGGGTTCAAGCTCACTGACTGCTCCTCGGAACCCTATACAGGATTGCCATGAATCTGAATCGACTTGACGACACTTAACAACCAACAGTTACTAAATGTCAAACAAATTACCTTACTGTGTGTCGTGCCATTGAAGAAATAATTTGTTGAATTATAAATCCAGACAAACTGACACCTCATCCATCCTTTAAAATGAAGAGTAAAGGGGGCTTCAGGAAAGACTTTACTATGTAGTTGACATTCGGGCTCATTTAGATGGCTAAATAGGGATTTTGTATTTATTAAACTCTTCTAAGCAGATAACTCTTGTTTTATTATTACTAAAGCAATCCTGGTGTGGCTTTTAGGATAAGGACTGGACTGTCAATTACAAGATCTAAGGTTCAAACCCACCAACCGCTTCTTGGAAATGCTATACAGGGTTGGAACCGACTCGAAGACACACAATAACAGAGATGTGATATTTGTTCTGAAAATACAGAAACCAGAACAATTATCTTAACCACCCAGTCTGTCTTGGAACCACAAACAAATCTGTGTTGAAAGAAGCACAGCCAGAATGTTGCTTAGAAGTGAGGTGGCCAGACTTTGCCTCTCATACTTTGGACATGTTATCAGATGGACAGGCCCCTGGAGAGGACATCATGCTTAGAAAAGAGGAAGATCCCCAATGACATGGATTGACACAATGTCAGCAATCATGGGCTCAAACAACTAGCAATTGTGTGGATGTCGCAGTACCAGGCAGTGTTGGTTATGTTGTACATAGGGTCACTATGAGTCAGAACCACCACCACCACCACCACCACCACTCATTCTGCTATAGTCATTGTTACCATTTTGGTCTGTGTTCCTCTGAGCTTTCTTTTTTTGTGTATATGCACATAGACATGCGCTCTTACCCTAAACATTTGTGTGTGTGGTTTTTTTAAATGTAAAATATTCAGAAAAGCTTCCCAGTTAATAAATAGTATTAAAAATGCCATAATTTAATTACTACACTGTGTGTCTCTGTCTGGATAGTGGATGGACATAGCACACTTTCCTCAGCTAACTTTTTTTTTTTTTTTTTTTGTCTTTACCCTTTTTTGTTTGTGTGTGAATTGAGTGAAGACCACAGAATAGGTCATCAGTTTCACATTCAACAACTTTGTTTCATCTCAATGATTGCAATCCCCTCCACTTAACAGTTATCCTATTTCCTTCCTGTGGCTGTTACTTATTTTGCCTCCAGTATCTTTCCCAGCTTTTTTAAAATTTGTCCTTAGGTAAATGTTGTCCTTTTGGCCTTGAATGGATGATCCTTCACTAGTGTAGTGTGCTTGACTGACTATTACTGTCCTCCCCCTAGATACCTATCTACTGCCTGACTGAAAATTGGGCCAAGGGGCAAGTTTCATTCCAGACCTGAAGGGTGGCCGAGGGCCGTAGTCTCCGGTTCCTCCCTCCTCTTTCTCTATAAAAAAGCCCAGTCGTTTTTATAACTTTGAAGTTTTGTTCCACATTATCTTTCTTCCATCAGGGACCTTCTAATGTGATCCCTTTCAGAGCAGTTGGTTACCATCCTTGAACTGAAGGGATGATACAGAGATGAAGTTTAGGGAAGGTAATTCTCTGGACACGGACACTCAGCACACATTTATAGTTAGTTTCTCTGCCTGTGTCTCATCACATGGTTCCTCTCTGAGTAAGGTAGAGCTTATTTTAATGTCTTTATCAAGATACAGCTCCTGTCCAGATGACAAAAGAGTGAGAAACCGTGTTCTCATTATTTCTGAAATGGGCAGCTCATTCCAAGATACAGTGAAAATTAACCAAATAGCCCTTAGTTGGATGAGGCTTCGGTGTCCAAATAGGTGATATAGTGATTCTATTTTGAGAAAACCAATTTAGGTTTTGATCATAATTATGAAATTTTGACATCCTGTAGCTCAGATTTGTAATAAATGAGACAAATTATTGTTAGATTTCAAGCTATCATAATTTCAGAAGTCTTAATGCACTAAGTAGAGTTTTAATTGCATTTTAATAGAGAAAATTTCCATCCGCTCAACATATTTATGTGATTTGATTAAACTGGAGTGTATTTAAAATTAGTTTGAGGTATATCTTTTATTAGGATCATCATTAAGCTATTTAATGTTTTCATTTATTAATGAGTTAACCAAATCCTTCAAATTATCATGTGATTTAAAGAAAGTATTTGAAGAAGAAATAGTCTAGAGTACATTGGAAACAGTATTTGTCAGTAATAGCATATTAACTGGAAATGATCACATTGAATCCCAAAGATTCATTTTATATCTCAATATACTCTTGTCTTCTGTATGTACTACTTGTAGTCTTATATTTCAGACATTTCATTTGGTATAAAGGAAGAAATATTTGAGAAAAATCTGGCTACTAAGAGGATACATAATAATTATTATGTATTTGTTAGTAGTGATTTAAAGTTATTCACAAAGTTTCATATAGTTAATTTAACCATTTTACTTTCTCAATTTTAGAGTCAATAATTTGGTTGAGGGTCTGTTAGAGGGAACATTTGGCAGTGTGGTGTAGTGTTTTTGTAACACATCATTAATCACAACTGGAGTTTGAATTGGTAGACATATCCTTCTCCCTGGTCCCTTTCTTTCCTGTGATTTTGTGTTCACATTGTCTTCTTTTATCACTGTAACTGTCTTAAGTCTGCAGGGCTGTCCTCCCTGTCTGTTTTGTTTTGTACATGCTGTCTCTTTTGCCCCATAGTCTTTCTTCAAACTTGTCACGGAACTCTTATTACATTCTCCGTCTTTTTCCAAACTTTATTTCACCTCTGTCTGCAGTTACGATTGTCTTTTTCCTGGATTGACATAAGAAAACACAATTTGTCCTTATTTTCAGTACCAGCATAGACCTATCGAAGGTAACACTGGAACTTGAAAAAAAACATTCATATTGGGATTTTGATACATACCAATTGCTTTATACATTTTTGAAATGGCACAAATTTTTTAGTGAGCAGAGAAATTATCCTTATTGATTCTGTTGATGCCATTTATACTTAAAAAAAGAACAGGAAAAATAGTGTCCCAGAACAACAAATATTTTCATTGTGTAGTAAGTTTTCTGTTAAAGGCTTTGTTCTAGTGGAAACTGTGTGACTATCACTGAGGGAGGACTCCTGGAGTGGTGCTGGGGGCTAATGCGTGAGACTGCAGGGTCTGTTAGAACTACGTCAGTGGTTCAAACTCATCGGAAACCCCGTACAGGGTCTCTGTGAGTCAGAACTGAATCAAAAGCACTTAACAACAATATCATTGAGAGAGATTATGGGTTTCAGCATTGGAAAGGAGACAGAAACCTTCCTAAAAACAAGTGTTTCTAAGGTTTACATTAGTCAGTAGATAGTGGAGCTCTAGGAAGAGCTTAAATTAGAAAATCTGAGAGTATAAACTTTGTGATTTAATAGACCTTTGTTTAGAGCCTACATCTGGGTAATGGCTTATCCTGTGTTATATAATGTCCATGACTTTAACTGTAAGATTCAGGTAATACCTAAGAGGGTTTGTTGTTGTTGTAGTCAGTTCCAACTCATAGGGGTCCTGTATAGGGTTTCCAAGGCTATAAATCTTGATGGTTTAGAAAATCTCATCTTTCTTCTGTGGAGCATCTGGTGAATTTGAACCACTGACCCTGTGTTTAGCAGCCTGATGAATAACCCACAATGCCACCAGGGCTCTTGCCTCAGAGGGCTTGTTGTTGTTGTTGTTAGGTGCCATCAGTCAGTACTGATGTACTATGTACAACAGAATGAAACACTGCCCGGTCCTGGGTCAACCTCACAATTGTTGCCATGCTTGAGCCCATTGATGCTGTCATTTTACCATTCCATCTTGCTGAGGGTTTTCCTCTTTTTTTTTCTGACCCTCCACCTTACCAAACATACCCTCCTGTGACAGGTCCCTCCTGACAATATGTCCAAAGTATGAGAGACGAAGTTTGGCCATCCTAGCCTTCAAGGAGCACTCTGACTGCAGTTCTTCCAAAACAGATCTATTTGTTCTTTTGGCAGCCTGTGGCACTTTAAGTATTTTCCTCCGACACTATAACTTTAATGCATCAATTCTCTTATGATCTTCCATATTCACTGTCCAGTTTTCGCATGCATATGAGGTTATTGAAAATACTATTACTTGGATCAGACACACCTTAGTCCTCAAGCTGACATCTTTGCTCTTCAACAATTTAAAAAGGTCTTGTGCATCAGATTTGCCTAATGCAATACATCATTTGATTTCTTGACTTCTGCTTCCAAGAGTGTTGTTGATGGTTGATCTAAGAAGAATAAAGTTCTTGACAATTTCAGTCATTTCTCTGGTGATAAGAATGTTGTTTATTGGTCCAGTGGTGAGGATTTTTGTTTTCTTTACATTGAGATGTAATCCATATCGAAGGCTGGGCACTTTGATCTTCATCAGTAAATATTTTAAGTCCTCTTCACTTTCAGTAAGCAAGGTTGTATAATCTGCATATCGCAGGTTGTTAATGAGTCTTCCTCCAATCCTGATGCCACGTTTTTTCTTCATAGAACCCAAGAACTTCTCGGATTATTTGCTTAGCATACAGGTTGAAGAAGTATGGTGAAAGAATACAGCCCTGTTGCACACCTTTCTTAATTTGAAACCATTCAGTATTCCCAAGTTCTGTTCGAACAACTGACTCTTGGTTCATGTACAGATTCCTCATGAGCACAATTAAGTGTTCTGGAATACTCATACTTCGCAATGTTGTCCATAGCTTGTCATGATCCACACAATCGAAAGCCTTTGCTTAGTCAATAAAACACAGGTAAACATCTTTCTGGTATTTTCTGCTTTCAGCCAAGATCCATCGGACATAAGCAATGATACCCTCGTTTCACGTCCTCTTCTGAATCCGGCTGGAACCTCTGGAAGTTCTCTGTCAATGTATGCTTTCAGCCATTTCTGTATTTCCTTTAGTAAAACTTTACTCACATGGGATGTCAAGGGTACTGTCTGATAATTTCCATATTCCATTGGGTCACCTACCTTTGGAATGGGCACAAATACGGATCTCTTCCAATCAGCTGACCAGATAGTTGTCTTCCAAATTTCTTGGCATATATGAGTGAGTGCCTCCAGTGCCGCCTCACTTTGTTGAAAGATTTCAATTTTCATTCCTTCATTTCCCAGAGCCTTGTTCTTTGCCAATTCTTTCAATGAACCTTGGTCTTCTTCCTTCAGTATCATTGGCTCTTGATCATATGCTGCCTCTTGAAACTGTTGAACATCAACCATTTCCTTTTGGTATAGTGACTCTGTGGATTCCTTCCATCTGCTTTGGATGCTTTCTGCATCATTCAGTAATTTGCCCAGAGAATCCTTCAAAAACGAAAGTTGAGGCTTGAAATTTTTCTTCAGTTCCCCCAGTTTGAGAAATGCTGAGTGTTTTCTTCCCTTTTGGTTTTCTGACTCCAGATCTTTGCACATTTCATTGTAATATTTGACTTTGTCTTATCGAACTGACCTTTGAAATTTTCTGCTCAGTTCTTGTACCCCTCATT
The DNA here is from genome assembly GCF_000296735.1 of Chrysochloris asiatica. Taxonomy (NCBI): domain Eukaryota; kingdom Metazoa; phylum Chordata; class Mammalia; order Afrosoricida; family Chrysochloridae; genus Chrysochloris; species Chrysochloris asiatica. Next base: position 17,806,279 of record NW_006408526.1, read on the forward strand.
TCTTCCATTTGCTTTAACATTTCTACACTGGAGAGCAAGTTTCAGTGTTTCTTCTGACATCCATTTTGACTTTTTCCTTCTTTCTTGTCTTCTTAATGATTTTTTGCTTTCTTCCTGTATGTTAGTCTTGATGCCATCCCACAACTCTTTTGATCTTCGGTCTTTAGTGTTTAATGTAGTAAATCTGTTCATCAGATGATCTCTAAATTCAGGTGGGATATATTCAAGATTATATTTTAGCTCTTGTGAACTTGTTTTCATTTTCTTCAGCTTCTGTCTGAATTTGCATATGAATAATTGATTATCTGTTCCACATTTGCCCCTGGCCTTTGCTTGACTGATGATATGGAGCTTTTCCAACACCTCTTTCCACAGATTTAGTCGGTTTGATTTCTATGTATTCCGTCTGTTCAGGTCCATGTGTGTATAGTTGTCTCTTATGCTGTCTAAAGAAGGTATTTGAAATGAACAAATCATTGGTTTTGCAGAATTCTGTCATACGATCTCCATCATCATTTCTATCACCAAGGCTATATTTTCCAACTACTGATGATTCCTCTTTGTTTCCAACCTTTGCATTCCAATCACCAGTAATGATCAATGCATCCTGATTGCATGTTTGATCAATTTCAGATTGAGGATGTTGGTGGAAAGAATTCTTCTATGTCATCCTCACTGTCTTTAGTGGTTGGTGTGTAAATTTGAATAACAGTGGTATTAACTGGTTTTCCCTGTAGGCGCATGGATATTATCCTATCACAGACAGAGTTGAACTTTATGACTGATCTGGATATGTTATTTTTTATGATGAATGCAACACCACACTTCTTCAATTTGTCATTTTCGGTATAGTAAACCATATCGTTGTCAGATTCAGAATGGTCAATACTAGTCCATTTCAGCTCACTAATTCCTAAGATAAAGATGTTTATGCGTTTCATTTCATTATTGAAATTTCCAATTTTCCTAGATTTATACTTCGTATGTTCCATGTTCTGATTATTAGTGGATGTTTACAACTGTTTCTCTTCATTTTGAGTTGTGCCTCATTTACAAATGAAGGTCCCGTGGCTTTTCTCCCATGGGCTTTACTCCCTTTGTGTTATCACGGTCAACTGTCCTTTGAGAAGGCAGCTCTTCCCCAGTCACATTTTGAGTGCCTTCCAACCTGAGGGGCTCATTTTCCGGCACTATATCTGACTGTTTCTCTGCTATTCATAACGTTTTCAGTGACTAGATATTCGGAAGTAGTTTGTCACTCCTTCTTTCTTGTGTGTCTTCATCTGGAAGCTCATCTGAAACCTGTACACCAGGTAAACCTAATTACCCTGCTGTAATTTAAAATACCAGTGGCATGGCTTCCAGAATCACAGCAACACACAAGCCATCACAGTATGACAAACTGACAGACGATTGGTGGGTAAATGGAGTAAAAGAAATAAAAACAGCTATGTCAAATACTTAGCTATAATTCATGGCAGCTGTTCTGTAAACCCCAAAAGTGAAACAAGCTTCTTGATTTGGTGGGTAAGTCTCATCTGGATTAATACTTGTAATGCATCCACATTTATTACAAATCCCATAATGTTTTATGACATGGATAAAGGAATAGACATTATTGGGGAAAATAATCAGCAAGAGAAAGGAAGACTTAAGTTCCCATCCTCCAGTATTTCACACAGAGGGATGCCAGGGCACAGCATAGATCTTCATTCCAGTGTAGAGAGTCTCTGTTATTCTCTCTTCTAGAATAAGTTGGTAGAGCAACCTTATAATACAAATGTGCATGCGTGGAATCATCTTAGAAATTCAGCTGTCATTTCATTGGAGATGCCGTGAAGGGAGAAAATCCTGATCTTGTGGGAAACGCTGTTGTTGCTGGCTTTTCCGTAGGGAGAAGGGGATAGTGAGGTGATTTTATTGTCTAGGCAACCCATAGTGATTTTTGAGGTCGTGTTCAGACAGTCTTGCTTCTTACATCACACTAAATTGCTAGAACTAGAATCAAGCTTGGGGGCCAATTAATCCATCCATTTTTCTAAACGATTGTCAAATTGAATTAGGAAATTTTGTTGTTAATATTGCTGTACTATTTAACCAAGTGGATACCAGAATAGGCAATCATAGAATGTGGTTCAGAGTGTTTGAATTAATGTTGTTCTCAAACATAAATTGGTCTTAATTATTCCATGCTTAGCTCAGCTGTATAATTAATTATTGGTTTGTTGAAGCACATTGTGTACACTTGCTATAGGAATTAAGAAATAAGACAAAGTCTTTAGAGTTTAAAGTCTAAGAAGAATAAAATAGAAGCAGAAGAATTTCTTAAAATAGAAATAGAGCATATCATGAGAAATGTCACAAAAGGGCTAAGAATAGAAGGTGAAAAAAATATCTCAAAAGATATTTTATGGTGAATCTTGGTAAATGGCACATTTTCTGGTCTGTGGATAGGTCTTAGAAGGAGAGCGATTTAGGGAAAGGGTTGTTTGTCACATGTTGTTTTTTTGTGTGCAGCTGAGTTAGCTCCAACTCATAGCAACCCTGTATAGGGTTCCTAAGGAGTGGTTAGTGGGTTTGAACTACCAACCTTGTGGGTAGCAGTTCAGTACTTATCTGTTTGTAGCATATGGAGTTTTAATTAAAGTGAATTAAAAACTTCATTTTAATTGTTGTTGGTTGCACTCGAGCTGATTCTGACTTTTGGTGGGTAGAACTGCTCCATAAGGTTTTCTAAGCTGCGATTCTTTGGAAGCAAGTCACGAGAAGCCTCCCCACCCCTGGGTACATTGGAACCACTAACCTTTTGACCCGTGGTCATGTGCTTAACCATTTGTACCACCCAGTGATCCCTTCATTTTAACTTGGGAATTGTTTGCAGTTCTTTTTATTGTATGATGTAATTCTTCAAAATTTTACATGCTACTGTGGCAAATTAACAAAGCAGCAGAATTAACAAGGACGCATGCAAAGAGGAGAGAAAAAGAAACAAATGAGCAAGAATTTGTCAGCAGCTTCCATTTGCTTTCATACTTTTTAAATGAAGAATTCAGGGAGTGGATGAAAATTGTTATTATTAATTCCTGCATGCCTGTCATGTAATTTGCCAGAGAGCCATCAGAAGTAGAATACAGTTTTCCCTGTTAGATGCTATTTCTGTTAAATGTGTTTTTGAGAAATAAAAGAGAGGCCAGATTTAGAAGGATCATATGTTTGATCCTTCTATTAAAAGAAAGGAGCACCTTTTAAATGTATTTTTTTTGAAGGATTCTTTTCATTTTATAGAAAACACTTGCTTTTGACCGGCTCTTCATTTTCAAGGTCTAGATTTTTCAAGGTCTCGATTCTATGAGGTCTTTGAGTATTATTAGTAAAACTATGATTCTTGGTTAATTGTTGTTAGGTGCTGTTGAGACAGTTCAGACTCATACTGACACTATGTGTAATAGAATGAAACACTACCTGATCTGTGTGGTCCACACAAACATTGCTATATTTGAGTTCATTGTTGGCAAGCATTGTGTTAAATCCATCTCACTGAGGGTCTTCCTCTTTTTTCTTGACCTTCTACTTTACCAAGCATGATTTCCTTCTCCAAGAACTGGCCTTACCTGATAACAATACACACAGTGACTATACAGGTGGACCTCACCAGGTGGAATATACAGGAATCAAATGAACCACACTTATGGGGGGGAAAAAAGATGGAGAAGATTTATTTCATCAGCCAAATAAGATCAGGGATTGACTGTAACATCCCATCGATTGTTTACATGCAGATTCAGACTGACGCTGAAGAAATGCTTTGTTGAATATATCCCACGTGACTTTAGAGGCCATCTCAAGTGAAGATTTGATGTTTTAGACACTAATGACTAAAGATCAGAAGAGTTGTGGGACAGCATTAAGAGCATCATACAGGAAGCAAGCAAAAGGCCATTAGAAAGACAGGAAAGAAAGAAAAGGCCAAAATGGGTGTCAAAATGAAGCTCACTCTCCAGTGTGGTGGTAGTGGTGGTATTGTGCCATGGAGTCGGTTCTGACTCACAGCGACCTTGTACAGGGTTTCCGAGGCTGTAAATCTTTATGGGAGCAGAAAGCCTCATGTTTCTCCCTCGGAACAGCTGGAAGTTTCGAACTGATGACCCTGAGGATAGCAGCCAGATTCGTAACCATTATGCTACCAGAGCTCCTTTGAGATGCTAAAGCAAATGGAAGAAATGAGAATGTAAAAGAGCCGAACAGAAAATTTCAAAGAGCAGCTCAAGAAGGCCAAGTAAAATATAAAAAAAGGTACAAAGACTTCTTGGGTGTTCTGAATTTTTCAAACTGAAACAACTGAAAACAAAATTCAAGCCTCTGGTGCAGGAAGCATCAAGAAGAAAAGGGAAGGAATATAGTAGCATCATCATACTAAGAATAATAGGTCGATGTTCAGTTATATCCAAAAGTAGCACATAGTCAAGAACTGGTGGTACTGAAGGAAGATATCCAACCTTTACTGAAGGCAATGGCAAAAAACAAGGCTCCAGGAACTGATGGACTACAAATGGAAATTCAGTGAACTGATGCAGCACTGGAGGTACTCACTCATCTTATGCCTAGCAATTTGGAAGACAGTTAGCTGGCCAACAGATCCATATTTGTGCTCACTCTGAAGAAAGGTGACCCAAGAGAACGTGGAAATTATCGAACACTCTCATTAATATCACGTAAAAGGAAAATTCCGCTGCAGATCATTCAAAAGCAGTTGCAGCAGTGCATCGACAGGGAGCTGCCAGAAATTTAAGCCGGATTTAGAAGTGGCCATGGAACCCAAGGTATCATTACTGTTGTCAATTGGATCTTGGCTGGAAGCACAGAAAGATGTTTACTTGGGTGTTGTTTTTTGTTTTGCTTTTTTGTTTGTTTGTTTGACTTCCACAACCCTCTCTCCTCCTTAGTAGGCTTTGATAATCCACTCAATGGCCACACACAACTCAGACAGTTATGGAGTTATTAGGAAAGTTATCAGGGTCAGAAATGCTCAGGGCACAATTGTTCCTGTCAGCTTCTGGTAAATGCACGTAGGAGATGCCACTTTACCCTAAGCCTCAGCCTGAAGGCACATGGGTCTGTCTCCTTAGATCAGCAAACCTAGCTCCTCTATTTAGGTGTCTGGAGGAAGCACACTCTACAAGCAAGCTTCCTGCCCAGAGTCACTCAGCTTTACTTGCTTCACTGCTATGTTCTGTTGCTGCTCCTCTGCCACTGTTTGGGTGACACAGCTTTCCGTCCCTGGGTTGAGGATGTTCAATGTGCAGGGATCGTGGGGTTCAAAAGGTACACTCTACCCCTGGCTTTTCTTCTTTGTTGATAGTGGGCTTACCTGCTCCTGCGCTTGAGATGGTTTATTTAATACCCCTGCTAGAGTTCTAAGCTTTTATAATCACTGTTAATTCTACTGTCATCCACAGCTGAATCCTGTCAGCTTGTCAGTATCTTCTCCCACCTTCTCTTACCCAGACCTAGTTTAAAATCAGGAAAGGTGTGCTCCTTGGTTCTGTCATTTCACCCTACTTATTCAGTCTGTGTATGCTAGTCAAATAATCTGAGAAGCTGGATTTTAAGAAAAAGAAGGCAGCATCAGGATTGCAGGAATATTCATTAACATCCTGGGATATGCAGATGACACAACCTTGCTTGCTGCAAACAAAGTAGATTTAAAATACTTGTGAAGATCAAAGAATACAGCCTCCAATATGGATTGCTCTTCCATGTAAAGAAAGCAAAAATATTCACAGGTGGACCAGTAAATAACAACCATGATAAATGGAGAAAAGATTGAAGTTGTCAAAGACTTCATTTTGCTTGAATCCACAGTCAGTACGCTTGGAAATCAAAGGATGTATTAGGTAAATCTGCTGTACGTTAGATTGAGGACTAAGGTGTGCCTGATTCAAGTCATGGTATTTTCAGTGGCTTCATATGCATGTGAAAGTTGGACAATGAATAAGAAGATAGTAGAAAAATCGATGCATTTGAAGTAAGTGTTGGCAAAGAATATTGAAAGTATCATGGACTGCCAGAAGAACAAACAAATCTATTTTGAAAGAAGTACAGCCAGAATGCTTCTTGATGGTGGTGTAGTGGTGGTGGTGTGCCGTGGAGTCGGTTCTGACTCATAGTGACCCTGCATAGGGTTTTCAAAGCTGTAAATCTTTTTGGGAGCAAAAAGCCTCATCTTTCTCCCATGGAACAGCTGGTAGTTTCAAACTGCTGACCTTGAGGTAAGCAGCCCAACTTGTAACCACCATGCTACCAGAGCTCCTTAGAATGCTCCTTAGAAGTAAGGAAAGGGAGACTTCATGTCTTACACTCTGGACATGTGGTCATAGAGTCCAGTCCCTGGAGCAGGACATCATGCTTGGTAAAGTGGAAGGTCAGGGAAAGAGAGGAAGACCCCCGGTTAAGATGAACTGACATAATGGTAACAACAGTGGACTTGAACACAATTGTGAAGCTGACACAGGACTGAGCAGCATTTCCTTCTGTTGTGCATAGGGTTACTATGAGTCAGAATTGACTCAGCAGCGTCTACCAACAACATATGTAGAAATTGTGTTGTTGTTAAGGCCATCAAGTCGGTTCTAACTCATAGCGACCCTGTATAGGTTTTCAAGGAGCAGCTGGTGGGTTTGAAAAGCCAGCCTTGAGGTTCAAACAGACCTATGATCCATTGCTTACCCTACAGTGCCATACCAGGACTCCATGTAGAATGGTGCATTACAAATCCAAAGTATTGGTGGTGGTGGTGGTGGTGGTTGTGACCACTGATATTTTCGAACTGCTGACCGTGAGATTAGCAGCCCGATTTGTAACCACTATGTTGTGATTATTTGAATGAAAAATGAGTTAAAACAATACCAAATTTTTGCATCTTTCTCTCTTTTCTCTTTTATGTAACAGTAGTTTGAAAGTACCTTCTTATACAATCTCATTTAATCCTTGAGAATATTCAGTGAGATCATTTTTTTATTTTCTTGAGGAAATTGAGCATCTGATTTTAAGTTACACAGTTGAGGTTCTGCACCAGGTCTTTTCATCTGATTGGTTATCATTTTGCCATCGCTCTGTTTCCCTTAGCCCTCTTAACTAAATAGCCACAAAAAATTAATTTCCACTTTTATACTACTGATTCTTTTGTATGTGCTTTATAAAAATTCTAAGTTTTAGAAGAATTCTAAAAGTTGTCAGAGACAACCAAAATTGATGTAGTCAATTTGGGCGTAAGTTAGAAATGAAATTGGCATTGTCATTTCTTTAAATCTAAAAAGAGACGCCAAAAAGTATGTATTACTCTTTTTCTCTAAATTGCTTCCAGCTGCCTGCTTGCTAATATAGGGATATTTATTAAAAGTGGCAGGTTAAAAATTGGGTTCCTAAGGCAAAATATGACTGGTTCCATAATTTTGTTAAAGAGCAGGAAATATCTGAGATTTTTGTCATCATAGTGGCTCTTTTTGGGGGGATGGGATGTAAATGAAGGAACAGATGATACCTATCTCCTGGCCTGCAAAACAGAATAGTAAACAGCCTAGGCAATTTGAGTAAAAGACGGAAAATTTCCTTAGGAAGTGAATGAGGACTATGAAATTTCCCTTATGAGTTTCAACCTATCTAAATAAGTCTTTGAAAAGGTAGAAAGAACCATTTAAAATAATAAGCCATTTATTTAAACACAAAGCTGGATTTGGCTGATGATGAAACTGAGTTGTACCTGAGGCTTAGGGTAAGGAAATGGCATGAATGCAAAGTAAGATATGGTTTGCATAGAGAATAAAAATATAAATCTTATTTCAATCAATTGAAGGCATTGAAATAGATTGTAAGAATTACTAGGTTGAAATGCTATGTTGTTGTTCAGTGCCATTGAGTCAGTTGTGACTCATAGAGACCCTGAGTAAGGTTTCCGAGGAGCGACTTTTGGGTTTGAACTACTAACCTTTCCATTAGCGGTCTAGTGCTTATCCTACAGTGCCATACCAGGTTAAAATTATGTTAATTCTAATAAGAAAGTGAGAGAAATACGATGAATGACAAAGCGCTGGCATTTGAATCAGGTTTGATAGAAAACATATACCTGAAAATTGAAGGAAGCAATAGAGAGAATTAGAAACTGTGTATTAAAGATAGCTTTGCAAGTTATATTTCCTAAGGTATTAAGTAATGGTAAGTTGGCAGGCGCATTCTTCCGGGAAGAGATTTAAAAACCAGTTTTCTGGAGAGAACTCAGGTAAGCCAGTGGGATTAGGCAATAGGAATTTTTAGAAAGAGGAATATAGTGATTAAATCCTTGTATAGAATTGTTTCAGAATGTCAATAGAAATCATACTTTACGATCCTCTTTAACTGGAATGGAGAAAGTCCAAACTAAAGTCTGTGTAGATATTTGTGTGTGCATGTTGGGGTGTGTGTGTCTATAGATACAAATGGCACTCAGTCATATGTTTTCCCATTCACCTTGAACATCTAAGATGCAACTATTGGTCTCTCCTTGTCCAAAGCAAAGAAAATCAAAGATTCAAGGAAATGGGACACACACACAGACTGCTCCCGGAGAGCAGAAGAGCGAAGTGCTGCTCGGCTACCACTGTAACTGTGCTGACCAGGGTCACAATAGAAAGTCCTGGGTAGAGAGGAAGAAAGAATATGTAGAACAAAATTGAAAATCAAAAAGACAGAATCAGAGAGAACCCTGAAGCCTTTGACCCGTAGACAGTCTTGAAACCTGAAACTGAACCTACCCCTAGAGATCAACTGTAAGCCAAACAACAGGTCTATAAAGTGCACAGTAATGCCAGGGAGGCAGGAGCTCCTCAGAACAATCAGTCATATGAGACCAAAAGGGCACATTTGCTCAAAACCAAAGCCCAGAAGGCAGGAAGGGGGCAAGAAAGGACAGAAGGAAATGGAGAACACAGGGAGGAACTGGAAGAGTGCTGTTACATTGAGCGGAATACAGCCCATGTCACAAAACAAAACACATAGAAAGTGTTGAATGGAGAAACTAATTTGTAAGCCTTCACTCACACTACAATAAAAAGGTTATTTAAAAATGAATCATGAATACTGCATAATACTTTATTATTTTTCATTGTATTATGATATGCATCAACCTTGTTTTTTTAAATCACAGTTGTTGTTGTTATTGTTGTTAAGTGTCATTGAGTTGGTTCTGACTCATAGTGACTGCATAGGGTGTCCAAGGAGCGACTAGTGGGTTTGAACCACTGACCCTGTGGTTCAAACCAACCTTGTGGCGGGTGAGCGCTTATCTTACAGTGCCACGCCAGTATACACAGACCTGAAGAGGAAAGTAGTTGCAGTGCAGTGAATTTCTTCATATGACTTTTCTACCCATAGACTTTATAGCTCCCACCAAACAACTTGTTTCCTGATGGGTCTGAGTGGGAGAAGATGCTGATAGGATTGTATGATTCTGTTGTGAATGATAACAGGATTAATTGTAATTGTAAAATCTTAGAACTTTACCATGGGTATGAAATGAGCCATTTTAGCAGTGGGGGTGGGGTGGGGGAGGATTTCACTGCCATCAGAGAAGTAGACAGAGGAGTGGAGCATGTCTTTTGGATTCTCCCCCCCCCCCCCCCCCCAACAAGCTCGTTGAACCTCCTTGATCCAGGGACAGAACTGTGATAGCAGAGGAGCAGTGACAGCAGAACCTGGAGCCAGAGCAGGAGATTCTGGAGAGCAAGTTTCAGTGTCTCTTCTGACATCCATTTTGACCTTTTCCTTCCTTCCTTGTCTTTTTAATGACTTTTTGCTTTCTTCATGTATAATGTTCTTAATGTCATCCCACAACTCTTCTGGTCTTAAATCTTTAGTGTTTAATGTATCAAATCTGTTCTTCAGATGATCTCTAAATTCAGGTGGGATATATTCAAGGTCATATTTTGGTTCTTGTGGATTTGTTTTCATTTTCTTCGGCTTCTGAATTTGCACATGAGCAATTGATGGTCTGTTCCACAGTCTACCCTTGCCTTGTTTTGATTGATGATTTGGGGCTTTTCCACCGTCTCTTTACATTGTTGCTATTGTTGTTAAGTGCCGTGGAGTCTGACCCATAGCAACCCTGTACAGGGTTTCCGAGGCTGTAAATCTTTACTGGAGCAGAAAGCCTCATCTTTCTCCCATGGAGCGGCTGGTAGTTTTAACTGCTGGCCTTAAGGTGCGCAGCCAGATTCGTAACCACTATGTAGTCAGGTTGAATTCTGTGTATTTCATCTGGTGAGGCCCATGTGTATAGTCATCTTTTATGTTGTTGAAAAAATGTATTTGCAATGAAGAAATCATAGGTCTTGAAAAATTCCAACATGTGTCTGTCACCAAGCCCATCTTTTTTCAACTACTGATCCCTCCTCTTTGTTTCCAAACTTTGCATTCCAATTGCCAGTAAAGATCAATACATCTTGATTGCATGTTTGATCAATTTCAGACTGAAGAAGTTGGTGAAATTCTTCAATTTCATTATTACTGACTTTAGTGATTGGTGCATAAATGTGAATAATAGTGGTATTAACTGGTCTTGCCTGTTTGTTGTTGTTGTTGTTAGGTGCCATCGAGTTGGTACCGACTCATTGTGACTTTATGCACAGCAGAATGAAACACTGCCTGATCCTGGGCCAACCTCACTACTATTGCCACGCTTGAATCCATCGATTCTGCCACTTGGCCAATCCATCTCATTGGGGGTCTTCCTCTTTTTCTCTGACCTTACCAAACATGATATCCTTCTCCCTCCTGACAATATGTCTGAAGTATGAGAGACGAAGTTTGGCCATCTTGGCCTCCAAGAAGCACTCTGGCAGCACTTAGTCCAAAACGGATCTATTGGTTCTTTTGGCAGCCCATGGCACTTTTTAATATTCTCCTCCAACACCATTACTTGAAAGCATCAATTCTTCTACGGTCTTCCTTATTAACTGTCCAACTTTCTCATGCATATGAGGTTATTGATAATACCATGGCTTGGGTCAGGAGCACCTTAGTACTCAAGCTGACATCTTTGCTCTTCAACACTTTTAAAAAGGTCTTGTGCAGCAGATTTGCCTAATGCAATACATCGTTTGATTTCTTGACTGCTGCTTCCGCGAGTGTTGATAGTTGATCCAAGAAGAATGAAGTCCTTGACAACTTCAATCTTTTCTCCGTGATAAGAATGTTGTTTATTGGTCCAGTGGTGAGGATTTTTGTTTTCTTTATCCTTTCACAAACAGCATTGTACCTGTCTGGATATGTTCTTTTTGATAAATGAATGCGATGCCATTCCTGGCTTAGTGTGATTGTCGGACTCAAAATGGCCACTGCCAGCCCATTTCAGCTCATTAATGTGTAGGATATTGATATTTATGCCTTCCATTTAATTTTTGACAGCTTCCTAATTTCCTAGATTCATGCTTTGCATATTCCATGTAGATTGTTCATGGGTATTTAGAGCTGTTTCTCTGTTTTGAGTTGTGCCCCATGAGCAAATGAGGCAGTGAGGTTTATTTACAAGAGAAATTCAAGAAGGTCCCTTGTAATTAAACCTCACTGCCATTGAGTTAATTCTGACTCACAGTGACCCTGTAGAATAGAGTAGAATTACCCCATATGGTTTCTAAGGCTATAAATCTTTTTCTTCTCTAGTTTTTCTTTTTTTAACTTTTTATATCTGTTTCTCACTTACCAACATGCTTAAGGTTCCACAGACAAGTTCATATGTGAAAATTGGCGTTATCTGAAAATTGAGGATGACCATATCATATCACAAAATGAAAGATGAATATTTTATTATGTAAATTACATCATTACATAACTGCCAAATTATGCCAAATACAAATTACACCATATGCTTCAGCTTGCATATCTTTAGAGTTTGCAGATTTGCTGTTTTTTTTCAATGAGGTAGAGATTCACATAAAATTAAGTGCTCAAATCTTCAGTGTAATATTCTGAGTCTTAGAAAAATGTATACACCAGCATTCTGCCTACCATTAGGTGAGGTCTGATGACAGAATTTTGATATAGTCTCCTTAAAAATGGAGTTAACCCCAAGAGCAAGAAAATCCACTTGGAGACAGAAAGTTGCCAACATTCGTGGTGGCAGTGGTGGTCTCTGACAACCTTTGTGGGAAAGAAGAGGTACGAGAGCAATGACATTTATTTGTTGTTGATAAATGTATATACAGCACAGCATACACCAATTCAGTTTCTACTTGTACAATTTAATGACATTACTACATTCTTAAAGTTGTGCAAGCATTTTTACCCTCCTTTTCAGAATTATTCCTTCTCCATTAACATAAACTCACTACCCACAAGCCTCCTGTCTAACCTTACAAGTTTTTGTTGTAAATTTGATCCCGCCAAGAGAGTACTTTAAAAGAACACAATACTGAAGGCAGACATTCATTACCAATTCATCTAGGCTAATGTTTGGTTTAAAAAAACCTGTAGGAGAGTATTTTTGGTTTCAGGTTTAAAGATGATCCTAGGGTCATTAGTTGGTGCATGGGATGTCAGTGGCTACAGGAAGTCTGGATTTTATGAGATTTTGAAATTCTGCTCTACATCCCCTCACCCCTTTTGATCAGAATTCTTCTGTAGAATCTTTATCAAAATGTTCCATTACAGTAGCCAGCATTATCCATTTTTTCTGATTTCATATCAAAGGAAGCAGTTGTTACTGAAAGCAATTAACCACGCATTAGATTTTCTCCTCTTGTTCCAAACAGGGGTCTTTTTATTTCCTGGCTTTCAGAAGGTATCCAACAGTTAGTAACTTACTCAGTCACCAACAAGCATCCTGCTACCTAACTCCCTGTCAAATTAGGCCTTTTATTACCACATAACTTAGTAAGAATTACTTTAATCAATCAGTCTCTGAAGTGATATAAAGAAATGAGGATTATAATACCTAATGAAAAATAGCTGTAATGTGTTTTAGAGCACAGTGGTAGTGCAGGGGCCAGTGAGGGATGGGAACAGCAACTGAGGACCTTATGCTGTCAGATGTTAGCATCTATGAAGTTATTGACCCCCCCTAGGGGGGTGGAGAGGATTCAGTGCCTTAAGGGAATAGATTGGAAATGATCTATGGTCTGAAACAGCTTTTGTGTATTGAGAACCAGAAATAACAAAGTAGCTTTGCCAGTAATATATACATAGCAGAACCATTAGTGTCAAAATAACATTTTAATACTTAAAAGTTATACTATCTTGCAGTACACTAGCGGATTTCATAATAATCATGATCATTATCTAAAAATATACTAGATTGAATTGTCACAAATCTCTCTTTAGTAAGTTTGTTGTTTTTAATTTTGATGTTTTATTTTTTAGCATTTATGTATTCATTATTATCAGCAATATCTACTAATCAAATTTTTTGTGCATATTTATTATTACCATAATTAGCAAATGTAATAAATTATATCTTCCTGAAGATTCTTCTTGTTTTCTAGATCAATTTCTTCTTGTTGCTTTTTTTTTTAAAGGTGAATTTCTCCCTACTGGTCCATGGGTGTTTTCCTATGGTATAAAATTTTAAATCAATCAGAAAGCTAAAACCCAGACCAGACCCAATGTTTTCAACTCAATTCTGAGTCATAGCTTCTGAATTCTGTTCCATAGAATTTCAGAGACTGTAAATCTGTACAAAAGCAGATAGCCTTATCTTTCTCTTGTGGAGTGGTTGGTGGGTTTGAACCACTGACCTTGCAGTTAGCAGTCCAGTGTTTAACCCATGGTGTCACCAGGTCTCCTTGAACTAGTAAACTGTTGTTGTTAGTACGTGCTGTGGAGTCAGGTCCTACAGTGCCATGTTGCAAATTAGGCTGCTATGGACCTGGTGTGGTACTGTAGGATAAGCATTGAACTGCTAACTGCAAGGTTGGCAGCTCAAACTTAATTTTACATTTGGGGATCTTACATTTCACGCACACAGAGAAATCAGTTTTTACTTTAGAAATAATATGACTGTAGATATTTAATACAATGAAGTCTCCCAACGCCCCTCTCTGGTCTTATGCATTATGTTATAGATGTGTGAGAATATGCAATATATAGTTTGAATATATTAATATATATTATCATTACTGATATAGAATACTAGTAATATGTAACTGGTATTTGAGATTTATGAAACACTTACATTTTTATGCTTTGTATTATTTAATCTTCCCATCCGAACAATCCTATAGATAGGTACTGTTGCTATTCTCACTTTGCAGAAAATTAAAGTGAGAACTTAAGTTCAGTGGCATGTAACTTCTCACAGTTTTTAAGTGGTAGCACTTGAATTCAAAACATTTTAAACGACTACACCAAAGACTTCTACTCATTCTTTCTTCCTGTGTAATAATAGACACTAGCCCCTAACTTAGTTACTCTAAGTGACAACAATGACTCTAATCTGAGCAAAGTAATTAAAAACCTTCTCAAAAGTGAGTTTTCTCATTGTCCTCTGATCAGAGCAAGTTTTCACTGATTACACTATGATTCCTACCACTGCGCTCCTCAGATGACGTACTCAGTAGTCCCTTAACCTAAATAACTTTTGATATGTTTAACATCTACAGTTAATTGTTGTTGTTGTTGTGGTGAAGTGCCGTCAAGTCGATTTCTACCCATAGTGACCATAGGTTTTTCGAGGAGCAGCTGGTGAACTTGAACCACCGACCTTGCAGTTCAAATTGCTTTGCAGTCTGGTGCATTAACCCACAGCGCCACAGTTAATTAAAAGATATTAATTAGGCCTTAATCAATGTATCAGAGTCCAGGTGTGGTGCTGTAGGATAAATACTAGAATACTAACCACAAGGTCACTGGTTCAGGCCTACCAACCACTCTTCAGAAGCCCTATACAGGGTTGCTGTGAGTCAGAAGGGATTAACTAGCACTTAACAACAACACTCAGTATATCACACTAAGTACTGTTATTCCAGCTACTGTGCTCATACAATGGTTACTATTCTGGGAGGTAGACTTGTTGTTGTAAAGTGCCATGGAGTTGGTTCCGACTCATAGCAACCCTGTACAGGGTTTCTGAGGCTGTAAATCTTTACGGGAGCAGAACGCCTCATCTTTCTCCCGCAGAACAGCTATTGAGCCACGATGTATTGAAGTTACTTTGTTTTCCAAATGTACATTTTCTTAATCTAAAAAAATGTTTGTACTTGGGATATCAGAGCTATTTTTTAAAAACCTTTAAAAAATATATTTAGGTGGGTGATAGCTTTATCTTATGCCCATTCATCACATTATCTTGTGGCTTCTAGTGCCTCAGCATTATCAGGGTGGCAGAGTTTTAGAATCAGAAGATAATTTAAAGGTTGTATGTCTAATGAAGGAGCTCTGGTAGTGGAGTGGTTATGAATTGGGCTGCGAATCTCAGGGTCAGCGGTTTGAAACTACCAGCTGGTCCGCAGGAGAAAGATGAGGCTTTCTGCTCCCGTAAAGATTTACAGCCTCGGAGACCCTGTACAGGGTCGCTATGAGTCGGAACCAACTCCACGGCACATAATGTCTAATACCTATTCTATTCATGCTTAAAGCTCTTTGGCATTTTGGAGATCATTAGTTAATAAGCCTAATAATTCTGTTTCTATACAGTGTTTTTTGGTACTTATTAGCCCAACAAGCCCAACAAGTAAATGTACTCATTTTAGGAAAGTATACTGCCAAGGTTAAATCATTAGTATAAAGCAAGCATTTGGTTGATCGTCTGTTTTTTGTATATTTTTACACAGAATAAAGAACCTTCTAAATCTAAATCCAGTGTCAAGAAAAAAGCAACCAAAGTTGCAGAAGCAAAGAAAGTAATGAAGAGAAATTTTAAAGTCAATAAGAAGATAACGTTTACTGATGAAGGGGAGGTAAGAGTCTGTAAATACTTCATTTCTAAGTTACATTCCAAGTACTATAAAGCATTTGATTCTCCTGCTGATTTATAGTTCTGTAATGATAAAGATAAGTGTTGCTTTAAAGCATGTTGGACAGTTCCTTTTACGGTTACCTCAGGCATTCCAATGACTGTAAATCTGTGGACAAGGATGCCTTAATGGCAATAAACTGATAATAGAGTTGGTTTTGCATTTTCTAAATTCTTAGCTATTAAAAAGATAAGATTTTCCTATGTCATGCTTTCTATCAATATACTCTGTGGGAAGAGAGAAACTTCAATGCAAGTGCCAGAAAAGCAAATCAATTATTTGTCACAGCTTGTTTGCTTAACTGTGTCCTTTGCAGTTCATTGATGATTTATTTGGCAGTTTCTATTATTTTTTCGTATTACTATTATTATAATGAAATGTGCAAAGACTTGGGAGTTAGAAAACCAAAAGGGAAGAACACGCTCAGCATTTCTCAAGCTAAGGGAACTGAAGAAAAAATTCAAGCTATGACTTGCAATATTGAAGGATTCTATGGGTAAAATAGAGTCCTGGTGTAGCCCTGAGGGTTAATGCACTGACCGTAAGCTTGGTTTGAACCATAAGGTAAGTGGTTCAAGCTCACCAGCTGCTCCCCAGAAACCCTAAACAGGGTCGCTATGAGTCAGAACTGACTCAATGGTACTTAACAACAACAACAATGGATAAAGTATTGAGTGATGCAGAAAGCATCAAAAGAAGATGAAAGAAATATACGCATTCACTGTACCAAAAAGAAATAGTTGATATTAAACTATTTCAAGACCTTAACGTATGATCAAGAGCCAATGATATTGAAGGAAGAAGTCCAAGGTGCACTGAAGGCATTGGTGAAGAATAAAGCACCCGGGATTGATGGAATACAAATTGAAATCTTTCAGTAAAGTGATGCAGCACTGGAGGTACTCATACATCTATGCCAAGAAAATTGCAAGACAGCTTCCTTGCCAACTGACTAGAAGAGATCCATGTTTGTGCCCATTCCAAAGACACATGACCCAATGGAATGAGGATATCATTGGACAATAAATATCATTAACATTGCATGTAAGCAAAATTTTGTTAAGGATAATACAAAAAATGGCTGCAACCATACATTGACAAGAAAATTCCAGAGGTTCAAGCTGGATTCAGAAGAGGACGTGGAACAAGGGATATCTCTGCTGATGTCAGATGGATCTTGGCTGATTGTGTAGATCATGACAAGCTATAGACAACATTGTGTAGATTGAGTTGTGATCATGAGGAACCTGTATATAGATCAAGAACAAGGGAACACAGAATGGTTTAAACTTAGGAAAGGTGTGCGCCAGGGTTGTATGTTCTTTCACTATATTATTTGCTCATTTGGTACACTGAGCAAATAATACGAGAAAGCTGGAGTATGTGAAGAAAAACATGGCATCATGATTGGAGTAAGACTCATTAACAACCTGTGATATGCAGATGGTACAACCTTGCTTGCTAAAAGGGAAGAGGACTTAAAATACTTACTGATGAAGACCAAAGACCACAGCCTTTGGTATGGGTTGCACCTCATTTTAAAGAAAACAACAATCACCACCACTGGACTAATAAACATCATTTATAAAAGTGGAGAAAAAGTTGAAATTGTCAAACACTTCATTTTGCTTGGATCAACCCTCAGCACTCATAAAAGTAGCAGTCAAGAAATCGAACAATGTATTGCATTAGGCAAATCTGTTGCACAAAACCTCTTTAATGTGTTGAAGAGCAAAGATGCCAATTTGAGGACTAAGGTGCCCTTGACCCAAGCCATGGTATTTTCAATAACCTCATATGCACTTGAAAGTTAGACAGTGAATATGGAAGACTATAGAAGAATTGATGCATTTGAGTTACACTGTTGGAGGAGAATATTAAAAGTACGATGGACTGCCAAAAGAACAAACCAATCTGTATTTGAAGGGTAGCCGGTAGAGGTGTAAATTTTCTTTACTCTGTCATAGAAATACATCCCTGGAGTCAGAGCAGTGGATGCATTCTTATTGTAATCTCTGGATTATCTCACTGCTTTATTAATCTTAGTGACAGTAATATTTGGTACCCTCATGGTTTGCCAAAAGCTGAGACTCTATAGACTTCTCAACTTGAAGAATGGCTGTGGTGGCCCCAAGAGTAAAGGGAAGGGAAATACCTGTGATGTGTGTGTCTACAAATTTTTTTTTTTTCCTGCAGGTAGCTGCTTAATCCTTCTAGTAATCAGTTATTATACAAAATAGGAAATTGGCCTTTTCCTTAAATTGTCAAAGTTTTTCAGTTTTAGAACTGCAAGAGGGCTTCAAAGTTACCTAGTCCAACAACTTCATTCTTTATTTAGGATTGTGGTTAGCATTCCATTGCTTGTCCTACAACACTCCCAAGGCTCCTTTTGGCAACCACTTATTAAATAAGGGAGCACCTGTTTATTCAGGATTGTGCAGTTGTTAAGTGTTGAGTTGGTACTGACTCATACTGACTATAGGGTTTCCGAGGAGTGACTGGTAGGTTTGAATTGCTTACTTTGTGGTTAACAGTCCAGTGTTTATCCTACAACACCACACCAGGACTCCAGAATCATGCAGCAACATAGTGAGAAGACTAGGACATTAAGACAGGACCCCTCACTCCCAGATCCCTATTTTGTCACCTTCTTCCTAACTATAAACTAAACTCTATGTGTAAAATACTGTCAAATCAGCAGATCTGTGAAACCCAAGCTGATTTTCTCTGGTACCCTTAGTTATATCAGTCCTTATGTGCCATAGAGGTCTATGTGTGCCTCATTAATTCATCAGTCAACTTGGAGAACCCAGTATGTGCCAAGCACTATGCAGATTAATTCTAGTGAGAGAAACAGGAGAGTAAAACAGTAAAGTTGAATGAGACACAAGCGCTCAAGGTACACACAGGTGCTATGTTCCTGAGTCCGCCTAGGTGGTACTACTGTGGTGCTGATTCTGGCTGCAGTATATAGAGAGGAGACTATCAAATGTACTGTTTGAGATGCAGAAACATTTTTATTCTGCTATTTTCTCCAAATTATTTCATGAATGTTTCCTTTAATAATCTTCTCAATGAATTCTGACTGGGGCAGTCGTCTGTGGCTTTAAAAATAAAGCTTATAGGAAATTTGAGTAGAGATTTTAAGGCAGAAAGTGGGGATATGCACTATGTCAAAATTAATACCAAAATGGTTTCGTGTTGATGTTCCCTGTCTCCTTCCTCATTTACTTTTTTCCTGTTTATAGTTGGTTCAGCAGTGGCCCCCAATGCAGAAATCCGTTGTGAGCAGTACTGAGGAAGAGGACCATGTTGGTGGTATCAATTTAGATAAAGCAAAGGAAAGGCTTCAGGAAGAGGATAAATTTGACAAAGAAGAATACAGAAAGAAAATTAAGGCAAAACACCGGGTAAGCTTGTCATCTTGAAATAATAGTGAAAATGTAATATGTCTTTAAATATTCCTAAACATATTCTCTCTCTCTCTCTCTCTCTCTCTCTCTCT
Source organism: Chrysochloris asiatica (assembly GCF_000296735.1). Taxonomy (NCBI): domain Eukaryota; kingdom Metazoa; phylum Chordata; class Mammalia; order Afrosoricida; family Chrysochloridae; genus Chrysochloris; species Chrysochloris asiatica. Next base: position 17,825,761 of record NW_006408526.1, read on the forward strand.
CTCTCTCTCTCTCACACACACACACACACACACACACACACATGCACATTGTAAAATTATCTTGGGCGTTTTTGGTATATGTTATATAAAAGCATTTAGATGAAATTGTATATTTCCCCTGACAAAGAGGTTCCAGATAACAAAACTTGGAGTAAATATTTGAGCATTTACATTTTAATAACTTTTTCTTCTGGATGTCTTATAATGTTTTTATTATTATTTTTTGTAGCTAGAATTTAGAATCATTGCCAAGCTTTGCAACAAATTAAAACCACATTGAAATTTATTGAATCTTTTTTTTCTAATTCTTTTAATGTAATATACAGAAATGTTTGGATTTCTATTTTATGTGTATTATAATGAACATATTTTAGATTATTTTAAATTGATGTTGCTAATTATTGCTCCATAATTATGACTAATTTTGTCATTTCTAATTTTTAACGTAGAATTGTTCACCTGTGCAAATTTATATTGTATTTAGATATTTCTTTCATTCTTTATTCATTTAGCAAATATTTACTTTGTTTGTATAAGGTTGTTGTTTTTCTTGTTATGTGCCATGGAGTCGTTCCAACCCATAGTGACCCTGTACAGGGTTTCTGAGGCTGTAAATCTTTATGGGAGCAGAAAGCCTCATCTTTCTCCTGCAGAACAGCTGGTAGTTTTGAACTGCTAACCTTAAGCTCTGGTAGCGTAGTGGTTACAAATCGTGCTGCGAACCTTAAGGTCAGCGGTTCGAAACTACCAGCTGCTCCGCGGGAGAAAGATGAGGCTTTCTACTCCCGTAAAGATTTACACCCTCGGAAACCCTATACAGGGTCGCTATGGGTCGGAACCGACTCGATGGCACATAACAACAACAACAACAACCTTAAGGTATGCAGCCCAATTCGTAACTGCTACACTACCAGAGCGCATTTTGTGTAAGGTACTTTGTTATATATTTATATTCATATAGTAAATCATTCTCTAAGATTAAAAAAAAAGTTTCCTACCTATCTAAAAAGAAATTTAAAAATTTTCAAGTGTTCATTGAAAATTTTCTTCGTTCTAACCTATTAACCAGTGCCTTCTAATCAACAATGTTATAGTATTGATAAAAGAAGATAGAGCATTTCATGTTTTTTTTTTTAAATTAAATTTTTCTAAGAATGTACATTATGTTTATGCCTCTTTATATGAGGATATTGAAATAGATTATCAAAAACCTTTTTAAACTCTTGTCCTTATAGAATTTGATATGTTTCTCTTCAGTATTAATGAAAATAACGTGGTGTTTCACTATAGTTGAAATCAACCAAAAGGTGCTTTCATGTACTCTATTTCCATCTGTTTTCCTCACCATCTTTTGTCCATGCTCTAATGGGATGATTTGCTTTTACCGCTAAGTTCCTTTTGTGTTTCAGATGCTAGGCCCTTAGTTTGTAAACCTTTACTCCAAGTCTGTAGTTTGTCTTTTCACCTTCTTAATAGTTTTTTTGTAGAGCAAAAGTGGTTAATTTTGAAGAATTTGAACTTTTTAATTTTTCCTTTTATAACTCATACTTTTGGCATTATACCCAAGAATCCTTTGTTTACACCTAAGTTCTAAAGATTTTATTATTTTTTTTAATCTGAAAGTTTTATAGTCTCTTATAGTTTACATTTGAGTCAGCAATCAGCAATCAGTATTGAGTTAATTTTTTAATAAGGTGGAGACTTAGGTTGAGGTGTGTGTGTGTGTGTGTGTGTGTGTGTGTGTTTGCCTATGGTTGCAGTGTCATTGGTTCCTGAGACTATCACCAGGTTTGGTGATTGGCTAGGAACATGCACAGGACCGAGCATATAATTATACTTCAGCTCTGATTTAATACAGAGAAAGGATGCAAAGCAAAATCAACAAGCGATAAAGGTACATGGGGCCAAGTCTGCAGCAAGTAATGAGAGCTACATTGTTGATGTTTGTGCCATTGAGTGGGTTCCAACTCATAGCAACCCTATACAGGATTTCCTGGGAGCAGCTGGTGGGTTTGAATGACCAACCCCGCAGCTAGCAGTCCAATGTTTATCCTACAGCGCCACACCAGGACTGCCATGAAATCACAGAGCATACTTATTTTGTACCATAATGAACTGTGGCAAGTGTGAAGTGTTTTCTGTCAGAGAAATTCATTAGTTGTTTTTATTAGGATCTGCTCATGTGCATACCTCCTGCCTATTCAGCTAAATTTCTAGAATCCCAGAAAGAGACATTCAACACCAAGTCCTATTGTTTTGTTTATACAAACAGTTTAAACTCAAGCAGATATACTCAAAGTTAGGGCTAGTTTGATATTATTTTGTTATTGTTGTTAGGTGCAGTTGAGTCACTTCTGACTCACAGCAATCCTGTATAGGCTTTCTAAGGCTTTTAAATCATTGTGGTAGCAGAAAGCCTCGTCCATTCTCTTCCATGGTGACTGGTGGGCTTGAATTGTGGACCTTAGGGTTTACAGTTTAGTGCTTATCATATTATTTTGTTATTGTTAAGTGTCCTCAAGTCCGTTCTAACTCACAGAGAGGGCTGCAGAGGAACAGCTGGTGAGCTTGAACCGCTGACCTTGCAGTTCAAACCGACTTTGCAGTCCAGCACATTAACTTGCAGTGCCACAGGGAGGGAGCTATTTATCTTTCACATTCCCAAGCCCTAGACCAGGGGTCAGCCTTGCTGGCCTTTCTGAGTAAGGTTGTTAGCAGTCTCAGGCCTGCTTTTTCCTGCACAGAGATTGAATTTTTCTATACTATTTGTTGAAAAGGTTATCTTTCTTCCATTGAATTGCTTTTGTACTTGTGTCAAAATTCGCTTAAGCGTATTTGTATGGTTCTGTTTCTGGAGTTTCTATTTTCTACCATTGACCTGTATGTCTATCTCTACCAATCCACACATAAAGTGGTGGGCATAGAATAAGTTTTAAACTGGGGTAGATGGTTTTGTTTTTGTTTGTTTTCATTTGATTCTTCTTCAAAATTGTTTTAGCTGTTCTAGTTTAACTCTTTCATAATTCTTTTACAGTTGCATATAAATTTTAGAATAATCTTGTCTGTATCTAAAGTAAATTTTCTTAGAATTACTGTGCATCAATTTGTAGAGAATTGATGTCCTTACTCTGTTGAATCTTCTTATCCACGAACAGGAATCTTGTAGTTTTGGACTTGTGTTTGACTGTTTGACCTGGTAATTATTTAATAGAGTGGTAAGCTTTATTTAATTTTATTTTCATGATAGCAGCATTTCCCTTTTCATTCTTTTAAGAAAAGTAGATATTAAGTGTAACCTTGAGGAATGGAAATGAATGTTGAGAAAAATTCTCCAGAATGAGGAGAACATATGAACCTGAAATGTATTTGGTTGCAATTGTGAGAGGAGATCAGGTGGCACAGCAGATAAAACCCTTGGCTCCTAACCTAAATGACAGTGGCTCCAACCCACCAACTGTTCCACAGGACAAAGGTGTGGCAGTGTGGAAATTGTGTGGGGCACTTCTACAGGGTAGATATGAGTTGGAATTGACTCAAACACATGGGTGTTTTCTGTTTGGTTAATGTTATTGAGAGTACTAAACATTTCCTAGTTTGTGGCATTAGTGATTTGTTGTTAAATAATACTAATAGTATTAATGATCATGTTTGCTCTTGTAATCTTAGAATATTTGTACAGGAAAAGATCTAGCATATAAGAATGTTTTTACCCTGCACGGAATCCTGGTGTGGTGCTATGGATTAATGCAGTAGACTGCAAGGTTGGTTGAAACTGCAAGGTCGGCTGTTCATGCTCACCAGCCGCTCCTTGGAAACCCTATACAGGGTCGCTATGAGTCGGAATGGGCTTGACAGAACTTAACAACAATAGTTTCTATGTAGTAGCTAGCAAAAAAAAAAAAAAAAGGAACGTGAAGAATTGACATAAAACAAAGACTTCTTTGCCTTCCCTTCCCTTCTTTTCCTTGCTCTTCATCTGTAGAAGTTACTATATCCAGGTTATGGAATATTTGTTTCTGAACCCTTTGGAAAGTTAATTTCAAGTTGGTTAAGTGTATATGTATCACATACTGTTTGTGTTGTGTGCTAGACTGCCCTAGGCTCTGAAGATTGTTGTTGTTATGTGCCGTGGAGTCAGTTCTGACTCACAGCAACCCTGTACAGGGTTTCACAGGCTGTAAATCTTTACAGGAAAAGAAAGGCTCATCTTTCTACTGTGGAACAGCTGGTAATTTTGAACTGCTGACTATGAGATTAGCAGCCTAATTCATAACCAATTGGATATTTAAAATACATGGCTCCCTCTATGCTCAGGAAGACTATAATTAAATTTAGCAGTCAGCTGTGAGTATTCTATCATTGCACAAAAGTCTTTTGCCCCTATATTTTTTACATTAGATTTACAGTTTTGGAAAGGATTTACATGTTTTTAAAATACATTGACATGTCTGGCTTCTGCCCTTACTGATCTATCATCTTCTCATTCTATAGGTAACTAGTTTTATTAGTTTTTAATATGTATTCCCAGTTTTTTTTTTTTTTAATACAAATACAATAGGAATACATATTCTTATTTTCTCCCTGTCTTTCACAAAAGGTAATGTGTGTATGTATGTGTATATGTGTGGGTGTATACATATATGTTGTTGTTAAGTGCCTTCAAGTTGGTTCTGACACATAGCGACTCTGTATAGGGTTTCCAAGGAGCAGCTGGTAAGCTTGAACTGCCGACCTTGCAGTTCAAATGGCTTAGTCTGCTGCATTAACCCCCAGTGCCACATCAGGACTCCACATAAATGTAGTTCTCCATAGGAGTCTTGGTGTGGCGTTGTTAGTTAATGCGCTTAACTGCAAAGTTGGTGTGAACTGCATGGTCAGAAGTTCGAGGTCACTAGTTGCTCCTCAGAAACCCTATAGGATTGCTATGGGTGGGAACCTTTTTCCACTTATTTTTGAGCTTTTAAAGAACTTATTTTCCTAGTACTTCTTTATGGGACCAGAAAGCCTCATCTTTTTCCATTGGAGTGTCTGGTGGGTTTGAACTGCTGACCTTGTGGTTAACAGTGCAGTACTTACCCTACAGTGTCACCTAAGTCTTTCCTGTGGGGCAGCTGATGGGTTTGAACCTTGGACTTGTGGTTAGCCTCACCCACAGCGCCAGCAGAGCTCCTTGCTTATTACAGTAGCATGTTTTCCAATGGCTACTTACATTTTGAAACGCTAGTATGACACTGCAGGATAAGCACTGGGCTGCTAACCTCAAGGTTTGCAGTTCAAACTTACCAGCCACTCCTTGGAAACTGCCTGCAGGGTTGCTTTGAGTCGGTGGATGGTTTTAAATTTGGATTGTCATAAGCGTACTAACTCCAAAACGTTCTCAGAATGTATCATGTTCTCTAACTGCATACACATGCCTTCACAAAATATACATCATTAATAATCTCCCTGATGAAAATACCAATACACAACTCATATTTTACTTTAAAACAAAATATAACATTAATCCTTCAAATATTATTTTGTATTAATTGTTTTAACTGAATGCATTATTATTTTTGAAATTGTTATTGTTCCTGTGGAGTGCATTTTTACGTTAAATGACAGTTCCTAGTTCTTCTCACGTAAGGCTTTGCCTAGGGCAAGTATTTCCTTTTGTTGTCACTCAGAATTTTATGTGGCTTTAAATGATAAACATTGATGACATTTAACAAAAACAGCAGCAAACAACATAAAACTATACTGAGATGAACTCTATGTCCTGGAAGAACATTTTAAATACTAACTTCAAGTTCTAGGAATAAGCTTTACTTCATAAAGATAGAAAAAGGTGAAGAGACATTTGACCATATTATGAATTAGGGATGTGCCTAAAATGATTTTGCAAGTCCAAGAGAAACTCCTAAATACTTGTTTGTCCCTGTTTTCTGCAGTTAAAAGCTTCACACTACTGAGAATTGGTTATGTACTCCGTCTTTGTAATGTGGGATTCAGGCATTGATTTAATCATACCTGTTTTCCCTGCACAGCGCTAGTCATCCTTAACTCATATTTGTATCTACTGGGTTTTAACAGCTGTAAAATTTGTATTAGGACCCAATACCTTGTTGTAAAGACGTAGAAAGTGAACTATAAATTAAACCATCGTAGTAAAAACAAACAAAAAAACCTACCACGCACATTTATGGTATCACTGGGAATAGAACTCAGCTGCCCACTTATTGAAACTCAGACCTACTCATATTATGGACTTCTGGGCCCCATCTATAACTATTGTGGGCCAGTCACTCAGAGAGCATCTTTGTTTGCTCTTCATGAGTCTCCATTGTGTCCTTTAACCACCATTTTCTTCTGAGACCATCTGGGCTGCAGCTTTGCTTGGTATTTATAGGTAGCTGTGCTTAACTAGGCCTGCTCCTTTTATTTTCTCTGTTGAACCTCTTGAAAGCATTCATCAGAAATAAAATTATCGCAAAAGCTATAATTTGAGCATATGAAGCCATTAGTGAATTAGTAAATTGTAAAGCAAAGCATTACTCTTGCATGGGAGCACTGTTTTCTGATAATTCAGTCAGACCTATAAAACATGGGCCATGGATCACATCACTGAAAGGTTTTTAATTTAATGGAGTGAGAATCTGTTCTGTGGCGAGTGTAATCATTTTCGACTCTGAAAGATTACTTGTATTTAGGGTGATAATATCTGCTATAGCAGTTGAGAGAATGTAGAGAAACAATTTATTATGGAGTTCTCTTTCATTCCCTTGAAATTTGTTTTGAGTGTTTTATCTATATCAGATTGTGTATTTAGATAACATAACCATGTCTAGTGTGGCTCCAGACAGCTTGCATAGAAGGTACAACATTGCTCTAGGTACTACTTATTTCTAGCATGAACATTAGAAAATTATGAAACAACTAGAGGGACATTAAAAAAAAAAAAAAATTCTCCTTTGTTTGTATTGTTGATGTAGAATTGAGTTGGCATGCAATCCAGGCATCTTAAACATAATTTCATGTGACTGATAGTCAAGAAGGAGAGAAGCCATAATGAGGCTCTTAGGAATAATAATAGCATCAGTATCAAAAATAACATGTAGAAGTTATTTGACTGTTCCCTCCACAAAGCGCCTTAACTATATTGTCCTATTACATCTTTTACGTTTAACTTCTGAAATGCTACCCTTTTCTTAAAGATGATAAAACCAACACTTAGTGGTGGTGGTGGTGGTGGTGGTGTGCCGTTGAGTCGGTTCTTACTCGCAGTGACCCTGTATATGGTTTCCAAAGTTATAAATCTTTGTGGGAGCAGAAAGCCTTATCTTTTTTTTTGCAGGACAGCTGATGGTTTCAAACTGTTGACCTTGAGGTTAGCAGCTTAGCAGCCAAACACATAACCCACTAATGCCACCAGGGCTCCTAAGACTAAGTGGTTGATTAATTAGTGCCATTGAATCTATTCTAACTCCTAGCAACCCTGTATAGGGTTTCCAAGGAGCACTTGGTGGATTTGAATTACTAAACTTATGATCCATTGCTTATCCTACAGCGGCACTCCGAAACTGCCATACTTACAAGGGTTAAGTAATTTATCCAAGGTCCCACCTACCAGCTGAATCAATTCTGATTCATAGTAACCAGATTGGACAGAGTAGGGATTTCAAGGCTGTTAATCTATACAGAAGCAGACTGCCACATCTTTCTCCTGCATCCAAGTCCCCACACTTGGCAGACAGCAGCTGTGGGACTCTTCTCAAAGTTGTGGTTTCTATATTATTGTTGGTAGTCATGTAGATGCCTACTAATGGCAACCCCATGTTGCAGAGTAGAATTGCTCCATAGGGTTTTCAAGGTATGACATTTCAGAAGCAGATCCTCTCTGGCAAGTGCTTAATCATTTGTATCACCCAGGGGCTCCTGTTAAACTGTAGACTTTGTTTTTACCTTATTAAGCCATGCTGCTACCTATCTCCAGCTAGTAGAATGACTCAGAGACAATCAATAACAAGGTGGAGGATGATGAAACACGTGAATAGAGGAAGAAAGGAAAATGGTGGACGGTGTTGAAGACATAATGTTAAGTAAGGGAATTGTTTGTATTTCAAGAGCAAGATCTATAGTCCCAATTAGGAATGAAATAAGAGTTTGATTCTCTTACTATGGCTAATTGGATGGATTAGGACCCCAAATTGATAACATCTTTCTCTGAATGCCCATTGTGTTGTTTCTATACAGTTACTAGTATACCAGAATCCATTTTCCAGTAACTGTGGCTATAAGAGTCTAAACTAATGTCATAGATGTGGTCTGGCTCAATGGTCTTAGGTTATTTTACTAAAGTAAAAAAATGTCATCATAAGGTTAAGGGACTTTTAATACAGAAGGAAAAAAAAAAAGAGCATCTGGTGTACCTAATTCTAAAATGAGCATGATGAATAAAGTTTATGTATATAAAGGGATCCTATTCCTAACAATGCCTCCCCACCCCCTCACTATTACTACCCGTCATATTATTGGTGGTGTGCTGTGGAGTTGGTTCCAACTCATAGCGACCCTACATAGGGTTTCCGAGCCTATAAATCTTTACGTGAGCAGAAAGCCTCGTCCTTCTGTGGAATGGCTGATAGTTTCGAACTGCCAACCTTGAGGTTAGCAGCCTGACTCGTAACCACTATGTTACCAGAGTTACTTATACTATTGGTAAAGCCAGACTTGTTATTAAAAGGAGCCACCCTGTTACTATACAATCTTTGCTTCATGTGATTTGGTGATGTCTGTGTGGGAGGTTTCTATTTTTCTTATAATGATGTGCTTGGGTCCGCCTCTATGTTCATCATCAGAAATAAGACAAATGAGATAGAGTCTCAAAATTGCATAGATCTGATCCATCACAATCCATCAACTATGTGACTAGTTTTGACTACTATTTCTGGTTATGATATTTTTGTGTTTTGAAGTCTGAAGTTCTTCTGTGAATTTTTTTTTTTTTGTATTAGAGAAAGTGGTTGCAAGATTGATAGTGAATACCTATTGGGAAACTCAGGATCAGGGAGCAGAGTTTGGTCCTAATGGAACTAAGGGGACTAACAGGACTAGGTGAGGAGATGCTGGACTAGGATGCTCATCAGTTCCCAGAGCCTGTCATAGAGCCTGGCATATTGCTGCTCAGCAATTGTTTGAAAAGTAGAATCAGTGAATCAGTTGTTACCATGTTAATCAGTTTTTCTGCCTGTCTTCATCATTTTCTTGTTTTAGTGGTTACTGATACATAGAATGTACCATTTTTCATGTTATTCAAGCCAAACTCTAAGATGGGCAAAATGTCATGAAAACAGGTATTGAGTTCTAGGAGGGATTTAAGCTTTATTGGGAGCTTGTTCTTGTGGATGAGGGAGTGTCTTCAGGGTCTCAACTTTTTTGAAATTCTAGTCATGTTTGTTGACTGACTTTTCTTCCTCTGAAAACAAAGTAAGTTCTTACAATACTGAAATGCCCACTTCTTCCCCTGTGTGATAGCTGGGTACTTGATTCCTTATCAAGCTGTGACTTGAGATTCATTTTTCTGACACTCATTCAAGTGGGTTATTCTGCTATTCCCTCCTGAAAAATCAGTTGTATTTCCAAATCTACAAATTTTAAAGTATCACTGTAGAATGAAACAGGTTGAAATGCATAGTCCTGACTGCGTATGAAATTCTGTTTCATAACACATTCTTTTCTGGACATTAAAGACTAGCTCTTTGAGAAGCCAAGAGAAATAGAATAACGTCTATAAAAGGAGTCTTTTGTACCTTGAAATGTGATTTTCTGTTTTCCTGTCCCTTGTGAATTTGATTTTCATTATTGAATTTCATGCTCGTCTTATACTTAATCATTTGTAGCATGGCAGAACTAAAGATAAAATTTTGCCTTCTTTTTCTGTGACATAAAATAATTTTGGTACCAATCTGCCTTCAAAAATGAGATAGGAAAATAAAGGATTTAAGCATGCAAACCATGTAAAATTTAGAGAAGAAACCACCTCATTTACTGAAGCTAATAAAATTCAATTTACTTTATAATTGACTACAATTATAGACTCAAGTCATTGTCCTTCAGTTTTTTTTTGTTTTTTTTTTTTATATTTATGCCTTGTCATTTATAGCCTCTATCATTTTTACCATTTATATAGGAGCCTGGTGACATAGTTGGTGAAGTGCTCAGCTGCAAACCCAAAACTCCGTGGTTTGAACCTGCTACAGAGGAGAAAGATGTGGCCATCTGCTTTTGTAAAGATTTAAACCATTGGAAACCCTAGAGGGCAATTCTTATCTGCCCTACTGGGTCGCTATGAGTTGATGTTGACTCAGTGGCATTGTGGTATCATTCATATATTCTTTTTATTAAAAAAAAAAAAATTATTTTACCTAGCTTGTTGTTGTTAAGTGCTGTTGAGTTGGTTCAGACTCATAGCAACCTGTATAGGGTTTCTGAGGAGCAGCTGGTGAGCTTGAACCACCAAGCTTACACTTCAAGCCACCCTTGCAGTCCAGCACATTAACCTGCAGTGCCACACCAGGACTCCTTTACCTAGCTTAGGAAAGAAAAAATGTTCTTATTTCCCTGTATCCAACTTCCATAGTTCTGGTTTCTGTTTTTCTGCTCCTCTATTTAAAGATTAATGTTTACTCTCTTGCCTCTTTCCAGACAGAGTGATAGATAACATGAACTTTTTAAGATAAAGTTTTCTTAAAATGATTTTTCTTTTGTTTCACCCAGTATTAGAAATGTGTCTTCCTTCTGTTTTATGTCCTGGCCATGTTCACCTCATGTTTTAAAGTCTCTGGCTATTCTTCATCATTTAAGACTCAGGTCAGAAATCTTCCCCATTTGTGTGCACATGTGAATTCTGCTTTTGTCAGCCCGCCAACTCAGGGCCACTCCATGCACAAAGAGATCAGACTGTTAAGATCCACAGGGTTTTATTGGCTTTTCCCCCCAGAAGTGGATTGCCAGGCCTTTTTCCCTAGTCTGCTTAGTCTGGAAACTCGACTGAAACGTGTTCAGCATCATACAGCAGTCTAGCCTCCGCTGATAACAAGTGGTGGCGGCAAGAGGTGCCATTATCCTGGAGCAAGAGGTGCCATTATCCCAGAGTTGGAAGGCAAGAATTCTATCACCTACCACCACTGCCCTCTGTGATTTCTGATAGCCAATTTAAATCTCAGGTAGCTTTTAGTGATGATAATGAACTTACTAAGATTCAGTTCTCGTTAAGTGAGGCACTTGAGGTCAAGTTCATCAAATTGTAGCAATGTATACTTACTTTCTGTATCCAATTTCTTTATCTTCCTCTAGTCCAGTTTTGATCATCAAGCCATCCAGGCTAAGTCAAATGGGCACTATCTGCAAGTTTGGGTGTTCTTGCGCGCCTCCCCCCACTTCACATTAGCTGGACAGTTTACTCTCAACTCTAGCCTCCAGTGGCTAGGTCAGTGGTTCCAGTTCATAGTGGCCCTGTTGTATAGGGTTTCCGAGGAGCAGCTGGTGAGTTTGAACTGCTGACCTTTTGGTTCAAATCTACCTTACTGTCCAGCGATTTATCCTACAGTGCCAGTAGTAGAAGCCAGTGTATTTTTCCTACTGAGAATAAAATGGCTAGATGAAAAGCCGCAAGGCAGAGATTGTTAAGTTTGCTTTTATGTTGTTGTGAAGTGCTGTCAAGTTGGTTCCAACTCATAGTGACCTTGTATAGGGTTTCCGAGGAGTGGCTCTTTCGTTTGAACTACCGACCTTGCAGTTCAAACTGACCTTGTGGTGCCGTGCTTATCCCACAGTGTCACACCAGGCCTCGGTTAACTTGTGTAGACAGGGTTTTTCTGATATGAACTTATCGAGGTTATTCTTTGGAACTTTGAAGTGCTGATTTCAGATACTCTAATGTGTTGGGAGAAGCCAATTATAGAATAATTACAACAAAAATGTGTGACTTTAAAATGTGGTTAATTATGTTTCTTCTGCACAGAAGACTGGCAAACATTAATTAAGTAATGTCCAGGAAATGCTACCAGGGAAAAAAAAACGCTATCAGGCTGAAAAGCTCCACATAGCAACAGACCATTATTAGTCATTAAAGAAAATGCAGCATTATTTGTCTAAAGCATTTTAAAAGATAAGAACACTCATTATGAATCTGTAACACTACCTAGACTTTCTAATGGAGAAATAAGGGGTATAGTAGTATGCTGGAATTGGAGGCGTGGGATTGGCTCCACTCACTCAATTTTAGTTCCAGTTCTAAGGCAGGGTCACGTACCCACTTTGACTCTCAATTTGTTATCTGTTAAATGGGGACTGTAATGCTTACCTCAGACATACTGCTGTATAGATTTAGGGAGACATACTATAAAATGAGTCCTGGTGTGGCGTTGTGAGTTAATGCGTCAGACTGCAAAGCCATTTGAACTGCAAGGTCGGCAGTTCAAGTTCACCAGCTGCTCCTTGGAAACCCTATACAGGGTCGCTATGGGTCGGAACCAACTCGACGGCACTTGACAACAACAACAACTGTAAAATGATTAGTATGCATATTGTTGGTACTCAATAATTCAGAAAAATTTTGTTAGTAGAAAAGTAAATAATAATATGTTTATAGATGAATTTTAAAAATTTTATTGTTCTCTGTAGTTATTTGATATTTAGTAATTAAAATTACTTTAAGCAGGAAAATACTTGGAAGTCATTATGTATGACCTTTGTAGAAGAACAAAACATTTGTATGCTCAACTATATTCAAGACAGGAAAAAAAATTTTTTTTGCGTGTGAGGAAATTGGAATACAATGTATACAGTGTAAAAGGAGAGAAGAGAGAAGATTATAAATATATGTGCATCCATGCAATATAACGAGCTCTCAAATGAAGCATAATGAAAATCAGTTGTTTCAATTTTGTTTACTTAATATTATTCTGCTACTTTCATTTATTTTTGTCTTCTGCTAATGTTCATAGAAAGTCAGTAATTTGTGCCAATGTTTATGAAAACTTTGGGTACAAAATTGTTAAGAAATTACCACTCTTCAGTTTATTTTCTCTCACAAATAGAGGAAATACTCAAGTTATTCTTCGTGGCAGAATGTCTCTCACAATCTTGTTAAAGAACCAACACAGGAATAGAGTTCGATAACTATCGCAGTAAATAGCTGCTTATTATAAAATAATACCAGATATTATTTTAACCATATTAGGTATTATTTTCTTCTTACTAGAGTTTCATCTGGTAGTATTTAACCTTTAAACCCTAATATTCCAATTGTATTTTTACTAGAATGTATTTGGAAACAACACTAGGTTCCCCAAGGCCTGGGTTTGAGATGAGGGTCTGCCACATTCCAGACACTTCAATAAGGAGCAAGTCAAAACATTTTTTGAGTTTTTGTTTCTTCATCTGAGAAATGTAAAATTCTTTCTTCCTCTTCTTTTCCTTCTCAATCCAGTACAGGGCGTTTGTGAGCATTGAAGAATACACAGATAAATTATATTAACCTCTTGGCTTCAAAGAGTTCTGAACCAACTATTAACAGATAAGCTATTCCTCTGATATGGTAAAATGAAATAATAAAACATGAAAAATGACAGTGAGAACAACTAACATAGATAGCATTTATTGATCATGTCTTATGTACTAGGCACTGTTCTAATTGTGTTTTATTTATGTTGTTGTTGTTGTTGTTGTTGAGTGCCATAGAGTTGTTTAATCCTCATAACCATCCTGTGAGGTTGTTATTGTTACGTGCCATTAGGCTGTACTGTTATTATCCCCATTGTCCAGAAAGGTTAAGTATCTTGCCTGGGAGTATGTGGTTAAGCACTGCACTGTTAACCAAACAGTAGGCAGTTTGAGCCCACTAGCCACGCTGTGAGATAAAGATACAACCCTCTGCCTCCATAAAAGATTACAGGCTTAGGGAGTCTGTGGGACAGTTCTGTTCTGTCCTTGGAGTCAATAGGAGTCAGACTCTAGGACAGTGGCTCATGTGGTCAGTCAGTGACAGTCCAGATTGAATCCAGGCAGTATTGCTCTGGAGACTATGCTCTAAGCCAATTGGCTATCCTGCTGCTCATTGTGTATTATGTAGTAATTAGTATAGAAGGACTACAAAAGCTTGTTTGTTGTATACTGTCGAGTTCCAACTCACAGCAACCCTACACAGGGTTTCGGAAAAGTGGCTGGTGGGTTTGAACCCTAACAAGATGGACTGATGCAGTGGCAACAGCAATGGGTCAAATATAACAATTGTGAGGAAAGTTCAGGACCAGGCATAGTGACCCTGTGTACAGGGTCACTGTGAGTCAGAACTTCCTAGGCACCCAACAACAACAACAAAAATAATAATAGGGTCACTATGACTTATAAGCAACTTGAAGGCACATAACAGCAACCTATATGTGTCAGGAATAGTGATGATTGTTACTATTCTTTCATATTTTGAAATGAGTCACAATCAATAACTATTCATTGAACTTACGGTGTGCATGGTTCAGACTCACTGTCAATATAAGTGTCATTGAGTCAGTTTTGACTCATAGCAATTGTACAGGATTTCCGAGGAGTGCCAGGTAGGTTTTTAGAGAGTGCAAAACTAATAAATAGTGTGAGCTATGTCCTTTAGATCCTTTTTATCTTAGTAATGACATAATTCACAAACCTTTAAAATTTTAAGTATAGCACAGTTAAATATTATTAATAAGATGCAGTATCATGCAATATTATAATAACAGCTAATATTTTGTTAAGGACTTACTGTTGTGCCTAGCTACTATTCTGGAGTCCTGGTGTGGCGCTGAAGGATAATCACTTGACTGCTAACCATAAAGGTGATGGTTCAAACCCACCAGCCACTACTCAGAAACCATATACAGGGTTGCTATCCATCAGAATCGACTCAATGGCACTTGACAACTATTCTAAATAATTTATATGATTAAACTTTAAAAATTCTTATCATAATTCAGTGTTGCTGAAGTATTTCTAAGAGCAGAAGTAAAGTTAATTATATGTCAATCATACAGTTTGTGAGTTGGGCAACACACAGCATGAGACTGAGTTTTGACAGAGAAATTGGGTAGTATTGGGACTTTATATTGGGAACAAAGAAAATCTGGAAAGCCAAGGAGGTTTTGATCAGTCTTTCAGATACTATCAAAATGTTCCTTATCCTTTCTTCTTTGAAAATGTCAGTTTCCCTAAGAGACAAACGACATAGGTTTCCAGGTGGCTAGGTGTTGGTTTGTCTGGAACATACGAGCTAAAGACACAGAATGCTGGTTAAAGAAATAAGCTAGCTGTTTCCTTTAACTACCAAGTTTCTTATCATCTTAAACATTTCTTCTGAGAAACAAGGTAGTGATCCTGTTCTTTCAGGCTTGGCATAAAGTGATACCTTCTTGATTTTTGTTCCCACAGACAGTGTTGAGGATAACTGCAGATACAGCTTCATTTCATATGTTAAAGAAACTGAAGCACAGGAAGTTCACCCAAGAGCACTCAGTGTTGGGTGTTGTGTTGTTAAGTGCAGTAGAGTTGGTTCTGACCCATAGTGACCCTGTATAGGGTTTCTGAGGAGCAGCTAGTGAGCTTAAACTGCCAACCATGCTGTTCAAACCAACTTTGTAATCCATTGCATTAACCCATAGCGCCACATCAGGACTTTCAGATCTTGGGTAGTAATGTTGAAATATGTACCTAGATGAAACTGTGTTTTTTTAGTAGCTCTACTTTGTTCCTATTCTTTGTTTTCCTTTTTTAAAGAGAAAAACTACATAGTAGCAGGAAAGATTCTAGATCCTCTGGTAGTATAGTGGGTATGGGGTGGGCTGCTAACCTCAGGGTCAGCAGGTTGAAACTACCACTCATTCCATGGGAGAAAGATGAGGCTTTCTGCTCCGGAAACCCTGTACTATGAGTTGGAACCAACGCTACAGCACATAACTCCCACCAGCCACCATTACAAAAATACCATACATTTTATTGGTGACCATACAGAAGAATATATAGAACCTTCATGATACATTGCAGTGAAAGAAGTAAGGCGTGTGACTGATATGGATGTGGCCAGAATTTCCCCACAAAATCAAGCCTTTTCTTTAAAGTATTTCTCCTATAAAGGGTTCTATGATCCAAGTCTATGTCGCTGAAATAGATGAGACAATAGACACCGTAAATAAAGAATCTTTCTGTTCTAAGGATTATTCCTTACACTGATGCCTGTTATAAACCAGGCACTCTTCTTAATGACATGATTTCAGAAATGATTTAGATATACTAGTGATGTGATAGGACAGTGTCATACTATTCTAAAATGGGATATTTTTACAAGACAGGTAGTCATAAAGCTATATCACTGTTCTTGCCCTATAAACATTTCTGAACTGTCTATCGAGAGTTTTGGGATGAATGAGGATGCCTGTATGGTTACAAAATGCAGTTTAAGGTCTTTTTTAGAACATTCCTCAGAGCAGATCATGCGCTGGTCTTAGACATCCTTTGCCTCTGCTCTCAGCATGTTTCTCATGGTGATTTGTTTTAATAGCCTCTGTTTTGGCCTGTATTGCATTGCAACTGTTAATAATTTTGTTTTACTCTGTGTGGAGTAAGCTAGTTCTGTGTTAACTTTTTATCCCTGAGCTGGAACTATGTCTGGCACACAGGAGGGTAAGTCAAAAAGTATTGGTACTAGAGTTCCAGTTCATATATGCATAGGTTTTTTTCCAAACGAATGATTTGATTAAACAGGTCTGTGCAACAAGCTGATGGCTCTCTCAGTAATACATTTGTCTTAGTCTTGTTATGGTGCCTTCAAAAAAAGGTCCAATCAAAACATTGGCTTCTGGGAGAGTTTGCTGGAGCAAACAAGGCAGAGAGGTTAGCTCAAAAGGTTATGGTAGCTGTTTTATGGCAATCTAAAGGGACACAGGGTGGTCATGGGGACTATTTGGAAGAAGTTTTAAGAAAATTGAAAATCACATTGGTGAGAAAAGGCCAGTAAAGTTGTACCAAGGGTTTTTTTTTTCTCTCCCTATCATAAAGGAGCTCTGGTAGCGTAGTGGTTACGAATCGGGCTGCGAACCTTAAGGTCAGCAGTTTGAAACTACCAGCTGTTCCGCGGGTGAAAGATGAGGCTTTCTACTCCCGTAAAGATTTACAGCCTCGGAAACCCTGTACAGGGTCGCTATGGGTCGGAACTGACTCGAAGGCACTTACAATAACAACAACAACATCATAACAGTGCACCTATAGGAATTTTGTTGGGAAACCTTACTCCATCCACCCTGCTGCCCTGACCTTGTCCTTGTAGACTTCTTTTTGTTATTTAAACTCAAAGAACATTTAAAGGAAACACAATTTGAGTGTCCTGAGGATGACAGAACTGTCCTTTTGGTGTAAATGGAAGTGTGCATAATTCTTTGTGGAAGGTTTAAAGAGATGGTAACACCACTTCAGAAATATGTACAACTAAATGAGGATATGCTAAGAAACAGTAGTTCCACATTTTGATTTTTTGTTTAAAAAGGATCTCGATGACTTTGTAGCAATACCTTTTTACTTACTCTTATATAGGTTTTAATACCCAAACCCTCAGTGCCATCAAGCAAATTATAACTCACAGTGACCTTATACAGGGCTTCTGAGACTGTGAATCTTTATGGGCATAGACAGTTTCATCTTTCTCCCAAGGAGCAGCTGGTGGGTTTGAACTGCCCATTGTGCAGTTAGCAGCCAACGCCTAACCCATAGTGCCAGTGGAGTTGTGCTAGTTAAATGAAAGATAGCTTTAAAGTAACTCAGATTTTAGCTGGGGAAGACAGTACAATATATGATTTCAAATAGATAGAAATGAGCATGTCTTTCTTTAGAATGTCAGAGTGGTAAAACCTTATAGTAAATATAAAACCTTGAAAAGGCCTTCTGACTCAGTTTGTACTTCCTTGCCTTAAATTGATTGGCGAAATTGTAAATCTTTTTGAAAGGAGTCAGAATAAGCATGGAACAAAATCATTAGCTGTGTGCTTCAGCAACCAAACAATCTGAATATAGTAATTCAAATGAAATACACTTGTCTTAAGCTAAAGAAACTTAGAAATGCAATTAACAATTTTCAAATTAACATAGCTTTTCAACCCAGATGTTTATATTTAGAATTTTTAAGTAATTGGATATACTTACAGATTATGAATTGAGAGTGTTTTTTATAGGCAGTCCCTGGGTTTTAAACGGCTGATTTACAATTCCTACTTGTTCTTGATGCAGGTTTTAAACCAGTTCTGTCATGGCCAATGAAACAGGAACAGACCAGAATTTTTACAATGTGGATGACTCATGTGAACCTGAATGGGAGTAATTACAGGCTGAAGCCCTGAAATGGGAGACATGTGAACCCATTCAGGAACTTGATGCATGAGACTGGATTATTGGCAGGACAGTGGAGTGCCACACATGCTCAAAGCTGCCGTCAGCTGCCATCTTTGAATGGGGCGCTGCCATATTTGAAGTCATGCTTTAATGTTTGTAAAATTGCCCTTACTTTGCAAAGGTTGAACCAACACCTAATCATAACTAATTCTTCATCACAATAACTCCACTTGATGCAACTTTTAAATCATTGAAAAGGCTTTGAGTCTTTTCTTGCAACAAGAATTGTATGCACCTACCTGTTCCAACTGACCTACACATACTTTTTTTCCATTTTGAACTTTCTTTTGTGATTTGCATAGTGATTACAAGTCGAGCTGCTAACCTTAAGGTTAGCAGTTTGAAACTTCTGCTGGAGACAGATGAGACTTTCTGCTCTCCTAAAGATTTACAGCCTCAGAAATCTTATAAAGAGTTGCTATGAGTCAGAACCGACTCTACATCACATAAACCACCCCCATTGTGGATTCGGTGAAAGTTAATAGAGCAAATTAGTTTTTCCATCAGCATTTTATACACATTTTGTTTCATGAAATGTGTATAGTTACAATTAGCTATAATATAATAGTACTTTTCCCATTTCTTTTCTAGTTTCATTTGCATTTGTCCTTTCCTGCCCCTTACTGTCTTCTGAGCTTTTCTGGGGGGCAAATACTATATTTTTTTGGAGTCCTGCTGTGACGCTGAGGGTTAATACGCCAGACTGCAAACCATTAAAATGCAAGGTCGGTGGTTCAAGCTCACCAGCTGCTCCTTGGAAACCCTATCCAGGGTTGCTATGAGTCAGAAATGTAACAACAGACTTGGAAAACTTGTTCACTCTCATTTTAATGGAACGCTTGACATAATTGAGAATTATGCTTTCAGCTTCATATATATACATGAAAAGTATCTGGTTTTCTCTTTTTACATTGATAGTGTACTTTGTAAAACTTTTAAACAAAATTATCAACTACAGATTTTGACCTTTTTTTTTTCCCCCCAACTACCTTAAGATTTTATTTTGAGAGGGGAAATAGACAAGTATTTTTCAGCTATAGTTGAGTCATTGTCTTTTAAATTTAAATATTTAAAAATAGTATTTAACGTCTTTTTTTTTTCCTGTTAAATCAGTTGCATTTTTTCCTTTTTTTTAAAAACTATTGGAAGGTTTATGAAGTGATTAAAATAATTTTTAATGTCAAGTTGATTCTGACTCGTAGCATCCATATATAGGGTTTCTGAGGAGCAGCTGGAGATTGGAACTGCTAATCATTGCAACTTGTGGTGCCGTGCTTATCTTACAGTTCCACACAAGGACATGCTTTATATTTATAGGAATGATAACTCATTATTTTTAAGAATCACTACTTTAAAAAAAATTTTCGCATGAGAAAATATTGCCACTCTCTTAAGAACTTCAAGGAGGATGATTTCTTACCTTCTATAAAATTATGCCTTTAAGTAGAAGAAAAGGGAAATAGCTTTTTTTCTTTTACTTTTCTTTTTAATCTATGAACCAACATTGATTGTTTACCTGTCATATGTCAGACATTATGCTAAGAATTTGTGTTATTAATTCTTATGTTACCTCATGAAGTGCATGTTCCTAGAATCTCCGATTTTAGATGAGAAAAATGCATGTTAGAGAAGGTAAATAAATTACCTCAAGGTGTATAGCTATGGTACAACTGAGGTTTGATTCCAGATCTAGCTGATATGTAATTAATGATTATGAATATGTATGCCAGGTTCATAATGGGTGCTCAATAAAATCAATTGAAAATGAAGGTCATGTACCATTTGGCTTTAAAAACAAACAACAACAACTGTTCATATATTGAAGTTTATATGTTGCTAAATTTTCTGGGTTTTTTGTTTATAGGAGAAAAGACTGAAAGAAAGGGATGCCAGAAGAGAAGCCAACAAGAGACAAGTAAAGGTAAGGGTTTACATTTTTAACCAGAACAGTGTTTATGATGTTAATTTGGAATTTAAATACTCTTCATTTCAATACTCACTTATACATCATGGTATTTGGATTGAATTTAATTAAACCCATATGTGCCTGTCATTGTGTCTCTTGTATCCATTTGTATCTTGTAGAATTCAGCATGAAAATGCCTAAGGATTTGTTTATTGGACTCTGCCCTACTCTCACCATCACCTTCTGCCATTTTGTTTTGTGCCTATTAAGTACAGGAAACCATTGATTCTGTGGGACAGGCTTTGTAGGACTTAAAACTACTAAAGTACTTTAAACTTTAGACCAAGTGGAAAGATTATATGAGCCTAACTTGATATTAGGAAATTCTGAAAGCATTGGATTATTTCAGATCAGCTTCTAGAATCTAGGGAAAAGCACTCTACCTCCCACCTTCCTATATTCTGTAAATAATAATTTTTGGTAAATGTATATGTACAGTTTCCCTCAAATACATAGAGGTGCTTCAGAATTTGTAGAAAGATCCTATTATAATTTCATTTCTTTTTCCCACAGATGTTTTGAAGCACCCTCTTATGTATAATTGTAAATGTCATCCATGTGCAGCTATAATTTGTTTGGTGTGTTTGACACTGAGGGCTCGGCTTCTGCATTGAGAGGACTTTTAGTAGGAATGATTACCTAGAGTCCGGGCCCCATAACATATGCCATTTCTCATGCTGTATCTCATTATGCCATGCCTAGCTATGATTTTTTCTTGTCAGTTAGTAAAGATCCGACTCCCTGGAGTAAGCCCATAATGTTCCTTGTCATTTTCCTCCATGCTGGCCACAGCACTTAGAGAGCAAGTCTGAGATGATAACTCATGCTATAGCTCTGAAGTGGGAAGCAATTATTCTGCAGAGCAAGATGAAAAGACTGCTTATTTTCAGTATTAAATACCACTCTGTCTTCAAAGGTGCCTGAACACCAGACTACAGTGTGTGCAGCCTGATGGGTAATTCAAGTGGTGGATTCTGCATATGCTTTTACAATGCAGGGATGTGGCATGAAAATGAGATCTTAGAGGCTCTAGTGGGGAAAATCTAAGACGACTTAAGTCTAATGAAAGTAATGGATGCTTGTAACTATTGCATATTCAGCTTTTAAAAAAAACAAAACCAATTTTATATCACGCAGATGCTCTCACTTCTGTATCTGAAATTGTAAAAGATATAATCTAAAGCCAAAAGAAAGTCCTGTTACAATCTTTCCTTTGTGGGTACTTAACGCACATTTGGGTATATTTGTAGATATGCTTGCTTTCTCTCTCTCTCTTTTTTTTTTTTTTCTCAATCCTTTTAGATGTGATATGCGTGATCTTTTATCGTGGTTTAGGTTGTAAGAAATTGCTATCACCCTTAAGCCTGCCTTGCCAGATCCCTTTTCTCTTATTTCTGTATAAACTGGTGTGTATGGTTTGGTTTTAATACTGTGTCAGCTGAGAAAATAAGCAACTAAACAAACAAAATGTGTACAGACCATCAAAGACAGATTTTTCCATTGGGTCAGATTTCTAAAGTGAACTACTCAAGCCAGTCCCTTCCCTTCATGCCCTTCCTGCTTACCCCCCACCCCTTTTTCATGTCTGTGTCTAGACATCTAAGAAAGGAGGAGAAGTCCTGATGTGGTGCTGTGGATTAATGCCTTGGACTGCAAAGTCGGTTTGAACCATAAGGTTGGTGGTTCAAGCTCACCAGCTACTCCTTGGAAACCCCATACAGGGTTGCTATGGGTCAGAACCAACTTAATGGCACTTACCAAGAAGAAAGGAGGAAGACTTTCTTGTAAAGAAAAGGTTTCATTTTGTGTAACCACTAAGGATTATAAAGAGATGCTGCAGTTGATACGGCTTTACTGCTCAGCCCAGAGTGTTAAATAGACAGTGGCTGTGTTTCATTATTGCTCCTAGTTTCGCTGCTTCCATTTTACAACCTTTGCTGCCTGAGTGCTCCGAGATGGCAGCCCCCTTGTAAGAGTGATATTACCAGAGGGATATCGCTGCATGGTTTGTAGCCAGGATCCAAACATTCCTCAAGACACCAAGCACTGGCAGCACTGACAGGTTCAGGCTGACAGATGGAGCCCAAGGAATTGGCTCGAATCAACCTTTTTGCAACCAGCTTCTTTTCAAATGAAATTGACGGGACAAAGGCCCTCCTGGCTTTTCAGGTGCCCTTGTGCAAAAAGGCTTGTTGGTGTTCGGTGCCCTCTAGATAGTTTTGGGTCATAGCAAATCTATACACAACAGAATGAAATACTGCCTGGTTCTGCACTATCCTCAACAATTGTTAGGCTTGAGCCTATTGGTGCTATCACTGTATCAATCCATTTCGATGAAGGGCTTCTTTTTTGCTGACCCTCCACTTTACCAAGCATGATGTCCTTCTCCAGGGACTGACTGATCCCCCCTGACATCATGTCCAAAGAAGAAGAGATGAAGTTTCACCATCCTGGTGTCTGTGAATTTTCCTGGTTGTGCTTCTTCCAAGACGAATTTGTTCATTCTTCTAGCAGTCCATAGCATTTTCAGTATACTTTTCATCACCATAATTCAAACGCATCAGTTCTCCGCCTGTCTTCCTTATTAATTGGCCAACTTTCACATGCATATGAGGCGATTGAAAATACCATGACTTGAGTTAGGCACACCTTAGTCCTCAAAGCAACATCTTTGCTCTTTTACATTTTAAAGAAGGTCTTGTGTAGATTGCCTAATACAGTATGTCATTTGATTTCTTGACTGCTGCTTCCATCAGTGTTGATTATGGATCCAAGCAAAATGAAGTCTTTATCAACTTCAGTCTTTGCTACATTTATTATGACACTATTTATTGGTCCAGTTTTGAGGATTTTTGTTTTCTTTACAATGAGATTGCAATCCATACTGAAGGCTATGGTCTCTGATTTTCATCAGTAAATATTTTAAGTCTTCTTTGCTTCTGGCAAGCAAGATTGCATCATCTGCATATCGGAGGTTGTTAATGAGTCTTTTTTCAGTCTGGTTATTATCTTTCATATAATCCAACTTCTCAAATTATTTACTCAGCATGCAGACTGAGTAAGTATGGTGAAAGGATACAACCCTGGCAAACACTTTTCCTGATTTTAAACAAGTCAGTGTCCCCCGTGTTCTGCTCTAACAACTGCCTCTTGGTCTATGTACAGGTTCCTTATGAACACAATTAAGTGTTCTGGAGACAGGCTTGCTTGTTTGCTGTGTGCCTATGAGTGGGTTCTGTCTCATAATGACACTGTGTAGGATTTCCGAAGCTGTAAATCTTTATGGAAGCAGAAACCCTCTTCTTTGTTTTGAGAAACATGCTTATTATTAGGAGAGATTTGGTAAAGAGAAGATGATGACCCAAAGTTTGATGCCTAAGAAGAAATGTATGATGTGAATTATTAGATCTTTCTCCAGTGTGTCTTTTTGTATGTGTACACATGTGTGTGATTGTGTACATGTGATTTAAATGGTGAGTACTCCTGAGGTAGTTTCAGAGTAAAAATTGTCCTCTCTCAGATCTTTTTTTAAACATCATCATGGTGTGACTTGTGAATGTTAGTTGTTTGTTTTCTCAGCTTGACAAAGTAACTTTGGTAAGATTCAATTTGGAGTATCCGTTGAATTCCTGAACCTTGAAAATATCTAAAACTACCTTAATGATCAGATAAAATAGTATGTGCAGAGTTAATATGTCAGGAAGTAATAGTGTTATCCAATGTCCTGGTGTGATGCTGTAAGATAAGCGCTGGACTGCTAGCAATAAGTAAGGTTCAAAGTTAAAACCAACTAGGCTGCTTCTTGGAAACCCCTACACAGGGTCACTATGAGTTGGAACTGACTGGATGTCACTTAAATAATGATTGATTGATATCGAAAGCATTTTTAAGAAAATTTGCTTTTAAAATGTGGGTTGTTGTTGTTGTTGTTATGTGCCATGGAGTCGGTTCCAACTCATAGCGACCCTGCACAGGGTTTCCGAGGCTGTTAATCTTTATGGGAGCAGAACGCCTCATCTTTCTCCCATGGAGCAGCTGGTAGTTTCGAACTGCTGACCTTCTCCCATGGAGCAGCTGGTAGTTTCGAACTGCTGACCTTGTGGTTCGTAACCCGATTTGTAATCACTACGCTACCAGAGCTTTAAATATGGGTAGGATGAAACAAAATATGAATGGGCCTCTTCAGAGTCTGATACTTTATGCTAAAAGACTTAGGATATGTGCAGTCAGGAATGGGAAAGAAATATGAAGCTGTAATTCTCATGAAGGTTGTTTTCGGTGCCTGAGATTTAGTGATTTGAGATGTGTGCAAGGTGGCTTCAAAAGTTTTGTGAAACAAAAAGTTGAAAAATAAAATAGCGTGTTCATACGTTCTGTGAATGACCTTGCGAGAATCAGCTGCTGCAAGTAGGGTGTGTCCCCTCCACTACCAAATAGAGTGTAAACAATTCATGGTCTTTGCTGCTAAGAAAAGTCTTAAAGGTTTAAGTCTGTACACAGGCACCTTGGAAAAAAGGTCTGGCAATCGACTTCTAAAAAATCAGTCAATGAGAGTCCAGTGGAGTCCAGATGACACAGATGGGGTCTTCATGACTTCACTGCATATCAGCTGAAAACAAAGCAAAACAACAACAACAGCAAAAAAAAAAAAAAAAAAAAAAAAAAAAGAAGCACACTAGAGAATAGGTCTAAGATAAGTTATTTAAAAAAAAATAAAACATTTGTGGGAAAATTCTATTATCCTTGAGTTCCATTTTTCCATGAACTTTTTGAAACTCGTGGTATGTCCTCTGGATTTCAAAACTTTCTGTAGCAGACAAATATTTAGACTATCCAATACAGTTGGTTTTACTTTATCTAACAGCTTGTTGTACATTCTTGTAATTTAGAAATTATAAACTGAGATTTGAAAAATAGTAGCAGCATTGATCAATAGACCACATTGCTTTGGGGTTCACAGAGGTTATGGCACAGTCTTGGAAAATACAGCTTCACCTCATTTACCAGCTTGACTTCCTCATATTACTTTGTGCTTGTACAACCTCTGGTGGTTAGAGGAGTTTTACAGAAACTTAAAGAAAAGAAACAATCTGCTGAAACTTCAGGAGCTAGATTCCTAGAAACCTCTCAGTATGATACTGCTTTTGAAAAGAAAACCAGATCTATTAAACAAAAGGAGTATTAGATAGAAATGAACACTTAGTATGAAGGAACAAAGTGTAAGAAACAGCTCAGAGACTGAAACACTGGACAAATAATCCTTTGAATATATTACAGTTAACTATTAAACTTTTTTTGGTGGGAACATTATATTAAAATAACTAAAGTGATGTCATAAATTTTGAAGTTGAAATTTTAACCAAAACGTTGAAAGACTGTAGATTTTAATTGCTTTCTCTTTTTAGATATTTATTGCTTTTTAAAATTTTAGTTATCCTAAGGTACATTATTCATTTAACAAATATTGGTCTGAGGAAATAGTCTTTTGTATCTCTAAAGTGGTCTCAATTCAAAATAGTTTTCAGGCTAGTCCTCTCAGGATGGAAAGTCTAAAGAAGTAGAAGTTGGGGTGTCATTTTAGAACCTGAATGGAGTTGCTTGGGTCACCCCTTGGGACTCCCACCCTAACTGGGGCACCATGCCCCATCCTGACCTCAGTTCCTATTCTAACCTGAGCCCCCCATCCTGATCTAAGCCTTCCTCATCCCTAGAGATGAGCTGATTGACTCGTTTCCCAATCTACTGGTTTAGAGTGATTTTTATGTCCTCTGGCCCGCTTGTAATTTCATATAACACAGCTAAACTTATTTTGGTATTGTGTTCTTTCTACATTTTTGGCACTAAAATATCCTTTCACTTATGAAGTAATAGTGGTAGTACCTTGTAGAAAATTAAAAAACAAACCAAGCAAACATCATTACTTACCAAAGTGAAAATCCTATGTCAGTCCTTCAAAATCTTTTTTGAACTTAACTGGTCCATGAAATTAAAAACTATGGCATCTTTTGGTATATTCCAATAGTTTTAAATAGTACAGGCCAAGGGACTTACAGAGGTACTTAGGAGATATCAGGGTCATAGGTCAGGAGCCTAATCTCCCCAGTTTATCTTTGAAGTTCCAGGTACCCCATTGCCTTCGAGGATATTCCAACTCATAATCTGCCTGTATCTGTTTCTTTACTTAAGCTGACAGCCTCATCTTTTTCATAAGGAGTGATTGGTGACTTTGAACTGCCGACCTGGTCGTTAGCAGCCCAATGCCTAGCCTATGGTACCACTAGGGCTTCAAGTTTTCCGCTTATGTTGAGCTCAAGGGAAGCTTTTGAAAAGATGGGTCTACATGAATATATACAATTAAAGTAAATAAAGACTATAAGGGAATATGGCACCAATTCTTTGATGGCAAAATAGTGTGTGTACATACCTTAGTTTCCTGAATCCTCATTTACTTTTATTGCTCCATGTGGTTTCTTCATGTTACTTTTCCTTTCTTTAGTTTTTATTTTCCTTAAAATCGTTTTCATCGTGGTGCACAAACTAACGACTATTCATAGAAAATTACAATAGCAAATAAAAGAATTAAGGCAAGAACTCTGAACTGAAATCTGTACTTGGAAAGCAGGCTTTATGTAGCTGGGTGGCCCTGTGCATGTTACAGTCCCTTCACGCCTTTTCTCACCATTTGTAAAAGGGGCTTGTTTCGCATAAAACACCCATTGCTCTAGAGTTGATGCTAACTCATGACAACCTCACGTGTGTTAGAGTGTTAGTGTGTTAGAGGAATTATGCTCCTCCATAGGGTTCCAGTGGCTGAGTTCTCAACAAGTGGATGATCAGGCCGTTTTTCGAGGTAATTCTGGGTGAACTGGAACCTTCAGCTTTTTGGTTAGTAGCCTAGGTCATTAACTGTTCACACCACACAGGGACTTTGTATGTTGCATTGTTGTTGTTAAATGTCGTTGAGTTGGTGACAACTCATAGCACCCTTTATAGGGTTTCCAAGGAGTGGCTGGTGAGTTTGAACTGTTGAGCTTGTGGTTCAAACTGACATTATGGTCCAGTGCTTTATCCTACCAGCTGTTCCTCTGAAACCCTATGAGTTGGAACTGACTCAATGGCACCTAACAGCAACAACAACAAATCTTCTTGATCTGAGCTGAGCTATGTAGAGAAAGTTATGAATGAGAAAAAAATTCCTTGTATTGTCTCAGCATTAGCATTTAACTGCTTTGTTCCTGACATCTTACTATGAGTTTATTTACTAAATGATTTCTCTCTCATGGTAGTTATAAATAGGACATTAATAAATGTTGGTAAAGTTGCTCCTAATTTTTCTAGGTTTTAAGCCTTTGCATTTGTAATTTTTTTTTAATAGTGCCTTATTGATATAGCAACAAATTAAGATTTTTCCATGGAATATTTCCCCCTGCTGCCCTTCCCCCCCGTTTTTAACGTTTTATAATACTGAATTTTTAATTGGCCTGTTTCTTCTAAATATGATTTGGATTTGACTCGACGGCACTTAACAACAACAAAAGGATAAATTTATTTTAAACTAAACTGCTTTTGGTAAAATTAAAACCAGGCTAATGGAAACATATGTATGTTAATAGTCCCAATTCCCAAGGAAAGCAGAGGTCCTCCCTGAAAGTGAATTGTTCTCCCATTTGAAGGCATAGCACTCTTCTAGGGTGCCATATGCTGCAGCAATAGTTAGTTTGTAATGGTGCCCTGAATGAGTCATTCAGTTTCTCTAAGTGAACTGTTCAAATCATACCTTGCTGAGTACTGGAACAAGACCCATTATCCTCCCCTTCAGCTTTTTAAATAAACACCACTCCGAGCCTTTTAGATGACTTGCTCTTTTTGCTTTCCCATCTGCCTGAGGTAACTAGGAAACCTCAGGTAGATTGACCTTTTAATGGTGACCCTAGTGTTGGTTTGTTTTGCTGGAGGATTAATGCAGTCATTTATTTTTTCTGCCTTTGATGATAAAGAAAAAGAAGGTTTTAAGCATCCAAAATTATGTCAGAGGTTATTTCAGTGTTCCTTTGTCAGAGAAGTGTCTGTCTGTACTCATGAAGATTTGACAACAACCCTGAGAGAGAGACAAGCTCTGGTCATGATATCCTATGGTGACTAACTGCTGTTCTCTATGATTCAGCCTAAGGGTTTTCTCTTTTATGAAGATTTTTTTTCAGATTCTGGTGACGTAGTGGTTAAATGCTTTAGCTGCTAACTGGAAGATTGGGAGAAAGATGTGGAGTCTGTTTCATAAAGATTACAGCTTTAGAAACCCTTTGGGTTAGTTCTGCTCTGTATTCAACTCTACAGCAACATGTTTGGTTTGGTTTGGTTTTGGTGTTAGTATTAACTGGGTCCTGCTTGTGTTACTTCTGCTCTAGTCTCCAGGATAGAACATCTCCAATAGTTGATCACACTTACTTGAAAACATTATCTGCCTCTCCTACTCAGTTCTGAAACTTGTTCTTCTTTTATCCTTATCACTTATTCTAGTGCTTGCTTCATAATATTTAAATGAACTAGTGTATAAGTGAGTTAATGAATGACTTAAAAAGACTTTTATTATTTATTTATTTTTAATTTAAGGTTTTTATTGTGGATTGAGTGAACGTTTACAGGGCACATCATCAGTTTCACATTCAACAATTCATATAACTTGTTTCATTACAATTGATTATAATCCCTTCCATATACCATCAATTAAAAATAT
>NW_006408526.1:17857306-17884060 GCF_000296735.1 Chrysochloris asiatica
ATGGGCTTCCCTTTTCACTCTTCTTCCTGAGAAGTTTCAAGATACCACTGTTGGTCGTTTTGACGTAACTTAGGGTTTAATTTTCGGCCTATTTCCTCTTTTGTCTGCTTGTCCCGCTCCACAATCCCCGTCCAGGCCAGCTGTGGCCATTTGGTTTTAATTGGAAACTTGTCTCTTTAAATTTTGAGGAGATCTGTGTGCATGCGTAGTAGAACCCTCCGAGGGTGGGGCTGGGGTTGCCCACTAGCTCAGGCACCCCTATAGTCACCAGAATGGAGGTGTGGGGACAGCAATGGAACAATGAACAGATACCAAAAGAAAAGAATGTTCACACCTTTATCTCAGCAGTTCTGCCAGGCGTCTGTGGCTGCTGCAATCCTTCCCCCACGTGTTCTTACCCACGATGGTGGTTCTTGGAGCAGCCGAGTGTCCCAGACTAGAAAGCAATAGATTTCTTCCTTCTGCCACAAATTCCCCCAGCTGTGAGCCTTCCAACCTTCTAAATATTCCTTTATATGTGGTTCAGAGTTCTGGGACCATCCCCTGAGCCTGCTTATTCGAGTATTCTGTGTTGTTGTTGGCGGAGCTCTCTGCTACACGTCTACCCGATCTGCCATTTTGTTTGTTCTCCTTAAAAAGACTTTTAAAGATAAAACTTTTATATATTAAATCATTATTCAGCAGATGAGGAAATGAAAACTCCTAGTGAGTAGAACTGGGCTAGAACCCAGGATGCTGGGCACTTATGTGTGTCATTTTTACTCTACTTATACCCACTTTATGTTGTTCAGTGTCGTCAAGTCAGTTCCGACTCATAGTGACCCAATATGGGATTTCCAAGGAGCAGCTGGTGAGTTTAAACTGCCAGTCTTGCAGTTCAAACCGACCTTTCCATCTCGTGCTTATCATATAGTGCCACGCCAGGATGCCAACCTTCTTTATAATGATGTGGCAAAAATCAAACAGCTCTGTATGTAGCTACTATTTTATTGCAGTTGGTAAGTGGCATCAAAGTGGTTCCAACTCATAGCAGCTCTGTATAAGGTCTCCAAGGCAATCTTAGAGGAAAGCCTCGGCTTTCTCCTCTTGCATTCAGTTTATGAGGTCACATGAAAAGAAGTTACTACTGCTGTCAGTCACGTGTCTAACACTCACCAAAGAGTGTAACCTAGGAAATATTGGAAGTCATTAGTTTAACAAAAAATTGTGGGAAGGATGTCCATTTTTTTCCAGAGGAATTGTAACTGTAACGTTTACATTGTTGTTGTTCTTATTAAGTGCCTTCAAGTCAATTCTGACTCATAGCAAGCCCATATCCAACAGAGGGAAGCAGTGCCCAGCCCTACACCATGCTCATAATCATGACCTTGCTTGTCAGTCCGTCTCTGTGGAGGAGCCTCTTCTTTTTGCTGACCCTCTACTTTACCGAGCCGGATGTTCTTATCCAGGAAATGGGCCTTCCTGATAACATATCCGAAGTCTGGGACGTGAATTCTCCCCATCCTTGCCTCTAAAGTAGCATTATTCTGACTGTACTTTTCTTTCAACACAGATTTGTTTGTTCTTCTAACAATCCATAATATAGTCAATATTCTTCATCAACGTCATAATTCAAATGTATCATGATTTCTCCACTCATCCTTATTCATTGTTCAGCTTCGCATACATGTGAGAGCAACTGAAAACACCATGGATTAGGTCAGGCACACCTTAGTCTTCACAGTTACATCTTTGAGTTTTAACACTTCAAAGAGATCTTTTTTTGCAGCAGCAGATTTGCCCAATACAAGGTATCAGTTGATTTCCTGACTGCTGCTTCCATGGACATTGATTGTAGCGCCAAGTAAAATGAAATCCATGACAGTTTCAGTCTTTCATCATGATGTTGCTTATTGTTCTAGTTATGAGGATTTTTGTTCTATTTATGTTGCGGTCTAATCCATATTAAAATTCAAAGTGGGCTATTTATATGAATCAATTAAATATAATATAACTATTATATTCATTTTTATGGTCTTATTCATTCTTGAAAGTTAACATTT
Source organism: Chrysochloris asiatica (assembly GCF_000296735.1). Lineage (NCBI taxonomy): Eukaryota > Metazoa > Chordata > Mammalia > Afrosoricida > Chrysochloridae > Chrysochloris > Chrysochloris asiatica. The sequence goes on from NW_006408526.1 coordinate 17,859,349, forward strand.
AACATATTTAAATTCTGCCAGACTGTAGAGTTTGGAAACTCTTTAGTTTGAGCTCAGACCTAAGCATTCACAAGGTCAGCAGTTCAAACCTACCAGTCACTCTGTGGAAGAAAGATCAGGCTTTCTGCTCCTGTAAAGATTTATAGCTTTAGAAACCCTACACAGGGTTGCTAGGAGTCAGAACTGACTTGAGAGTACACCACCACCACCACCACCACCACCACCGCCAGACTATAGATGTGTGCCAAACATACCCAGTCTTCTCCAAGTTGCTGTTCCTGCCCCCCCACCCCCACCATCTTTATTCATCAGTTTCTAACAAAATCCAGTAGCTTGGATTAAAGATAAAGGTACTTAATATGAAAAAAGAATGGAGTAATTCTGGTGTACCGTATTGCATGGGTCATAAAAACGATATTCTTAACTGCAAGGTCAGCAGTTCAAGCTCAGCAGTCACTCCTTAAAAAACCCTATACAGGGTCACTCTGGGTCAGAACGAACTAGATGGCACGTAACAACAACATAAGGAATATTCTAGAGTAATTTTACCCTGATGATTTTTACCTACCTGCTGACTTTAGAACTTAACCCATTCATTCATCAGTTGTGATTTCACTGTATAATTTATTACTTTGCTTATAAGTATTTGTTGATTGACCAAAAATGTGGTTCTTCTCAAATTTTTTCTTGATAGTTTCATGGTTCATATTATATTTGATGCCACTGGACATATGTGAATACTTAAAGTATGAGAACTTTCAATAGAATTTTAAGTTTCAAAAAATTTCTTCCTGCTTATGCGTAGAGTCACTTTGTTTATATCTTGCATATATGTCTTCCATTTTACTTAATGTAGCTATCAGTAATAGATGTCAGATGCTGTAAGGAAAATTGTTAGACTACTTGTATGTATGAGTGGGTTTCAGAAAGTCTGTGGAGGTACAGAGTTAAAAGATAATAGAATTTTTCCATAAATGTTTCGAAGCCCATATATATATGTTTGTATATATGTGTAAGGAAGGAGAATTTGACTAAATCTCACAGAAGATCTTTGATGAGGTGGCATTCGAACCCCACACAGCTTCCCTTCAGTTTGGAACCTCATCCAATGTGAGTTGAATACTGATTTAAGCGTGGGTAATTCCTTTTCTGTTTATAACGTTTCATCCCAACTGCTCATTTCTGAAGTGAACGTTTCTAAATATTGGCAAGATAATGTTAGGAAAATGCATCCCGTCTTTTTTAAATATTCCTACACTCTTTTGAAATAGGATCGTCTTTTAGTGTGCGTGCTTTTGATTTTATTACTGAAAAGCAAAGATGCAGTACTAACTGTGCACACCCCAGTGGACAAAGATAACTAACTTTTTGCAAATGTAAATCCATAGGAGCTTACATTAAGAGCCATCTCTTACTTGTCTGTTTCTTGTTTGCTAACCTCAAGCTCAGCAGTTTGAAACTACCAGCTGATCTGTGGGAGAAAGATGAGGCTTTCAACACTCATGAAGATTTACAGCCTTGAAAACCTTATTCGGGGTCGCTATGAGTCAGAACTGACTCCATGGCACACCACCACCAACCTTTATGGAAAGGATTTCTGGTGGTGTAGTTGGTTACCTATTGGGCTGCTGACAGTAAGGTCAACAGTTCAAATCCACCTGCTACTCCAAAGAAGAAAGGTGAGGCTTTCTGCTCCTAAAAGATTTGTAGCCTTGAAAATCCTCTAAAGGGTCACCAGAGTTGGAACTGACTTAATGGCAAACAATCTCCACCAGCCACCTGTCTTCATGGAAGCAGACTGCCACATCTTTATCTCATGGATCAGTTGCTGAATTCAAACTGCCAACCTTTTAATTTAGCAGGGAAGCACTTAACACTGCAGCACCAGGGATCCTTGTAAAAATGTAGGAAAACCAAAACCCAGTGTTGTGGAGTGGATTCCAACTCATAGTGACACAATACGCTAGAGTAGAACTGCCCCATTGGGTGTCCAAGGCTCTAACTTTTTACAGAAGCAGACGGTTACATCTTTCTCCAATGGAATGGTTGGTGGGTTTGAACCACAAATCTTTTGGTTAATAGTGAAACCTTTAAAAATGTATTTGTTGTTGTTATTACGTGTCCTTGAGTCTGTTCCGACCCATAGCAACCCTGTATAGGGTTTCTGAGGAGCAGCTGGTGAAGCCTGAACCGCTAGCTTTGCAGCTCAAGCAGACATTGTAGTCCAGCTCATTAATCAACAGCGCCACACCAGGACCCCTTAAAAATGTATAGAATGCATAATTATTGTCCTTAAGATAAATATTTTTCAGTCTAGAAGTTATAGAATTAAGCTTAGAAAAGTTCAAGAACATTAGAACCTTAGCTTTGGTATTTGTGTTAAGAAATACTATGTTTAGATATTTTAGGTAATGCTTCTTAGAAGTGAGGATAGTGAGACGGCCTCATGTATTTTGGACATATTATCAGGAGGAACACCGTGCTTGTGAAAGTTGAAGGTCAGCAAAAAGAGTAAGACCCTCAAGAGATTTATTGAAACAGTGGCTGCAGTGATGGTCTTAAACCTAGCAGCAGTTATGAGGATGGCACAGGATTTGGCTGTGTTTTTGTTCTCTTGTGTACATAGGGTTGCTGTGAGTCAGCCAACTTGATAAGTCCTGATATGGTGCTGTGGATTAATGAGCTGGTCTGCAAAGTCAAGTTGAACCACAAGTTTGGTGGTTCAAGCTCACCAGCCACTCCTCAGAAACCCCGTACGGGGTCGCTATGGTTGGAACTGACTTGACAGCACTTAACAACGACAACAAAAGCAGCAAATAATTGAATGATTTAGACTTTGATAATCGAATCTTAGACATTAATTTGAGATTTGTAATTGAGTTATTAAGTTGGTTTTAAGTTGAAATCTTAATATGTTTGTATAGTCTTGGAATATCAAAAAAACTTAATTAAGATTTGTCATAGTTATGAATTAATTTATAAGATATAAATATCCAAGAGATTTTGTTTCTAAAATCAGACAGCTGAAGCACAAATTAGGAAAAGGAATATATTAAATTTATATAGGAAGTTTTAAGTGCCTGGAAGTGTTAAGTTTGTAAATGGAACCATATGTTAACCAAAGACTTTAAGTGTGTTAAAACTTGTAGCCTGTTAATAAACTGAACCTGATTTTAAAGAAATGATTACATTTAATAAATGAAATAGTTTTTAAAACTAATCCTCAATTGTTCTGTTGTATACTCAGAATACCACCTTCAAGGGCAATTACCACCATCAAGGGCATCAGAGTGCTCATAGGACTTTATCCGCTCTGGTAGCTTAGTGGTTTCAAATCGGGCTGTTAACCTTAGGTCAGCAGTTCGAAACTACCAGTTGTTTCGCGGGAGAAAGAGGAGGCTTTCTGCTCCCGTAAAGATTTACAGCCTCAGAAACCGTGTCAGGGTCTCAATGACTTGGAACCGACTCCACCATTCTTCAGGATTTTAAGATTAGCAAAGATGCACACTAAAGCTAAATAACTAGATGAAAGTTTCATTATAGTTAAACCAACACTAGGTTCTCCTGTCTCCCTTGTCTGATTGGTGACCTGTGACCATCATGATCACCGACAGGTTAGTTAACAGTGAGTGTTAACAGTGAGTGTTAAGATTGAGGGCAATTCCACCTCTGTCCTGAGCAAGCTAGTAATCCTGAGAACAAGGAAAGATTTTTCAGAAAACATTTAAGACCTGTTCATTTTAAGCTTTCAATGTAATGCAATGCCACATTAATTTGATATAGAATTTTAATGTCTGTTTCTAAAGGACTTTCTTTATAAATCTCTTAGAGAATGTTTCTCTTGTGAAACTTTTAAGATAACAATGTTCTGAGCAGATAAAATTGGGGAGGACAGGGTGGGATACACTTGAGACAATTTGAATGAAGTGTCATAAAAGCAGTATAGAAATATAAAAAGTGTGTCTTCCATTGTATTTAATAATAATTGTATTATTAAAGGATTAAGTGAACTTTGCTCATTTGTTTGGTCAGTTAGATCTATTCCAGTATATTAGGACTTTTTTGAGGTCTGATTGAGCCAAAACAAAATGAATGATACCTTTATATGTTTATTGTTGTTAAGTGCCAATAAGTCCATTCCAACTCTTAGGGTCCCTTTATAGGGTCCCTGATGAGCAGCTAGTGGTTTTGAACCGCTGACCTGGTGATTCGCAATTCAGTGCTTAACCTGTAGTGCCACACTGGGAGTCCCTTTTATATATGTTGTCATGGTTTATTCTGCTTATGGCAATTCAGAGATAATTTGACACTCAATATATTAGAGTTTGGAATTTATAGGTAGATCTATCAGAACAGACTAACTTGATTTGAACTATTGTGGTGATTGGTAATTGTTGGCTTTGTACTGTTTCAATAGTTAGTATATTCGTTGTAGAAACTGTGTATGTGTGTGTGCATATATGTGTGTAATTGTGAAATCTAACTTAGAATCCTTGTCAGATAGTTTTATATCTTTGTTCATAAAACTATTACTGGCAGATAAGAGGTTGTTGCAAAAATATGTGGCACTAAATCATCCCTCCTACAATATTTACTACTTCTCTTATGGGTTGGGAAATTTATTGCATTTGCCACACAGAACTCAGACACCATACTTATAGTTATGGGATTTATTAGCGAAGTTGTTACTGTTGTTAGCCATGGAGTAGGTTCCGACTCATAGCGACCCTATATAGCATTTTCAAGGGGCAACTAGTGAGTTTTAATTGCCGACCTTGCAGCTCAAACTGTCCTTGCAGTCCAGTGCTTATCCTGCAGTGCCACACCAGGACTCCTTAGAGGATTTGTTGTTAAGTGTTGTCGAGTCGGTTCCGACCCATAGTGACTGATCCTGGATATGGTTTCTGAGAAGCAGCTTGTGAGCTTGAACCACCTACCTTGGTATAACGCAATCCAGTGGATTAACCCATAGTGCCACATCAGGACTCTTTAAGGAAGTTGTTGTTTTTAAGCGCTGTCAAGTCAATTCCGACCCATAGTGAGTGGCCCTGTATAGGGTTACCAGGGAGCCACTGGTGAGCTTGAACCACTGACCTTGCAGTTCAAATGACTTTGCAGTCTGATGCATTAGTCCACAATGCCACACCAGGACTCCTTTAGAGAAGTTGTCATGTGCCGTGGAGTTGGTTCCTACTCATAGCGACCCTGTACAGGGTTTCCGAGATTGTAAATCTTTACGGGAGCACAAAGCATCATCTTTTTCTCGTGTAACAGCTGGTAGTTTCAAACTGCTGACCCTGAGAGGTTCGCAGCCCGATTAGTAACCACTATGCTAGTAGAGATCTGGTAGCGTAGTGGCTACGAATTGGGCTGTGAAATGCAAGGTCAGCAGCTCAAAACTACCAGCTGTTCCGTGGTAGAAAGATGAGGCTTTCTGCTCCTGTGCAGATTTACAGCCTCGGAAACCCTGTACAGGGTTGCTGTGAGTCGGAACTGACTCCACAGCACACCACCACCAGCTGCTCCTGAGATGGCGTATTTTATACTTGATTAGGGTTTCACGTTTTTTCAATTACGGTGACCTCTGTTAACATCCACAGCTGATTCATGACATCCTATCAGTATCTTCTCCCACCTTCTCTTGTTCAGATCCATTAGGTAAAGATTCCTTTGGTGAAAGTTACAAAGACTAAGGCTAGAAGAGATATACTAAACAGTTCACCACACTACCATTTTACTATTATCATTCTTGACCCAAGAAACGAAAATCTATAAAATATATTGAAAACAAGAGCTAGAAAGGTTAGTTTTACCTTTCTTCTCCTTAGGAAGGTTTTACTCACCACTCAGAATTCATTCATTTATACCAAGAAGTAGAGATAGGACTTGACTTTAGTGATTCTTAGCTTATAGTACAAAGATCTTTTGAGTTATTACTTGTTGTTGTGAAGTGCCATCGAGTCGGTTCCAATCCATAGCGACCCTGTATAGGGTTTCCAAGGAGCAGCTGGTGTGCTTGAACCACCGAGTTATTACTAGAGACTTAAATTTTCATCAGCACTTAACATTGGCCATAGCTTGGATAAATTATTTATACCATGCATACTTTTAGATAGAATCTAAAAGTATCTAAAGGCTGTTGAAATTAACAAAACATAAATCTATTTGTATTGTTAAACTCATAGTACCTTTTTTGTTGAATACTTAAGTAAATGACATATGTGGTGTTATCAGCTTGTAAATACTTTGATTTTAAAAGTCTTTTTATACTAGAAGAAACTGAGAACAGTGCCATATGTGTGTAAACAGAACCAGCCGTGCTGCTAAACACTTAGTTTAAACCACAGGTAGAAAGGAAGTAGAGGGGGAAGAGGACACCACTCTCTTATAAGAAGAAAAGGCCATGTTCACTATTGAAGGAAAGCAGTCAGTGGGAAAAGGAAATAACACATACAAGCTAAAAAGAAATGACCACAGGGAAAAGGACATCAGTTTTACATCAGTTCCTAAGAGTCCATTCCTGATTTTGTAGATACACTGGAACTGATGCCTAATTTCAGGCATTTATGGTATTTACAAACTCTTCTCTGTGAAACACTTTATTTTGCGGATAAGAGAGCTCTTTTGAGATAAATTTTTCTTGCTGCTATGTGGTGTCTGGGCTATAGTGGGTCAAGGCTTTATTGCCCTTCCTGTAGAAGTAAAGATTTCTGTTGGAGAATACTGTAAACCACAGTGTTTTAAAGAGAAAATATATATATTTTTTCTAATATATCATTGGGAAGAACTTGGTTTTCTCGCTGACTGGCTTTTGTTGTTGTTTTCTCTAAGGAATTATTCTTGAAGATTTTTTTGGTAACTACAAATTTTTATTCAGATAATAATCACCGTTACTATTCTTATTATTACAAATATTATTATCATCCACATTAAATGATTCCTCTTTGCTACTTTTTCTTGCTTTGGAGAGAGATGTTGCCAGGTACCTGCAATCTTTTCTGTGGAAAGATATCATTCCTTTGCCTGTGTTAATTGGAGTCCTGATGTGACACTGTGGGTTAATGCGGTGGACTTCAAATGTGGTTTGAACTGCAAGGTGGGTGGTTCATACTCAACATTCGTTTCTCAGAAACCCTAAATAGAGTCTCTGTGAGTTGGAATCGACTCCACAGCACTTAACAACAATTAATTGATAGGCAGTTGCCTATTAATTCTTTTATTATTGATACATCACAAGATTCAAAGATTTCTTTACTTGATGAGAGCTTTAGAGTTTGTTGTTTGTAGATGATAATTGGTGTAGATTTTTTGTAGCATCATGTTGAGTGCTCTACCCTTTCCAAAGCATTTTGACTAAGTGTGAGATTTACAGTTAACTATCAGTTGAAAAACTTTTGGCTGGAAAAGTTAGTAAAATGACTTGGTTCAGGTTATTTATTCAGAGCTGGTATGGCGCTGTAGAATAAGTACAGGGCTATTGATCACAAGGTCGGCAGTTCAAACCCATCAGCCGCTCCTTGGAAACCCTATACAGCATTGTTGCTATGCATCGGAACCAACTCTACGGTTACAACAGTCACAAGGTTGCTCATTGTTGTTGTTAAGTGCCACTGAGTCAGTTCTGACCCATGGTGACCCTGTATAGGGTTTCTGAGGAGCGGCTGGTGTGCTTGAACCACTGACCTTGCAGTGCATACCGATCTTGTAGTTCAGAGCATTAATCCTCAGTACCACACCAGGACTCTAACAAGGTTACTTATTAAGGTCCTAATTGGTAGGAAAAAACTCAGCTTTCTCTCAGGATCTAATACGCAAAGATTCAAGACCTTTTTGTATTGCTTAGGAGTTGATCTGGTTTCTGTCCTGTAGCTCTTACATTAATAGATCTTCTCACCCTGATTGCCTTGAGATTTGTATGGAATGTTCAGAAGTCTGTGTCTGGGAGTAGTCTCAAATTATAAGACTTGGAACTTATCTCTGGCTCTTACCCTAATGCTTCCCCATGTTTATATGCAAAATTACCCTAATTTCCTAATCTTTATTTTTCCAAATCAAAGCACAACCACTTTGAAATAATATGTTTGGTTTTGTGTGCTAACTTGTATATAAGAGGGTGCTTCAACAAACGCATGATAAAATTCAATCATTTTTTAATTTCATTTTTTCGTGAACTTTTTGAAGCCCTCTGTTCTATACTGAAATGCATACATATCTAATTCTAAAAGATGTTCAGAAAGCAATTTACAATACTGGAAATAACCCAGATTGTAGGGTATATAAGTAAACTGGTCTATTCACATGCTGAATGAAGTAGTATACCTATGAAAGAACTGCTGCATGCACTAACAGGGACACACAAACATAATGCTGAGCAGGGAAGACAGACAAAAATCATAAATACACAGTATTGAGGAGTCTGGAGTCCTGGCATGTACTGTAGGATAAACACTGGACTACTCATCACAAGGTCAGTGTTTCATACCCACCAGTGACTCCTTGGAACCCTATTCAGGTGCACTATGAGTCAGAACCAACTCAACGACACTTAACAACAACAATTCCATTTATATAAAATTCCTTTAAAAAAAATAAAGACAAAACTAACGTTTGGGGTTTAAAGTCAGCATGGTGTTGTTACCTTTGGGTGTTGCTACTTTGTTGTTGACTTTGCGCTTCAAACCAGCTTTGCAGTCCAGCGCATTAACCCACAGCACCACACCAGGACTCCGTATTGCTGCTGGAAGGAGCATGAAGTGGGCTTCTGGAGAATTGGGCATGTTGGGATAGTTATTTGATGTGTTCCTATGAAAATTCATCAAGCCATGTGCTTATGATTTGTGCACTGTTCTGAGTGTATGCCATACTTCAGTTATGTTTTTAAAAGTGAGGCTATGTTTTTAAAAGTTTAGAGATCTCAGTATGTGCTTTCAGCCTAGATGTTTTAATTTGTGGCTTGAGGAATATATGGTGTTATGGATAACTCTTGTAATTCTGGAAGCATTAAGAGAGTCTTACTTAGTTCCTGAAGTAAACCATGTTTTATGAAAGTTATGAGAGAATAATTTATATTCTTCAAATATACAGTTCTTTTTAAATTCCCCTGTTCCAAGAAGCATGATTTTTTTTTTTAACATAAAATGATTTTTCTCAAATAAGACACTAAATGTCCTTTTGCTTTTGATGAAAATTAATAAGAAAAGTTTATATTTTCTAAAAGGTACACAGTAATCATTATACCATTTGCAGATCTTTAACATCCACCCCATCCCAGTGAATTATATAGTTTTTATGCCAAATCTATGAGTATGAGCCGGTTCAGTTGCTTTGGAATGTTCTAGAGGTTTCTACGGTTCATGCCATCTGCAAGGGCACTGAGAGCCATTGCACTGCAGTTTAACATAGGGAGCACAAGTGGTAAAAAGAACTTTAGCATGAATGATCTCTGTATGTAGCTATTGTAATGTTCTAAGTTGAAATATATGGATAGTTACTGTTTTTAAGTGCTGTAGAGTCTGTTCCAACTCATAGTGATCCTGTGTAGAGTTTCTGAGGCTTTAAATCTTTGTAGGAGCAGAAAGCCTCATCTCTCTCCCACAGAGCGGCTGGCAGGCTGGAACTGTGGACCTTGTGGTTCTAATTCCAGAGCTTGTCATGTGGAGCCACTGTGCACTCATATGAATAGTAACTGACCCCAAAAATTGAAAGATGAGCTTAAAAGATCCTGTACTCAGGCTTAGTTTTCATTCACCAGGAGGCTTTTTCTCCCATCTTGCTTCATTACTGCCATATTGTTGTTAAGTGCCGTCGAGTCGGTTCCAACCCATAGCGACCCTGTATAGGGTTTCCAAGAAGCACCTGGTGAGCGTGAACCACCAACCTTGCAGTTCAGACCGACTTTGCAGTCATGAGAATTAACCCACAGTGCCACACCAGGACTTCATTACTGCTATAGACTCCAATTATCCATGCACTTTCCGTGTACATCCAGTGTGAACCAGGTGTTATGCCATACATTCTACCAACATACTCATAGATCTATACTGCACATCTATTATGTGCCTGGCTCATGCTAAGAGGTGCAGTCTTATTAAGGGGTAGGCATATTTTGCTAAAGTTGCCTTATTTCATTTTTCCTTGAGGAATTAAAATATCTGTACAATTCTATACCAAATGTAGAAACAGTGTGTATATGTAATCCCATTTGGTTGTAAAATGGCCACTGCTAGAATTCAGACCAGTTGTTTTATTTCACCCATCTTGATTTTGAGCTATGTGCGTTAATTTTCGTCTTTACTACAGACACATTTGATTTTTGTGAATTTATCTCATCTTCTTGAGTTGAAACTGCTACACACTCTCCAGCTCATTCGTTTATTGACACTAATGAAGCCACCTTTAGAAACCAGGAAGTATATTGTCATAGTGCTCCAGCTTTACTGAATTGGTTTTAACATGAGCCTCGTCTGAATTCTAAACATGGTTGTAACTGACCACTGCCTCCTAGCATCCATCCAGCTCTAAGATTTTTGCCCTTCTCTGTACAGCTGGTACGTGGCAGTTTTGCAGTGGTGCTCCCGTGAGGATACTAGAATGTAAAAGAAGGGGCGTGGGGGGAAGTCTAAGCAAAAGGGAAAATCATAATGATATTAAATCCTCATTGTGAGTAATGTTAGAAAGAGCTGAGGTTCTGGTCAACCCTCATCATTAACTGCTAGGCTGTTAGAGAGCTCTTCCAAAAGACTGAGATTTAGAAACCAGGGGAAGCCCAGGTTCAGTTCTTGTCCAGTATACCTTAGAATCTAGGGTAATCATTTCTTTGAGCCTCAGTTTTCTCTCCTGTAGACTAACAGCAATGAAATTGCCTGCATTACCAACCCTCTTAACCCAAGATAATATACTTTGTGAACTATTCTTACCTGCATTATTGTGTTCTGTCTTTTTAGGTCTTTTTGTCTTGAAATACCCATAATCTAAACCAATGGTTCAATCAGGATTAGAGTGTGTTGAATCCAGATCACTGGAAGATGTGTCAAAATACACACTAGCTTCTTCACCCTCATTGCCACTCCTTCCCCATCATAATCTCTGGGGAAAGTGATTTATTTCTATGTGTTCAGGCAACACGTCTATGTATAATTTAAATAGTACCACCACCCCATTAAGAACCACTGACCTAACTCCAGATATTGTACTTGCATATGCCTTGATGTGCTCAGCCTTTTCCATTTTTTGGTTTGGCTCAGATTCCTGTGGCAAAGTGTCTATTAGAAGGTATTAGGGTAAATGTAAGCCCAGTCTCGAATCAGTTTGTAATCTCGCCCGACTGGCCTCCAGCTCTTCCTTGGTGTGCCTGATGTCATGCAAGCTGACACAAGAGGAAGATCACTTTTTGTTCTTTCCTTGAAATCTTCTAGAACAGGGGTTGGGGACCTTTTTTCTGCCAAAATTTTTAAGATCATTTGTGGGCCATACAAAATTATCAACTTGAAAATTAGCCACTATATTTGGTCAAACATTTAATTAACTTAGCCCTAATTGGATGTATGATGGATCTTGGCTAAAAGCAGAGAATATGAGAAAGATGTTTACCTGTGCTTTATTGACTACACAAAGGTGTTCGATTGTGTGGATCATGACAACCTATGGACAACATTGCGAAGTATGAGTATTCAGGAACAATTAATTGTGCTCCTGAGGAATCTGTACCTGGACCAAGAGGCAGTTGTTATTTGAACAGAACATGGGAACACTGAATGGTTTAAAATTAAGAAAGTTGTGTGCAACAGGGTTGTATTCTTTCACCATACCTATTCAGCCTGTATGCTGAGCAAATAATCTGAGAAGCTGGGTTCTATGAAGAAAAACGTGGCATCAGAATTGGAGGAAAACTCGTTAACAACCTGCGATATGCAGATGATACAGCCTTGCTTGCTGAAAGTGAAGAGGACATAAAACATTTTTACATTTTACATGAAGATCAAAGAGCATAGCCTTCAGTATGGATTACATCTTAATGTAAAGAAAACAAAAATCCTCACCACTGGACAATAAACAACATTCTTATCAACGGAGAAAAGATTGAAGTTGTCAAGGACTTTATTTTTCTTGGATCAACTATCAACACTCATGGAAGCAGCAGCCAAGAAATCAAAGGACATATTTCATTAGGCAAATCTGCTGCACAAGACCTTTTTAAAGTATTGAAGAGCAAAGGTGTCAGCTTGAGGACTAAGGTGTGCCTGACCCCAAGCCATGATATTTTCAATAACTTCATATGGCTACGAAAGCTGGACAGTGAATAAGGAAGACGATAGAAGAATTGATACATTTGAGTTATGGTGTTGGAGGAGACTATTGAAAGTGCCATGGGCTGCCAAAAGAACAAACAGATCTGTGTTGGAAGATGTGCAGCCGAGTGCTCCTTGGAGGCCAGGATGGCCAAACTTCATCTCTTATACTTCAGACATATTGTCTGGAGGGACCAGTCACTGGAGAAGGATATCATGTTTGGAGGGGCAGAGAACAAGAGGAAGACCCCCAGCGAGATAGATTGGCAAAGTGGCAGCATCAATGGGTTCAAGCATGGCAACAGTAGTGTGATTGGCCCAGGATTGGGCAGTGTTTTGTTTTGTTGTGCATAGGGTCACTATGAGTTGGTACCAATTCAATGTCACGTAACAAATGTGATGGCTGGAACTGAGGTTGCCTTGGCAGGGCCAGACCAAATAATTTCATGGGCTTTATATGGCCAATGGGCCTGTATGTTCCCTACCCTTGTTCTAGAACAACATGTGAAACTTATACTGCAGTATAATGGAATAAGAGTAGAAGAAAGGTATGCTTTTCTGAAACCTTGTAAAAGACAAAAAGATTTGGCTCTTCTTGGCAGGAGCACCTGAGTAGGAGCAATTCCCATGCCTTTTCAGTTCATTGTGAAGTAAAGGAGAGAAGGCTGTGAGTAGGCAATTCTGGGAAAAGTGGCCCTGTTTTGTTAGTGTGAAACCAGTGACAACTTAAAGGGTTAATGGCATGGAAGCCTGATTTCCACTCTGGACCTTGCCAGCAGATCACTGGGTGATTTTGAGCCTACTCTCAAGTATTCTAGCTCTCAGTTTCCTGGACGAGATATTCTGTATGGCCCCCTTTAGCTCTAAAATTAATTTTTTTCCCCAGGAGTTGATGAAATACCCTATATCATTTTTAGATCCTTTCTAACCCTCCCACATGATATTTGCTTGTTTTATATCGTATTTTTGTTGTATGTTGCAGTGCATCAAGAGACTGGAACAATTACAGTGTATAGTGTTTCATTGGCACTCTTGAGGCCTTGGGAAAGCATATTTAGGTGGGTTTACAATTTATACTGCGTAGAGGAAGAATAATATAAGGTAGAATTGGAGAAATTGGCAGATCACAGAAGATCTTGGAGGACAAGATAAAGGTTTGAGCTAAGTCAGGAGAGTGTGGGGATACAGTGACTCTTTGTGCTTTATTTTTCAATATTCTGTATGCCATGGTGTGGCATGGTAGGATAAGCACTGGACTTTTAGCCTCAAGGTTGGTAGTTCAAAGTCACCAGCCAATCTTGGAAACCCTATACAGTGTCTCTATGTGTTGGAACCAACTTAACAGCACACAATAAACAAACATGGGCACATGTATTTGTTTTAAACTTTTTATTGTGAATTGAGTGAAAAGCTTACAAAGCAGATGATCAATTTTTAGGTTCGACATCCTGTACTTTGTTTCATCTCAATGATGGCAAGCCCCTCATCGTACCATCACTATCCCACTTCCTCCCTGTGATTCTTGTTTCCATTCCTCTTCTTTCCCAATCCTTCTGAATTGGGTCCATAAGTAAATGCTGCCCCTTTTATCTTGAGTGACTGACCATTCTTCGGTGTGCATACTGCATTAGTTTTGGTGTTCTCCCTACACACCTATCAATTGCTTGGCTGAAAATTGAGCCACAAGGGTGAGTTCAGTTTCAGACCTGAAGGGTAATTGAGGGCCATAGTCTTGGGATCCTCTTTCTGACCAGTAAACCTTGCCTTTTAAAACAAACAAACAAACAAAAAAAACACAATAATTTTGAATATTATGTGGTGGACTTTTTCAGGAGTGGTGCAGGATGAGTGGTAGGAGGATTCTTTACTTTCCTCTACATAGATTGTTGTGGTGTGGCGCTGTGGGTTAATGCACTGGACTTCAAAATCAGTTTGTATTCCAAGGTCATTGGTTTAAGGTCATCAGCTAATCATCAGAAGCCATATATAAGATCACTATGGATCAGAACCAACTCAATGGTATTTAACAAGAACAATAACACTACTATATGTAAGGAGCTCTGGTAGCGTAGTGGTTATGAGTCAGGCAGCTAACTTTTCTGCTCCCATAAAGACTTACAGCCTCAGAAACCCTACTCAGGGTTGCTATGAATGGGAACCAACTCCACGGCACATAACCACCACCACCCACCACCACTACTATATGTTAGGCCTTATGATTCCAAGATAAAACAAACCTGCTCTTGAGAAACTAGTAATCTGAAGGAAGAAATTTGTAAGTAGTTCCTTCTGTGACACTGAAGGATAAGTACTGGACTGCTAATCACAGGGCTGGAGTTTCAAACCCATCACTGTTCCTTGGAAACCCTATACAGGGTCACTGTAAGTTGGAACCTGCTTGATGACACTTAATAATAACAACAACATAATGAATGACAACAACAACATAATGACAGAGAAGTTTTAGGTGTTGTTTACTTATACAATGCTTGAATAAAAAGGAAAAAACAAAGCTTTCATTTGGTGCTTTGTATCTGCCAGATACTGTTTAAATGCTTTCTTTATATGGATTTTTTAAAATGTGCTTTGTATAAACTTTAGCCCTTGAATGTGTATGTAATATCATCTCCTTTTGACGGATTAAGAAATTTTAACATAGAAAGGTTGCACACAGCCTCATCTGTACTTAATTCAGGATCCCAGTCTAGACAGTCTGACTCCAGAGTGTGGCTAAGAGAGCGAGCCAAGTCACAAATCTTGGGGAACAACAGCATTGAAGGAGCAGGCTGCTGAAAAAATTGAGAGGATATTGTCAGAAAGATAGGGGAGGAAGGAAAACTGGTACACTGTGGTCTAGGAAATAAGAAATAATTTAAAGAAGGAACCTGGTCAAGAGCACTAAAGGTTACAAAGAGATGAAATAGAATGAGAACTAAAATAAGTTTGACTATTAGAATAATCATCATGATTTTAGCAAGATTAATTTTGTTAGTATTTTGTGGTTGGATTAGAGGGCAAGAGCAGCTGGGGAAACCAGTCAGGTGACCATTTCAGTAGTGTGGCCTGGTGTGACGGTGCCTGTGAGAATAGTGAGGACATGACCTTCTTACTTCTGACCTATAGGACAGATTAGAACTCCCACAGAGGATTACCCAAAATGAAAGTTCTATGGAAGCAAATTACCACGTTTTTCTCCTGCAGAGTGGCTGATTGGTTCAAACTGTTGATCTTTTAGTTAACCACTGTGTCACCAGGGATCCTAATTTCCTGTCAAGTCAATTCTGATTCTTAGTGACCCATGGACTGTCAGAAGAGTGAACAAAATTGTGTTGGAAGAAGTACAGCTGGAATGTTCCTTAGAAATGTGGATGGTGAGACGTTGTCTCGCATCTGAAAGGAGTGGTCCCTGGAAAAGGACAGCATGTTTGGTAAAGCAGAGCATCAGTGAAAAAGAGGAAGATCCTCAACAAGTGGGATCGACTCAGTGGCAACAACACTGGGTTCAGACCTAATGACTGTGGGGTTGGTGCTGGATCAAGCACTGTTTTGTACTGTTGTACATAGGGTCGCTGTGAGTCAGAACTGGCTTGATGGCACCTAATAACAACACTCTAACAACCACGTTAGGGAGTAAAAGATACTTAGCAGAGAACTATTTTTAATATCTGCCAGTATTGAGCTATTATCATGTACCAAACACTGTGCTAGGACATATTATTTGTTCTCACATAGAGTTATTATTAACACAATTTGATCGAAATTGCCTAAGGACTCTCATCTAGTAAGTGACAGTCTGTCAGACTCAAAGTGAACTTATTTTCTATAAGGAAGATCTAGATAAAATATTGACATAATAGTAGGACCTATGAGTTGTACAAGCTACCAAAAAAACCAAAAGTTGGAGAAATTATTTTTGACATGTAGGATTCATAGAAGAGCTTTTCAAAAAGGCTGCTGCTGTGCCTTCCCTGGGCTTTGTTCAGTAGATGGCAGAGCACCACTGAAGAGTTGTGAGCAGAGTAAGAATGTGTTGATATGAGAGGACTTCAGAAAGTTCATGGAAAAATTCCATTATCTTTCAGTTTCATTTTTCTATGAAATGTTTGAAACCCCCTCGTGTTTAAGTGTATTTATACATACATTATAGTTCGTAGTCTGAGTAGAAAATTGGGACTTGAAGAATGAGCCAAAACTTCATTTTGATACTTCTTCACCTTAGATTTCAATGTAAATTTAAGCCAATAATTTTTAAAACTTGAAATCTGTTCTTCAGTTACAACACTGCTTTGCTGCACCAAATCAAAGATTGTTGTTGTTAGGAGCCATCAAGTTCCTACTCAAAGAAACCCCTTGTACATCACAACAAAACACTTTGTCCAGTCCTGCACTATCCTCACAGTCCATTGTTGAAGCTACTGTGTCAGTCCATCTTGTTGAGAGTCTTCCTTGTTTTCCCTAATCCTCTAGTTTACCAGGCCTATGATGTCCTTATCCAGGGACTGGTCCCTCCTGATAACATGTTCAAAGTACATGAGATGAAGTCTCACCATTCTCGTTTTGAAGGAGCAATCTGATTCTACATCTTTCAACACAGATTTGTTCATTCTTCTTGCGGTTCATGGTATATTTAACATTCTTCACCAGTGTCATCAATTCTTGACTCTTCCTTATTCATATTCCAGCTTTTGCATGAATCTGAGGCAATTGAAAATGCCATGGCTTGGGTCAGGTACACCTTAGTCTTTAAAGTGACATCTTTGCTTTTTAACCCTGTCAGATGCAACCTGGCAAATTTGTGATAATACTCTCAGTTTGTACCCATTTTCTAGATAGCCAGGAGGGTGTTTAGAACAAAGGCACCGGTATCTAATGTGGATTGTCCCATGTCTTCCATGTCCTTCTGATCAGAGCCTGAACACACAACAGCACATGGAAAGTAGCTTCTGTTACTTACCATAAGAAACAGGCATGATACAACAGACAAACAGCCCCCCTGGCTCAAAAACTGCACAGGCAGAAGTACCAACAACTTCTCCATGCACACTTTCTTTGTACGATGGATAAGAGTTGTAGTCTCAGGTCACCTCCACGCCCACTCCCGGTTTCTGGTAACTGTTCTTGTTGTTGTTGTTATGTGCCATGGAGTCAGTTCTGACTCATAGCAACCCTCGAGGCTGTAAATCTTTACGGGAGCAGAAAGCCTCAGCTTTCTCCGGCGGAACAGCTGGTAGTTTCGAACTGCTGACCCTGAGGTTAGCAGTCCGATTCTTAACCACTACGTTACCAGAGCTCCTTGGTAACTATTCGAGTGGATGTAAATTTTTCCACGCTTGCCCTTGACCTGGCATCAACTCAGTGGGAACCAAGTAGGTCAACTTAGGTGATTTGTTCTGAGACATTAACTACTCAAGTGTAGAACCAGAAAGTTAACCAGTGGATGTAGAAGTCCCATAACTATGCACATAGCACAGGCATGTTGCCTCCAGAGAAGGCCATGTTTTTGTTGTTAAGTGCCGTCAAGTCGGTTCCAACCCATAACGGCCCTGTATAGGGTTTCTGAGGAGCAGGTGGTGGCTTGAACCATCAACCTTGTGATTCATACTGACTTTGCAGTCCAGCACATTAACCCACAGCATCAGGCCTGCACTCATACAAATTTGGTTTCTTTTTAGCCATAGTCCTAGTGATTATGAGTTTGCTACAGATAATGAAAAGCAAGTTAGAGCACATGATCTATTAAAGGCTAGATCACTCACAGCACTGAAAGAGCGAACGACAGCAAGGAGATTTTATAGGAAAGTATTAACCAGACAAACCCCATAATTTAAAAGCACAATTGTATAGGGGCAGAGCATTCCCAGAAATCTCAGTAGACCCAAAGGCACCACTCTGTTACAGTACTGATGGTTGCAATATTCACCCTCAGACATTAAAGAAAAATTAAGTATATTCTATTTTCAGGCAGCCCTCCACATGTAATTTGACTTATAAGCCTTCTAACGTATAAATAATAGCTTGAGACCCAAGACTGTAGGAAACTCCTAATTTTCTATATCTTTGTGGTGGTTCCAACTCATAGCAACCCTGTATAGGGTTTCTGAGGCTATAAATCTTTGCGGGAGCAGAAAGAGCCTCATCTCTGTCTTGTGGAGTGACTGATAGATTCAAACTGCAGGCTGTGCAGTTAGCAGCTGAGTTCATAAGTCACAGTGTTACCAGGTCTCCAAACTGTCTAGATATTACAGCTTTTTGTTTATGGGATTCATTTTCCTCTTGCGGACAATGCTTCATAGGACTCACCTTAGTTCTTTACCTTGTCATGAGGGTTTGAAACCAGGAAAGAAGAGGCTGAGGCAATCTCTTGTTGATGTGGCATTGTAGGATCAGCACTGAACTGCAAACCACTAGGTTGGCAGTTCAAACCCAGCAGCTGTTCCTCGGAAACCTTATATACAGGGTTACTGTGAGTGGGAACTGACTCAACGGCACTTAAAAACAGCAATGAAAGACTTCCATTTGCTTTTCATAGCTACACCAGGAGATGGCTGTTTTCCAGACATGGAAAGCTGTCCCAGAAAGTTTAGGTAGAAGGACAATCCAGGTGCAAGGATCATTATTAGAATATTTAGATGATTGAAGATCATGAAGGTATGTTTTTGAAGCAGTGAGTCATGCCTTTTTTTTTGGCCTGGACCCCAGAATAAGAAATGTATTTTATATCCCTTCCCAGTAATATGCACACAACAGTGACTCAAACATTTCACAGCGCTTTACTATGTTGTACTCAGGGTTTTTTTTATTCTGTATTCTTTTTAAATAACAGTAGCAATGATTCACTCACTGCCTTCATCAGTGAATTGTTGTTTAGTGCCATTGAGTCACTTCCAACCCACAGCAACCCTATACAGAGTTTCCAGCAGTTGACTGGTGGATTTGAACCACCAATCTTGTGAATAGTAGTCCAGTGCTTATCCTACAGTGCTACTCCAGGACTTCTACATCAATACGATGTGCAATTTGATAAACACCCATCTAATACAACTTCAAAGTGCACAGTTCAAACCCCAGTCACTCTCGGCAACCCTATACAAGGTCACTCTAAGTCAGAACCAGCTTGATGGTTTACAACAACAGTAATGGAAGTTGTAGATAATGGCAAAAGGAAGAGATGGAACAGGTGCAGGATTAAAGAAAACCTAAATAATTGCATGAAGAATTTGCTGTTATGTTGGAATCCATATGCATTCCTCCTAAGCTTGGGTCCCTTCTGTTCTTGGATAGGTTTCTGATTGTGCTGTAAAATTCCAGTCCATTTACCCAGCAAGGCCAAGGTTTAAATTTGCCATTATGTTTTGTCACGGCCTATGATAGTTTTCATCACTCATTTTCTTTTTGGAAGGAACTGAATTAAGAAAGCATTTTTCATTTCTTAACGTTTAAATCTGAAAACACTGATATTTAAACTTCAGAAACATCATTTGGGATAAGATATGTCAGCAGGCCTTTCATCAGATGTGAATTGTTATAGTTGTGCTGTGAGTTGTCCTGGTTAGCATAGATTATTCTGCATTTTTGATGATAAGCTTTCGTTTTGAAACATTTATTTAAAAAATGTCTTGTTCCTCCCAAAGTCATTAAAATCAAAATCTTTCCTCATATTTCACTCTGAACAGATAGCAGATCATCGGTGTTAGTCTGAAAAAAACTTTTACAACCGTTTTTCACCACTTACCTATTTTTCCCCTGTCTAGAAGCCTGAGTCACTTTCAGCTTCTTCTGTACCCAGCACACACAATGCGTCACTAAGTTCTTACAGTTTCACTTTGAAAGATCTCTCTTGAATTCTAGACTGTCTGAACTCTAGACTCATATAAGCAACTGGCTATGGATCATCTCCACTATGATTTTTTGTAGGAATCTCAAACTTAACATATCAAAATTCAAACTCCCAAATCTGTTCATCCCATGGTCTTCCTCACTCCAGGAAGTGACAGCTTCATCCTTAAATTGTTCAGGCTGAAATAGATGTCCATAAGCACTCATTCTCACAGTGGTTGCTATGTTTGAGTCCATCATTGCAGTTTGACTTTTACCCTTGTATCCTACATAGTTGTGTGATTTGCTTTCATACTCCCTTCAAGTTTCTGATGTAATGTCATTTTACTGGGGACCTCTTCACCTGTTGCAAACTAGCAACCTCCTCCTACCCTGCACTCATTAACATTGTATTTATCGCTTTCAGACAATACATGATTCTTCCTAGCTTGTTGTCTCATCCCTACTAATATGTGAACTCCATGATAAGACTGGGACTTTGTGTTTTATTCACTGCTGTGTCACCATGTCAAGACTGTTAAGTGCCATTGAGTTAGATCCGACCCATAGAGACACTGTATAGAGTTTCAAAGGAGTGACTGATGAGCTTGAACCACCAGCCTTGTGGTTCAAACTGACTTTGCAGTCCAGCGTATTAACACACAGCGCCATACCAGGACTCCATGTTAAGACTACTACCCAGCAAATTTGCAGGCACTCAATCCTAGTGTTGCACTGAAGGATAAGCACTGGACTGCTAACCACAAGGTCATCAGTTCAGACCTACCAGTCACTCCTTGGAAACCTCAAACAGGGTCGCTATGAGTCAGAGCCGACTCAATGATACTCAGCAACAGTATTTATTGAGTGAATGAATGAAGCAGTTACTCTTCAAAGCAGTTGCTTGCTTTCACTGTGAAGCATTCAAAACAATTATTGTTGTTAGGTGCCATCGAGTCGGTACCGACTCACAGCTACCCTATGCACAACAGGTCTGCCTGGTTCCGGACCAGCCTCACGATCGTTGCTACGCCTGAGCCCAGCACTGCCGCCACTGTGCCAATCCATCTCGTTGGAGGTCTTACTCTTTTTCTCCAACCCTCAAAACAATAATATGGGAGAATTGTCCTGTTTATTATTGGGAAGCACAGTAACTTTGGAAATGTTTCAGGATTATTTTGAAGAATAGTAAAACAAAACAAAATAATGGAAAAAACCTAGAAGGCAGCTTTACTGGTCCCAGATAGGAATTATTAAATATAAAAAATCTTTAACTGTACATTTTAGATCCTCAAAGTTCATTTGTAAGCTGGATCCTGTTTTTCTATGGAAAATATGTTATCCATGGCTAAGATGTGGCAGCTGAGTTCCAGTATCACCAGGGTGACATGATATAGTACCATACAGACAGGACATTTGTGAGATTGAAAAGGGATGTGATGAGATTACACTAGAACAACAGATACAACAGGTTATATGATACCCAGTCATCCTGATCTCTACTGGAGGTTTGAAACTCTGGAACACATTAAGATCTTGCTGGCAGAAAATATGAACGTAATTCTTAAAAAAGTATTGTTACTAGGGATCCAGTTCACACCTGTATGGGTTTATTCCAAACAAAATATGTTCAAACATGTCTCTGCAACCGGTGGATGGCTGCAGACAAGAATTTGTAATACACTTGCCTAAGTTATGTTTTGTTTGACTGTCTTAAAAAAAAAAACACCTCCAATCAAAACAGTGACTTCGAAGGGGATCTGCGGGGCCAGTTAAATTCAAGGCTAAGAGGTCAGCTCAAAAGGTTATGATGACTGTTTTGGGAGACTGCAGAGGGGTAATCTTGGTAGATTTTCTTAAAGGACACAAGATGATCAGGGGAGCTTTTATTAGGAAGAAGAAACTCTAAGAAAATTAGAAACTGAATCATGAGGAAAAAGTCAGTAAAGTATGTTGAGGAATTATATATCTATGCATATGTATTTATTTGGATGTATGTTGTGAAGTGCCATCTAGTTGGTTCCAACTCATGGCTACCCTGTATAGGTTATAATGCATCTGATCATTCTTTGAGGGAAGTAAGGACTGTCCTATTATGAGGATTTCATTGGGAAACCTTTCCCTATCCATTTTATAGCCCTGATCTTATTATCCCTTCAGACTTATTTTTGTGCCTAAACCTCAGAGAACATTCAAAAGAAACATGATGTAAGTCCCTTGGGGATGCCAACACTGCCATTTTGTTGTGCAAATTGAAGAGTGCAAAAATCTTCAGAGAATTTATTTCCTTATATAAGTTATAATTTAATGTTCCACTTCATTTCATCCATTTCTTTCTGTTCAAGCATGTTCTACTCTCTGCTGGTCACTTAAGTACTGAGAAAAGATCCTTCCTTTCCACTGTTGTAGAATTTAGAATAAATATCAGTTTTATATCTGCACTATCCACCCATCTATCCACATCCCAGCTCTATCTTCCTTGTCACTGGTCCCACAAACTACAAGGAGAGGGAGTGGAAGATTGAGTTGAAGATTGAGTTTTGATGTTAGAGTACATGTCTCTACCTGGTTCATATTCCTGTTTACTTGTGTTTAAGGATTTCAGTGAAGTCGTAAGAAATGGAAAGGTTAACATCCGATTACACTGATAGTGATTTACCAAAATGACTTAATTGCAGCATTCTGAATTTTCAGTCTGAGCTAACTATCTTGTAGTTATCTTAATTCTTGCTTTTGTACTATGTGTTCTTGAAAGCTCATCTTGTCAAATGTTCCTGTGAACACCAAATACTTGTATAATGTTATATCAACAAGATAAATCACATATATATAAAAGAGATTGATGACTAATTGTGATCAGATTCAACTGATTTTGCATAATTGATATTCCATTAAGTGGTTATTTGCACTGTAGTATCCTGTAAGATCATTGTGTTCTATTTTAGTGTCTGTAAAACCAGCTATTGCTTCACTGTGTTCAGCGCTTTCAGAGACAAGCAATTGGTTATAAGCATAAAGTACTTATGAAAACATTCCTCACTCGCTTAAAATTAGCACTTACATAAGTTAGCGTAGGGGGTAGAGGAATGGAGGTGTAAGCCTATAAAAAGTATTTAAGTTGCATAAATCCAGTGATACTTTAAGATCATATTCTCCACAGATTTAGACAGCTTTGGTTTGCAAAACAAACTTGTTTTGACAGCAAAAATATGAGTCCATTTTGATTCAGTGTGCTAGCTTCTCTCAACTGACTTGTATTATTTCTGGCACAATTACCATTCTGACTCTTTTAGAAAAACATAATTTTGGCACTTACTGATGACTGCTATGCTGTGTCTTTTTTGTGTTTAAGCTTGTTGAACGTGGTCGCACAGTGCTTATCTTCAGCAGTGTTTTACAATGCATGTACAAGTATGTTATTTTTCTACTTGTATAGATGCTAACTTCTCTCAAGCTTTCCATCCATTTCTCTTTGCTGTTCAGTTCTCCCTCTTTCTCATTCTTCCTCCTGTTCATGCTCTTACTCTCCTGCCTCCTGTCTCCATACTAGAAAGCTTCTGAAAACGAGAAATTGTCCTCATTAACTATAGATTGTGTTGTAATTTGAGATCAAGAGCCACTACCCAGCATGAAATCTGTGAGTAAATATTTGTAGACTAAGCATTATAGATGTAATTCATATTTAAATCATCTTGAGTACTTTCCTCCGTTGTTTATTACTCTCTCATGAATTAGTAGAAGGTTACCCTGAGATTTTGCATTGTCATCTTGTGTTAGCATAATCATTATGATACTTAAGTTTGGACTATAGCCATTATTGTAGTTTGAAAAAGAGCCTTTTGGTGTTGTTCTTCTAAGTAAGTGAACAAGGATATTTTAACTGTCTGAAGGTCACATTTTTGGGGAAAGTTGACCCTTTGAATAGCATGATTAATTATGAGAGATGAGTTTGTTGTTTTCCATCTAAGTCCCCATGGTGGGCAATGTCTTTTTGTTCCTCCTTTTCACTGTCAGTTTTAGATCTCTAGACTTGTTATGCTGAGAGTGCAGACAGAAGATGGTTTTTATATTCCTGACCAACTGAACATTCCCTTTATAATGAAGTGAACCCTTTTAGGACTTCTGGTTTAGTTTCCATGTCTTTTATCACATTGTCTTGGGTATTCTAACCAGGAAGACTTTCATTCACCTGAGAGCGCCTCATTTTCTGGCTAACTCTTTCGTGTTCTGAATTTTCTCCTGTTTTCTTCCCTTATAACAAATCATGAAATCCATTCATAAGAACCCCTTCCCAGTGAGCTGATGATCAAGAAGGAAGACTCAAACTTGAAGCTTTCTGACATCAACTAAGAATATGGTTTGACCCAGGATAGCCTTTAAATGTTTTGTCCGTAATATAAAACTGCCTTAAGAAAGTTTAAATAGCACTATAATACAAGCTGGATTCAGAAGAGGCTGTGGAACGAGAGATATCATTGCTGATATCTGATGGATCTTGGCTGAAAGCAGAGAATACCAGAAGGATGTTTACCTATGCTTTATTGACTACGCAAAGGCTTTCGATTGTGTGGATCATGACAAGCTATGGACAACATTGAGAAGTATGAGTA
>NW_006408526.1:17884875-17889155 GCF_000296735.1 Chrysochloris asiatica
AGGATGTCATGCTGGGTAAGGTGGAGGGTCAGAGAAAAAGAGGAAGACCCCCAACGAGATGGATTGGCCAGGTGACATCATTAATGGACTCAAGTGTGGCATTGGTAGTGCGGTTGTCCCAGGATCGGACATTGTTTCGTTCTGCTGTCCATGGGGTCACTATGAGTCGGTTCCGACTCGATGGCACCTGACAACAACAATAATCTTACCATGCACGACAGCTTGTACAGCACCAACTGTAAATAACTTACTTTACAAATCTTTTATTCTTCTAGGTATTGGATGAGATTGGATCAGACCATGCATGAACTGTGTTTAAGTAACCCCAAAGGGTCTATTTCAATTAGGTGTTTTCGCTACCCAAAGTAGGTGTGCTTACTTGGTCTCATGAAGGTAGAAACATTCTGTTTATTCAGTAAGACTGCTGAGAGTCAGAAGGGTTATTACTTGAGCTGATAATATTGTGGGGTTTTTTAGCAGCAGCAGCAGCAGCAATACATAAATAACTCCACAGTGCTTTACAGCCACAAGATACGCAGCAAAGTCAGTGATGTGACTTTTGCAAAACAAAACCAAAGTACTGTATGTGATGAAGATTAGCAGTTGCCTAGTGGAAGGATTTTATGACAAATACAGCTACTGAGAAATGGAAGGGGGTTCTCTCATGAGGGGAAAGGGCCGCTCCCTCCACTTCCATGCCCCCTTCTCATTGAAGCGCCTGCCTTGAGGTGGGACTTTGGAGGAGACAATTTCTGAAGCCATTCAGGATTCTTGTTGTTGATTTCTATCTAGTAGATTTTGACTCATAGCAATCCCATGTGACAGAGTAGACCTGCCAGGGAGGGGGAGGGGGAGGGTTTTCTAGGCTGTAATCTTTACTGGAATAGCTTGCCAAGCCTTTCCACCAAGGTTCAAACTGCCACTCTTTTAGGTTAGTAGCTGAGAGCGGAACTATTGTGCTACCCGTGCCCCCTTTCAAGACTCTTCAAAGCTCATAATTGAATTGATTGAACTTTGAAAGTAATCCAAAGAGGCAAGTTGACATGCTGTCTAGTTGAGAGCTGTTGGCATGGCAATGACATTGAGAATGCTGTTGTTAATTGTAGTGGAGTCACCAGGCCCATGGGCTCCTAAAAGGGTGAGGCCATTGTAATTCATAGGGTTTTCATTGGCTAATTTTTGGAAGTAGATCACCTGGCCTTTCTTCCTAATCGCTCTTGGTCTAGAAGCTCTTCTGATATCTGTTTAGCAGCACAGCAATGCACACACCCCCACTGACAAATTGTTGGTGGCTGTGCTTGAGATATTTTTCCTTGAGGTGCACTGGAATCTAACCGAGGTCCTCTTATGTGAAAGGTGAGAATTTTGCCATTAACCCACCACCATTTCCAAGTATCTTTCAAGATTCCAGTTGCCTAATTTCACACCTTCAGACATTTTAGAGTATGCCCTAGTAGCACTGTAGAATAAGCAATGGATTACTCACCATAAGGTGAGCAGTTCAAACCCTCCAACTACTTTTGCATGAGAAAAATGAGGCTTTTTGTTCCTGTAAAGATTTACAGCCTCGGAAACCCTATACACACTTGCTATGAGTCAAAATCTAGATGGCAGATGGTTTTGGTTTTTGTTTTGGATATATGTTTTGATGAAGCCCTGGTGATGCAACCATTAAGCACTTACCTGCTAAATAAAACAGTTGGAGGTCTGAACCCATCAGCAATTCCATGGCAAAAAGACTTAGCAGTCTGTGCCCATAAAGATTACAGCCTCAGAAACCCTATAGGTTTGCTATGAGCTGGAATCAGCTTGGTGGCCCACAACAGCATGCACGTGTTCAGAGCTACGTATCCTGAGATGTTTGGAGACAATTTTATCTTTTACTAATTCAGGTCTTTGGCATCTTTAACAAATTTAGTCCACTTATAACTCAAAACTTAGCTTTAGCCAGACTTTATTTTATTTTGGGGTGGGGGGGTTTATGCCGTGGTGTCATTTCCAACTCATAGCGACCCTGTACAGGGTTTCCGAGGCTGTAAATCCTTATGGAAGCAGAAAGCCTCATATTTCTCCTGTGGAATAGCAGCTGGTAGTTTTGAACTGCTGACTTTGAGGTTTGCAGCCCATCTTGTAACCAATGTGCTACCAGAGCTCCTTGGTGGCAGTAGAGAAAAGTGATAAAGAACACTGGCTCTGCACAATAGAATCTCCGGGTTTGAATTTTTCAGTAGGTTATTTAAACTCTCTGGTAGCGTAGTGGTTACGAATCGGGCTATGAGCCACAAAGTCAGCAGTTCGAAACTACCAGCTGTTCCGCGGGAGAAAGATGAGGCTTTCTGCTCCCGTAAAGATTTCCAGCCTCCGAAACCCTGTACAGGGTCGCTGAGTCGGACCTGACTCCACGGCACACAACAACAACAACAATTTAAACTCTTAGGTAAGTTCCTCATTTCTAAAATGAAAACGATGCTATTACCTATTTCATACAAGTGTTGAGGGATTACATGAGTTAATGCGTATAAATTAAAACAATTTAAACAGTAAAAGATGGTTGTAATTGAACAGGAAGAGGTTTTAGTAGTTTTGCATATCTCGAGTTGTAACTCCAACCCAAGAAAGAACATAAAGTTCTTAAGATTTCATTACTATGTACAAAATTTCAATTTTTTTTAAAACGAAGAGACTGGCTAACTTCAGTCAAACTATGCTGGTTGTCTAACTGAAATTCAAATATTACTTCTAAATACTTTAAAAATTCATCTTGTTGTGTCTTAGGCCTTTGTCTCTGCTGATAGTTTAATGAGTCATGGTTTGAACATGCAGCTCCTGGTAGGGACCAGAGGAGCCAATGGATCACAAGCTTTTCTGATCCCACTTTGAGAACTCCTTGTCACTCTTCTATCATTACAGAAGAGCAGTTTTAGAGTTACAAACTCAAAGGGATCTCTGCAAGAGATTTAATGTTCCTGATGTGAAGCCCACATCAGAATGCCTTTTTTTTTTTGTTTTTTTTGCTAATGATGTGTTAAGAGCACAGATGTCGAATCATGCCGGTGGCATTCTAATGTTCATCCAAAATAAATGACCAGGTACCTAGGAAAGCACGGAAAGCAGTTAGAAAAAGGAGCAGGAAGGACCTTTATTTCCACATATTTTCATGGAGAGAATAACAGAGCTAGACAGTAACTATAACAACAGGGCTACGACCTGCATTTGCTTTCCTGTTTATGAAGCATGTCCACATGGCAGGGTCTAGTATATCTGCTTCTAACTAGTACCTTTTACAATAAAGTAGATAAGGATTCTTGTTGTATTTACTGAAAACTGGAGAGAGACAGGGAAGTTGGAGAGGCCAAATGAAGGATTTCCAGGAGACATTTATGGATTTTGCTGCTGATAGATTTACACCCATAGTTGGGTCATAGCTTTTTGAGACTCAGGACCCTGACTCAGAGTGACCTAAACATGAAATGTTCTCAGCAAACCTATGACATCAGTATTGTTGTTCTGTTAGTTTTGCATATGCGGAATATAACCTTGGAGAAGTTAAATCTTATGAAACTACTGGTATTTGACAATTTTTTAATCTACAAAATCAGCAAATTCATATGGTTCAACCTAATATTTACTCAGTGATACTGAATCGGCATATTTGTATCTCTTTGGTATAATCTATTTCATGTTGTTTTTACTGTTTGACTCTTAGAGGACAGTCTTATTTTCACTCAATTTTTGGTTATTTCATGCACCTTGTTGTCACTATGTTATACCTTATTATTAAGTGCCACCGAGTTCATTCCGACTCATAGCGACCCTGTATAGGGTTTCCAAGGAGCAACTGGTGAGTTTGAACCACTAACCTTGTGGTTCAAACCAATCCTGTGTTCAATGCTTATCCTGCAGTGCCACAGCAGGACTCCATGTTGTACCTGACAGTATCAAATCGAAGAGCCTGCGGTTGGAGAGATAGACTTGCCCAGCATTGTACAAGTCATATGAGGCGAATCCTCAGATTCCAAATCCCTGACTCTTCCCTCTACACCACATCATGAACAAAAGGGTGACAGGGGACATTGGAGTGTTGAGAGAACGAATTGTGGTTACAGAGGAACTGTGGATATTTAACTTGGATCAGAACATACTTTCGAAGGGAAAACAACATGAACTTTTGGGCCATATTTGTTGTTAAATGCCATCAAATAGCTTTCTACTCATAATCAAAAAAACCCTTTATAGGGTTTCCAAGGAGTGACTGCTGGATTTGAACCACCAACCTTGCA
>NW_006408526.1:17889480-17918806 GCF_000296735.1 Chrysochloris asiatica
CTTGCAGTTCAAACAACTTTGCAGCCTGGTGCATTAACCCACAGCACCACAAGTAAGATGGGACTATTACTAACTAGAAACTAGAGTAAGCAATAAGTCAGGTGACCTATGCGACCCACCTGCTATTGTTTGGCCCCTAATAACTTCTCTACAGGTGTCAGTTCCTTTCCATTCCATGCTTACTTTTCAGAAGACAGTGGTCACCTCCATCTTTTATCAGTATCAGTATTGTCATCGTAAAGGTAAAAGACTAATCACAGTTTTCCTCAAGGATTTCAGTTCAAGTTGTCCCATCATCACCAGTAGTTACATCCAAATTAAAGTTGAAAGCCTCCTGATTTAGTATTTTATAAAGAAGATTCTTGATTAGATAATGGTTGGTTCAGATTACTTCTTAGAACTTTTTTAGTGCTGAGATTTCTTTGAAGAATACCCAGAAAATCCAAGAACTAAAGGCTGAAGTTTTTCATATTGTCCTCACCAAATTTGTTCTGGAAAATTCAACATTTAAATACATTTCCAAAGTTGCTTTCTCCCATAAAACAACTGTCAAGTAGAACATAGTGACAATAAGAAGGTATGTCAGAGGACCTAAAACTGAGTGAAAATAAGATTTTGGTGATGAGTCAGACCCAGTGTGAAAAGCTTAAGCAAATGAAGTCCTGGTTGCTTTGCATTGCTTTTTCATACTTTACTTTTTCAAAAGAATCTTCTTAAAGCATGGACCAAACTCGAAAATAAATAATATAATTGGTTCCTTTATTTTTACGATTCTTTGAAAATGTTCAGCACGATTTTGTTTTGTTTTTTCATTATCTAGGTAAAATTACATTCTTTGCAACTATTTAAATTTATGTGACACTTTTGGTTATAACCAGCACAGGTGGAATCACATTTGAAAGACCTGAGCATATTTCAGAAGTGTTATATTAAAATTTTAATTACATGTGAAGTCTTCTGTTGTGGTATAGTTGTTACAAAGAACTTCATTGAGTTTGTAAAACCTTTATGTAAGGCATATGTATATTTATTATTTATTGTGTTGTTAATAACACAGGGGATTGGTTATGCAGTAGTTCATTCTTTGAAGAAAAAACTGCCTTAGAAAATGGTCAACTTACTTACATTGTCCACAGTTCATATTTAAAAGACCCATTTTGCAATCTAAACTTAAAGATTTGTATAGACAGACATCACCCAGGAAATCCTCTTGAAGATAATTGTATAGCTCCCTGATAAGGAGAATTTTGTCTTGATAACTGAGAAGTCGTACAGTGTAGGTATCATTTGATTTATCATTTGTTATGGATTTCCAAATTTGGTATATTCATTTGAAAGTGAGCCAATCTAGTCCAAGGAAAGTAAATTTTTCATTATAGAAGCTTAATCAAGGCTCAGCAGGATGAGACTAGGGAACTTTTTTTGTTGTGCGTATATTTGGATCATGGTGATTTCTTTTTCCCTCTATCCTCCCTACCTCTCTTTATTTTATAAGAGGAATCCTGGTATAGTTCTGTAGGATAAACACTGGTCGTGGGTTCAAAACCACCAGCCACTCCTTAAAAACCCTATACAGGGGTTGCTGAGAACCAACTAGACAGCACTTAATAACAACAACAATTTTAGAAGAAGGAAGAGATTTAAAGGAAGGTCTCCCTACCCCTTTTACTTATGACTAGAAGTAATTTCCAGGATAAAATACTAGATGTGACTTTTTTCTACTTCCACATTATTTTAAATTAGTCATAATAGATTAATATATTATTGTTGTTGTTGTTAAAGTGCAGTTGAGTTGATTGCATAGGACAAGAAAACTTTTGTCAAAGACAATGCAATGTCTTTTGCAAGGAAATGGGAAAAATGGTGCAATGAACCAATTTTTTCTTCTTCTTCCTGAAAGAAATGCCAACTAAATTGAAAAGCCCTGAAATGATATCTTGTAAAGAGCTGGTTATCTCAGTGAATTTTAAGTTGCATGTCAAAACTTCTGTTTGTTTTTTTAGTTTAAATGTGCAGAAGTTTTTTTTTTTTTTATCTTTTGTTACCGCCTTTGTTTGGCCAGCTACTATTCTGTCCCTTAAGTCTCATCCTTGCAGATTCCCTTTTTTTGCTTGCTTGCTTTCCCTAATGTGACAATTTTTTAATCATCCATTCCTATCCAGTGTTTCTCTTGGGGTGAAATGGATGATGGAAAAATCATTCTCCCTC
The DNA here is from genome assembly GCF_000296735.1 of Chrysochloris asiatica. Classification (NCBI taxonomy): domain Eukaryota; kingdom Metazoa; phylum Chordata; class Mammalia; order Afrosoricida; family Chrysochloridae; genus Chrysochloris; species Chrysochloris asiatica. Next base: position 17,891,689 of record NW_006408526.1, read on the forward strand.
TTTCCCACAGTATATGGAGCAAGGCTCATACAATGTTTTTTTGTGTGTGTTTGTTTCCTTTTAGTAAGGGCATGGGATTCTCTTTCTGGAGGACTTCTTAGGTTTCTTCCAACATGGAATGCTATGAATAAATACTTGCCTTCCTTTGTCAATTGGTTACTAAAGCCAAGTCTTAGTGTAATGAATGTGCATATTTCAGATAAACACCTTTTTTTTAAATAAATTCCAATTTAGAAAATTTTACTAGGTCTGTGAACTGGGGTGAATCACCTCTTTAAAGCTGGATTTGCTGGTATACAAAGTAAGGATAGCCTCCAAATGAAAGAGAAATACTTTTGCTTTTGTTAGTGCTTCAAATAGAGTTCTATGTACTGCACTAACTCTAATTAGTGACAGAATCATTTTTTCTACTTGGAGTTTTCTAGTAGTCTACTAAACATTGAAATAAATCAATTTCCTATGTTTAGCTAAAAATAAGCATTCTGTTTACGTAGACAACATTGAACTTGTATTTACTTTAAGTCCTTCTTCAGATTGCTGTAAAGGAACCATATCCATGAATAGTAACTGAATCCACCTAAAATAATGCTTTTCTTCCTTCTGATAAACCATGGAATTAGATTTGTAGTAGACTTTTAGGATCATTTAATACCATATGGGAGTCCTGATGTGGTCCTGTGGGTTAATGCACTGGACTACAAAGTTGGTTTGAGCTGCAAGGTTGGCAGTTCAAACTCACCAGCCTGTCCTTGGAAACCCTTTTCAGGGTCACTATGGGTCGGAACTGACTCGACAGCACTTAACAAAAACAATAACAAAGTGCCATATGGATACATGCCATTTCACTTGGCTACTTTGATACAGGGATATGCTGAAGTACAAAAATAAAAATCGACACAGACAAAAATCCATTTTCATTCGTTTATTTTTATTACTGAGTTAATGACAATAAAATAAGGCAATAAAATAAGGCAAAGCTTTCTTGCCAGCTCTGGAATGGTCACAGGAATTGAGTCAGAGCTATTGCTGCACATAATACAAGGGGGCTTCAAAAAGTTCATGGGGGAAATTGTTATCTTTTAATTCCATTTTCAATGAACTTTTTGAAGTGCCTTTATATATGCTTTTTTTTTTTTTAAATTACATTCTGATGGGGTCATTCTGACATAAATCCATCAAATTAACCTTGTCAGAGTGTCCCTTATTCCACTGTGGTCATTTCAAAATGTTCTGCTGTTTGTTATACATATCAAGACCAGGATTTGACAAGCATAATTGCATAGCTTTTCAACTTTAAGACATAGTGTTCAGGAAATGTGTGGTAATGATTGAAGGAAATGTCCTTATTTGTAGATCTTTTAAGACTAGCTTTTTAAAATCCCATTTGACAAAATTCTTTTTTGGTATTGCATGAAAATTTAACAAGACACCATCTCAATCTTTAATGGGTTCACTGCCTAGTGTGGAAGCCCACATTGTAAACAAATGATTAAAATATAACCCGATACGGATGGTAGCCAAGGTAGCCAAATCATAGTAGCACACCGCTGAAGAAGCCGCTAACTGACCAAGATCATAACTGCATGATAATGTGTTAGTTGGCTATTGTAAAAATTGTAGAATTTGCTATAAGCCAGAAAAAAATAGGCATTCTAGGCAAAAAAAGGTAAGTCATACTCCAAGGTGATATTTGAGTTAGTTCGTTGAGATGTAGAGGGATCAGATCTTGGAGACCTTTGTATGTATTCTAAGGAGTATGGATTTTTTTTCTGTAGATAATAGAACCCTTCTAAGGAGTTTTAACCAGGAAAGTGATAGCAATTTTAAGAAAGATTTGTTGTTATTGTTTAATGTCATCAAGTTGGTTTCTACTCATAGCAACCCTGCATAGGGTTTCTAAGGAGCAGCTAGTAGATTTGAAAGATAGCACTGTGCATTTGGCCCAGACTCCAAAACAGAGGTTGTTGTTGTTAAGTGCTGTTGATTTGGTTGATTCTGACTCATAACAACCCCATGTAGAGTTTCCGATGCGCCGTTGGTAGGATTGAACCATCGACCTTCTAGTTCAAACTTCAACCTTCTTGTTCCAACCAACCTTGCTGTCCAGTGCTTATCCTATAGCATCACACCAGGATTCCTTTAGAAAGATTAGTTGTTAAGTGCTGACTCCAGATGTTTGTTGTTGTTAAGTGCCATTGAGTCGGTTCCAACCCCTAGCGATCGTGTATAGAGTTTCCGAGGAGCGGCTGGTGAGCTTGAACCACCGATCTTGCAGGTCAAGTGACTTTGCAGTCCAGCGCACTCACTAACCCACAGCACCACACCATGACTCAGACTTGAGACATAGAAAGTCCCAATTCTTTACTCACTTAATCAAAACTACTTGTGGCTATATTTCTATGAGAACTTTTGTCTACTTTTCTACATTTTTCTAACAGTCTTTTCTAATATTGATCTTGAATTCTCCTTATGTAGGTGAAAGTATGTTTACATTACTGACTCCTGAAACTGACTTTCAGAATATCTTAATTTTATCATTATCACTTTTATTTATAGGTAGAGTCTTTTTCATATCTTGCTTGCTTTGATCTAAATCTTATGTTTCAAGTGTATCAAACACATTCAATATTTTTCCCCCCTAGAGATTGTGTGACTAGCCATGAGCAGGCAGCTTAATGGTAGTTTTCCCCCTTTTCTACCAGATGGGGAGGCTCTTTTGTGTATCTTTCTGAGTGTCTCAAATTCTGTGCTTATATCTTTAAATACTGTTCTGTGGATATCAGCAAGTCAGAATATATTCTGAATAAAGTTTTCAATGCTTGATGTACAGGAAAATTGTTAGGGAGCAGGCAGGCTCATTTTTTCATGATTAATTTAGATATTCTTACCACTAATTAAGGAGTGCTGTTAGTGTAGTGGATACAAGTTGGGCTGTTAACTGACAGGTCAGCAGTTGGAATCTACCAGCAGCTCCACAGGAGAAAGATGAAGGTTTCTGCTCCCGTAAAGATATACAGCCTTGGAAACCCTACACGGGGTCACTATAAGTCAGAACCAACTCAATGGCACACCACCACCACTAATTACAAACAGGTTAAAATTACCAACAAACAGAATTCTTCTATTGCCTACCTTCTGGAATCAAGGATTTTCTGTACAACTTTCAGGTGTGGGGATTATTCATTCGTCTTAACCTCAAGGTGATAATTAGTCAGGGCTATCCAGTGCTCCCTTCTTTAAGTATATTGGATGTTTCCCTTCCATTCTTCTTTCCCCGTTGCCACCTACTCTAGTCCAATATATCAGTTGCATCCAACTGTATTGCTTCAAAAGTTACCTATATGGCTTTAAACTCTGTTAGAGTTGTTTTCCAGGTGAGTATTCCCAAATGTAGCTTTAGCCTAAATGTTTTAGTTCTAAAATCCTTTTAGAACAAGCATTTCAGACTTATGTTAGCAAGTAGTTGAACTGTCAGGTAGAAATTTAATTTATTTTTATTAATTCTGTTTACTTGCTGGTGAGGACTGAACATCATGAACTAATTGTGAATTGAGGAAAAAGACTAAAAACATCCCATCATCCATAAACAAGATTAGATAAGCAGTCCAATTATTTGAGAATTCTCTAAAATAATTTTCTTACTTTTCTGTATCATCCTTCAGAAAGCAGTGCTTTGTTAAAAATCCATCCTACTTCCCTTCTGCCTACCAAATCTGGGAGCAGACAGAAGTGTCTTAAGCCCCATTTTTGTGTACATTTAAAAATATAACTCATTTTAATCTCAGGCTGTTATAATTCACATCTCACCCAGAAATGGAAGCTGTGTTAGAAAAGAGTGAGCATGCCTACTCAGTGGGAATCTGACTAGAACAAGGAACTCAGCAGTCTGATTAATAAAAGTTGTGTTTGATCCTGCATTGTGAAGAAACATACTTTCAGACCTCATAATGATTTCATGGTGACATCCATAATGTAAGCAGATGATCCTCAATTGTGTAGGCAATAAGGTAATTTGGAACATGCTTTAAAGTCATTATGGTACTTAGAGAGTAAAATGTTTTGTTCGTTGATAGATGGAAAATAAGATAAGTTTCTGTGTCTGCTAACTTAGGTTTCTATTTCTGTTAGTATTTCAGCAAATTATAGAATAATGTATTTTGATAATACCGCACAAAAATATCCTTATGAGGAAAAATTTGGGACAATAGAATTAGGACACTATGCTTCTTTCTTGTTCTGGGTTAGTGATATGACCTTCAACAAATCATTTAAATTATCTGGTCTTTTACCAATCTAAAATTCTGTAATTCAGTACTGTTTCTTTTTGCATTCTTTCCTCTCTTTTTGATCCTATCAGTTTAAATAAAGAATATCATTGAAATCATAATGTCTATTTAAAAAGATTTTTAAAGGGAGTGGATATGTTGTATTTGCCTCTCCCCTACAACCTCCATCACTACATGCTCTCTGCTTAAGCACACCCTATTAGTTTCCATGAAAACTTGAGTTGTAGCTTTGCATGTTGCTAGTTATATTTCAATCAGAAAGACTTACAGTTATGAAGAGATCTTATAGCAGCAGTCATACACGGGAAAATTCAAGCCAGTCTATAAAATAATGTTATTCCATATACGATGCATGCTATTTTCTCTTTCACTTTCAGAACATATTTAGACTTGGACGATAGTATGGTACAATTATGCAGTGTGCCACCTTTGTAGTATTAGATGGAAGTCATACCTTGATTGTGTTTGCTTGATCTGGAAGAAAGACACCTAAAGAAATAATCTAAAACGTTCAAACTCTGAACAGTGATCCCATTCCCGGAAAGACACCTAAAGAAATAATCTAAAACGTTCAAACTCTGAACAGCGATCCCATTCCCGGTTCTGTGCCTTCCTCTGTACTTGCAGGTGGAACCAAACTGTCTTTCTGACCCTTTATTGAGCACTGGCTCTTTTAATCTCACAACAGCCCCATGTGGTAGATTCTGCTGTCGCCCCACCCCATTTAAACCTTATAAGACCTGAAGTCTAGAAAAGCTTAAGTAATTAGCCTCAAGTTACAAAAGTAGTAAGTAGTCATGGAAATTTCTAAATTCCCCTATGTTGAAACTTATATAGAAAATTTGGATTTGTAGTTGCTAACCTATGATCTGAATTATGTTTCAAATCATGACTACTTGGAGCAATTTCAAAGTGAGAAAGAGTAGGAATTTCAGGTAACTTAATCATTTAAGTTCAGCCAGGTTTGAAATATATACTCTGATTAATAGAGACAAGCTCTGACCGGGGTAATTAAAAAATAATACCTACGAGGACCAATCTTACAAATGCTTACACAGTAAAATTAGTTCTGTTTTAGAAGACAATGTACAAGCTCGTGTAAATACCCTTTAGGAAAATTTCTAGAGAGTGTTAAATGTTATCATTCAGTGAATCATGTAGTCTTTATCATACCGATGGTACACAGGCTTCAGTCTTAAGTTTTTCTCTGAGTTGAGGTAAGTCCCGTTGTGCTATATTCAGATTTTTGTATATTCTCCTTAAAATGTAAATTCCATGAGACCACAAAACATATAGTCTTTTATTAAATGATTTTATCCCAAATATGAATTTAATTTATTATCAATGAATATTAAGTATTCACTGTTTTGTGCATATTTGTCCAATGCAATATGTTGTTTGATTTCTTGACTGCTGCTTCCATGAGTGTTGATGGTTGATCGGAGCAAAATAAAGTCTTTGACAATGTCAATCTTTTCCACATTTATCTTGATGTTATTTATAGGTCCAGTGGTGAGGATCTTTGTTTTCTTTACACTGAGGCACAACCCATACTAGGCTGTGGTCTTTGATCTTCACCAGTATTTTAAGTTCTCTTTGCCAGGTTGTATCATCTGCATATTGCACATTGGTAATTAGTGTTTCTCCAATCCTGATGCCACGTTGTTCTTCTATAATCCAGCTTGTCAGATTGTTTGCTCAGCATACATACTGAATAAGTATGGTGAAAGAATACAACACTCGCACACACCTTTCCTGATTTTAAACCATACAGTTTCCCCTTCTTCTGTTCAAACGACTGCTTCTTGGTCTGTGTATAGGTTCCTTATGAGCACAATTAATTGTCCCAGTATACACATTCTCCACAATGTTGCCCATAGCTTATCCTGATACACAAAATCAAAACGCTTTGTGTAGTCAATCAAAGCACAGGTAAGCATCTTTCTGGCATTCTCTGCTTTCATCTGATGTCAGCAATGATATCCCTCATTCCACATCCTTATCTGAATCCAACTTAAAATCTCTGTCAATACACTGCTGCAGCCATTTTTGAATTATCTTTAGGAAAATTTACTTGTCTGATAATTTCCACATTCTATTGAGTCACCTCTCTTTGTAATGGGCACAAATTCACATCTCTTCCAATCAGTTGGCCAGGTGGTTGCCTTCCAAATTTCTTGGCATAGATGAGTCAGTGCCTCCAGTCCTGCATCAGTTTTCTAAAAGATTTCAATTTGTATTCCATCAATTCCTGGTGACCTATTCTTCACCAGCGCCTCTAGTGCACTTTGGACTTCTTCCTTCATTACCATTGATTCTTGACCATATGCTACCTCTTGAAATGGTTAGAATAGACCATTTCTTTTTGTTACAGTGACTCAGTGTATTTCTTCCATCTTCTTTTGATGCTTTCTGCATCATTCAATATTTTGCCCATAGAATCCTTCAGTATTGTAAGTCAAAGCTTGAATTTTTTCTTAAATTCCCTCAATTTGAGAAATGCTAAGCATGCTCTTCCCTTTTGATTTTCTAACCCCGGGTCTTTGCACATTTCGTTATAATATTTGACTGTCTTCTAGTGCTGCCCTTTGAAATTTCTGTTTAGCTCTTTCATTTTCTCATTTTTAGCATCTCTACATGAGAACAAGTTTCAGAGTCTCTTCTGACATCTATTTTGGTCTTTTCTTTCTTGCTTTGCTTTCTTAATGACCTTTTGCTTTCTTCCTGTATGATGTTGTTGGTGTCATCTCACAGCTCTTCTGGTCTTTGGACATTAGTGCCTAATGCATCCAATCTATAGTTGAGATGATCTCTACATTCAGTTGGGATGTGTTCAAGGTTATATTTTGGCTTTTGTGGGCTTGTTTTAATTTTCTTCAACTTCAGCTGAACTTGCCTATAAACAATTGATGGTCTGTTCTGCAGTCTGTCTCTGGCCTTGTTTTGGTGTCTTTCCATAGATATTGTCAATTTAATTTCTGTGTATTTCATCTGATGAGGTCCATGTGTGTAGTAATCTTTTATCTTGTTTAAAACAGGCTATTTTCAATGAAGAAGTCATTGGTCTTGCAAAATTCTACCATGTGTTCTCCCGCATTGTTTCTGTCATCAAGGCCATGTTTTCCTACTACTGATCCTTCCTCTTTGTTTGCAACCTTTGTATTCCAATCACAAGTAATAATCAATAAATCTTGATTGAATGTTTGATCAATTTCAGACTGAAGAAGTTGGTAGAATTCTTCAATATCATCCTTACAATAATAGTTGTATTAACTGGTCTTCCTTGTAGACATATTGTTATTATCCTGTCACAGTCAGCTTTGTACTTCATAATAGATCCTGAAGTGGTCTTTTTGTTGATGAGTGTGATGCCATTCTTTTTCAAGTTATCATTCCTGGCATAGTAAACCATAAGATTGTCAGATTCAAAATGACCAATGTTGTTCCATTTCAGCTCACTAATGCCTAGGATATCAATGTTTATGTCTCCCATTTCATTTTTGGTGACTTCTAATTTTTCTGGTGTGGTGTTGTGGATTAATACTCTGGATTGTAAAGTCGGTTTGAACTGCACAGTTGGTGGTTCAAGCTCACCAGCTGCTCCTTGGAAACCCTATACAGGGTCGCTATGGGTCAGAACTGTCTCAATGGCACTTAGCAACAACAACAAAAATTTCTTAGATGCATATTCATACATTCCATGTTCCAGTTATTAATGGATATTTAAAGTTGTTTTCCCTCATTTTGAGTTGTGCTCCATCTGCAGTTGAAGGCCCTGAAAGCTTTACTCCATTTGCGTCATCACAGTCTACTTTGAGGACGCAGCTCTTCTCCATATTATGAATGCCTTCCAATCTGAGGGGTCATCCTCCAGCACTGTATCTGGGAATATTCTAGTGCAATCTGACAGTGTTCAAATGCTGTAAATAAGGTTTTCAATGCCTGAGTATTCTAACGTAGTCCATCTCTCCTTTTCAGTCTGTTTTAGTCTGGCAGCTCAATTAAAGCATGGCCACCAGGAGTGACCCTGATGTTACTAAAATACTGATGCCATAGCATCCAGAATCATAGCAACTTAGACCACAATATGACAAACTGACAGACGAATGGTGGAGGGTATTCCTGTAGTTCTGATTCATACAGAAATAATAGGGGAAAGTGTACAGTGCCATTTTAATAGAATTGATGATCAAACATCAGACTAGCACCATGCTTCTATTCCAGCTGTCTTATTTTGAGAAAATTAAGATAAAACAAAAGCTCTCCACTTGCTGCCCAGAATACCAAGTATTTTCTTCCTTTGTGGGTAATAGTTTTTGTGGTTTGTAATACATCATTTGTGCCAAAAAGAAAACTATATATAATTTCCTCTTTGGAGCATTCACCATTTACCAAACAGCATTGGAATATCTGCATACATTTTCTCATCCAAATTTAACCATTCAGAAGAAGTGACTCTGAAGTTTAAGAGTGGCAGGTTAATTTGAAGGGACTTTAACAGGAGATCCACTTTGTTGTGATTTATTATCCATTTTTAAAAATCCTATACATAAGAAAACAGTTATCCTAAAGAATTGCTATAGAGCAGTTCCTATTAGTACTGATGATGGTGACTGCTAATTGGCAATATACTGGTGGACACAACTGGAAAGATTTCCTCAGCCCCTTGATGGTTTTTAGAACTGGTGGATTTTAGAGAGCAGTAATCCGTCACCTTTTCTGTTTTTGTCTTGCCAATACATTCTTTAGCTTTTTGTTGGTTGGAACCATTTGGTGAGGGAATTTGGCTTATTCACATTCCCTGAGTGGTATAGTTTAATATGGATGATAAATGCATGTATCGGTGTCTACCTACCTGCCAGTCAGTTTCCTTTACCCTCAAATATTACCCATATGTGTTTTAGACTTGGAAGCTGTCTGATTAGTACCGAGTAAGAAAGCAGAATCTGAGGCTTATATCATACCTGATTTACACTGAATTGTCACCAAGTTCTGTTTAGAACTATAACTGATGCATATGGTAGGGAGTGGTCAAACCAGGTTGGTATTAGAAGCTCAACCTGCTACCTTTTCTAGCTGTCTCCCTGTAGGGAAGTAAAGAGAATTGGTATTTTATTAAGTGTCTTTGCCAAATGCTTTTAGACATGAGAGGCAATGTCTGACCTTGATTGGAAGATTGAGAAGCTAAAGATCTGGGCTTAGTTTAGTTTAGTTTAGTTTTGTTTTTTAATGAGGAAACTGTATACAGCATTTTTTTTTTCCAAAATGGCATGTGTTTATGATAAGTGCTAACAAATTTATTAGAATAAACTATTTTTTTTAGTTGAACATCTTTGAAGAAATTTAAAAAAGGTTATTTCATAATGCAAAAGGAAGACATATAGAACCTGCCCTTTAAAACTGAGATACACTTTTACAAACATTCGAAATGAATAAGCCACTTTAAAAATTTTTTGCTTCTGTTCCCTCTGGGTTTTTTTTGTTTTTTTTTTTAATGTACACAAAAACACTCAGAAATATATAATCATTTAAACAATCCAAGGGTACGTTCTGTAAGCCTGCCTCCTGGCTGCCAGCACACAGCCTTTCTCTTTCAATGTGTCTAGAGTCCTCACCTGTTCTATCTCTTGATGCCTTTTTTTTTTTTTTTAAGTTTTTATTGTGAATTGCATGATAGTTTTCATAGAGAACATCTGTACTACATCATCGTTTCATTGCAATGATTACAATATCCTCCATGCACCATCATTTAGCAGTATTTGTTTTATTTTTGGGTGTGTGTGTGTGCACAGAACCACTCAGGAATATATAATAATTTAAGCAATCAAAGGACATTCTGCAAGACTGTCTCCTTGCCTCCAGCACTCGGTCCCTCTCTTTCTGTAACTCTAGAGTCCCCAGCTGCTCACTCTCTCCATGTACCACCTCTGTCTACATCTCTGGTGTCGTTGCTTCTTTGGATAGTGTCCCACACTCTGCTTGTGCTCTTCTCCCTTGGTGGTCCTAGGGTCCTCTGTTTCTGGATTTAAGAGTAACTACTCCTCCATTTTTGTTACAAAACTTTTACTTTTACAGTTGTGACAGTTGCAGTTAGTCATGATAACAATTAATTACTATTGACTCATAAGACTCTTATCTCCATCTCTTTTCATCAGACCCATCTTGTTGTTGTTGTTGTTAAGTGCTGTCGAGTCAGTTCCGACCCATTTAAGGTTCACAGCCTGATTCATAACCACTACGCTACCAGAGCTCCTCAGACCCGTCTAGACAAGGTGAAAACTATTTAGTGGGGATTCTACCTTCCTCATCAACTTGGCCATTGTTTGATCCTTGATGTGAAGACTTCTTCCCTCTTGGTTGTTATTTTAAGCTACTACATCCACAGATATAGATCAAATTCATAAAATTGTAGCATTTTACACTTGTTTCCTTTACCAAAGTTCTTTATCTTCCTCTATTCAAGTTCTGATCATCAAGTTATCAAAACTAGGTCAAATGGATACTCTGCAAGTTTGGGCTTTCTTGTGCATCTCCCCTCACTTCATATCAGCTGGATGCTTCGCTCTCAGGTCTAGCCCTCCGTGGCTATGTCCTTGTCCATTCTAGGCTTAGTTTTGCCACTAACTTGTTCTGTGATCTTAGAAAATGCCCTAGATTCACATATATTTTATTGCTGTGCTCTTGTTTATAATCTGCTAATGAAAGTAGTCGCTAAATAATTTTTAAGACTTCCTATATTTTTCAAGCTGAAAGGCAGTGGTTTCAAACTTATCTGTGATGATAATGAATTAGGGTCAAAATAATTACAAGTTTCTATAGTATATATTTTTTCTGGATAGCTTCTTTTGGTAATAACCTGTGTGACAGCAGCATTACATTGTAGTACAAGCATACATAATGCAAACTACAGATAGGGGTATTGTTAAAGTTGTTGTTATGTGCCGTGGAGTCAGTTCCAACTCATAGCGACCCTGCACAGGGTTTCCGAGGCTGTAAATCTTTACAGAAGCAGAGAGCCCCATCTTTCTCCCATGGAACAGCTGGTAGTTTCGAACTGCTGACCTTGCGGCTCGCAGCCCAATTCGTAACCACTACAAGTATGTTGTACTAATATACCAGTGTCAATAACTAGTAGCTTATCAGCATATGAAATACTTCAAAATTTAGAGTATGAGTTTATATATAATATGTATGCCATGGTGGTGGTGGTGTGCCGTTGGGTCATTCGAACTCATAGTGACCCTGTATAGGGTTTCCGAGGCTGTAAATTCTTTACAGGACTAGAAAGTCTCATTTTCTTCTGTGGAGCAACTGGTAGATTCGAACTGCTGACTTTGCGGTAAGCATCCGAACTCGTAACCCACTATACTACCAGGGCTCCCTATATTTGCCATATAAACCTAAAAGTAATCCAGCCATTTTAATAATATTGTTACCATTGGCTTGATGATAATTTATTTTAAATAATGCAGATTCTGACAGATGGGAAGTGATAGCATATGCTCATACTGTATGTACTAATAGTAGCTGGTCTGTAAGAAATCATTCTTTTGTGATCATTGTATGAATTTTAAACCAAACAAAAGGCAGCCCAATCACTATAAATAATATCAAAAGGGCAATCCTTTCTAATTATGCAATAACCAAGAAATATTGTTTTACCTGTCTACAGGTGTGGAGTCCTGATGTTGCACTATAGGATAAGCACTGGATGTAAGCTCAGTTTGAATTGCAAAGTCAACAGTTCAAAGTCACCAGCCACCCCTTGGGAACCCTATACAGGGTCACTATGGGTCGGAACCGACTAGACATCTCTTAACAAAAAGAACAACACAGAGTTTAATAGCTGAGATATTACAAAGTTAATATATTCCTCAAAAAAGTTAAGCATAGAATTACCATTTGACCTAGCAGTCCCACTCTTAAATATATAAGGGGGCTTCAGAAAGTTTGTGGGAAAATTCCAATATCTTTTTTTTTTTTTTTTTAATTAAATGTTTTTATTTTGCATTGAGTGAAAGTTTACAGGGCACATCATCAGCTTCACATTCAACCATTCATATAGCTTGTTTCATTACATTGATTATTATCCCCGCCATATATCATCAGTTTACAGTGTTTCTATCCTCTTTAGCTTTTTTTTTTTTTTTGGATGGGGGCGGGACTTGGCTTATTGGAATTTACAGTCTCGGCTTTTAGGGGAGGTTTTTACATTTGTCTGTGGATATCCAGGGCTCACGTATGAGATTACTAACAAGCATTACTGAATAATCAGATGAGGGACAGTTTGTTATGTCTACTAGGTGGCTAGAGTCTGATCCTCAGAGCCTATGGTTTGGACGGTCAACAACGCTTGGGCCCACAGGGGCTTGGCCTCCTGACCGGGTCTGTGCTGTCTGCATCTGAGTCCTCCTTTTTTATTGATTGTTTAAGGGACGCTGCCTGTCTTAGGTGGTCAGTGCGAATTCCTCAGTCTTACCAGTCATTGAGACTCATTGCAGCATGGCAATGTCTCTGTCCCAAGTAGCCGAGGTTCCACGTGATCCTTACCCGTCTCTGGCCACACGTCCAGCATAAACAGCCGCCATCCGAGGAAGGCAGGGAGGGAGGAGATCAGCTGGGGACCCCATGCGCCCGACGTTGCCGGCCCACCACCTGCTCTAAGGTGACCAAGCAGGATCACTATGCTGAGGTTCAATCCAGTTCCTCGGGGATCTTATTCTCTAGCATGGGTAGCAAATGGGTAGCCATGCAGTGTTCACTTTGAGAATTACTTATATCATAAAATTGAGCGTGTAGCTGATGAATATCCCCAGACAAGTGTATATTGTTCCACAACCTCCTAAAATGCTGTTGGATTAAGTTCCAATTAATTTCTGGGTTACTGAAAGATAACACAAATCTACTTACACCTTGAGTAACCTTAGCTGGGAGTGTAGTCTGGATATATTGGGTCTTATTTCCCTTAAGCGGTCTTCCTTTCTCTAAAGCATTTAGCCTGTTTTGTGAGCCTTTGTCTATTTACTCTCAGATCATATGAGCGAGACTAATGTCCCTAGACATTTGATTTACATGATGGGCAGGGCAAAAAAAGGTAACAATTTCTGTTTGCGCAGTGATTCTTGACCTGAGAGCAAAGGCACATGGCACGTTTGAGGGCTAGGCACTGCATTGCTTTGCCTAGCTTCTGAAAACTTTAACAGGGGATAAAGCCTATGATGGTTGATGGACGATTGCAAAATCAGTAACATCTATTAACTCCCCATTCCCCACGCCCGACTAGCAAAACAGCAGAATGTCTCTGGGGTTTATCCAGTTCCCCAAGGATTAAACAGTTCTTAAAGTCTTCTCTGCTGTGGCTGGCTCGCTGGTACTCTTGCCGGGGGGACCTCAATGGAAATGCAGATGGCATCCCTCTTTCAGGTGGGTCTTCGGTGAATGCTGGGTCCCTCAGGCACGCTCGCTCCAACGATGGAGAAGTGGCTGTCCGCTCGCTATAAGGTCGAATCAGTCAGGCTGGCCAATATCTTTTATTGCCCTTTTTCCACTGTAGGCTAAGTGCTGGACCACAAGATCAGTGGTTCAAACTCACCAGCTATTCCTTTGGAACTGTCTCAACAGCACTTAACAACAACTTATATTCCCAGAAGAAGTGAAAGGAGGTATTTAAAAGTAAATACTTGAAGCAAAAATGTTCATAGTGCCTCTATTCACATTAGCCAAAAGATAGAAAGAATTCAAATGTCTATCATTTTGAATAAATAAAAATTGTTTTATTCAAGCAATGAAATACAATTCATCCATAAAAAAAGAATGTTGATGCATGCTACAACATGGTTGAACCTCAAAAACATTTTGCTAAGTGAAAGAAGTCAAGTACAAAATGTAATATAATATTCCTTTTACCTGAAGTATCTACAATAAGTGAATCCCTATAAACAGAGTGGATTGGTAATTGCCAGGCACTACTGGGAGAGGAAAGTGCTTAGCAGATACTAGGCTTTATTTTTGAAATGATAAAAATGTTTGGAATCTATATAGGAGTGTTAGTTTATAACATTGTGAGTGTATTAAAAGTCACTGACTTAGTCACTTTAAAATGATTAATTTTAGGTTATGTGAATTTTACTGCAATTTAAACAAAAATTATGAAATTTTATTTGAAGTGGATTAAAATATAGTAAGTAATATAATATGGAGCTCTGGTAGCGTAGTAGATACGAATCGGGCTGTGAACCACAAGGTCAGCAATTCAAAACTACCAGCTGTTCTGCGGGAGAAAGATGAGGCTTTCTGCTCTCATAAAGATTTACAACTTCGGAAACTCTGTACAGGGTCGCTATGAGTCGGAACCAACTCCACGGCACATAACAACAGGTAATATAATACTGGATTCTGAAAGAACTTGAGCAAAAATGTGGCACACATAATTAAAAAAAACAACAACTGTTTATTGTGAATTGAGTGAGGGTTTACAGAGCAGATCATCAGTTTTACATTCAGCAAATCATATACTTTGTTTCATTACAATGATTGTATCTCCTCCATGTACTGTCAACTAACAGTATTTACCTCTGTTCACTTTGACTCTTGCAGGCCTCTCTCCAGCTGCCGTTATCTTTTCTCTGCCAACCTCCCTCTTGTATATTGCCCACCCCATCACCCATATTAACACCTTCAAGCCTATCAATAAGTCCTCCCTGTCTCCTTTCCATCCCTGTAACCACCATAGGATGTTTCTTTTATCAAGAAGACTTTTTCTTAACATTTTACAACAGTGGTGTGCCATACAATATTTGTTGTTTTTTGATTGACTAATTTCACTTAGTATGATGTCCTCCAGGTTCATCCATGTTGTGAGGTGTTTTGCAGATTCACTGTTATTCTTTAACATTGCTAAGAATAATCTTGAGAGGACACTAGGACTTATGGATGGAACTTTGTTACCACATTTATTTTTGAGAGAATAATGACACAACCGTATTATTCTTCCTGTAGAAAGATACTGCTATAGCATGCAGTCAGATTTTCTTAGTGAGAGAGTACTTATATGAATGTTACTAATAAGCTATTTGTTTGTTCATTATATGGTCAGTCATCCTGAGACTTTCTTCCTTCCTCGTGTCAGGAGTACAGTCTCTAACAAAGAATCTACTGGAACTTGACTTCCTCAGCCCATGACAGTGCTTTTTTCAACACTATTGTTGTTATTGTTAAGTGCTGTTGAGTCGGTTCTGACCCATAGTGACTCTGTATAATTTCTTCAAGGAGCAGCTTGTGAGCCTGAACCACCTCCCTTGCGGTTAAAACTGACATTGCAGTCCAACGCTTTAACCCATAGCGCCACACTACAGAGCTGACAAATTTAGCCAAACAGCATCATAAATCAGAATCCAAGGTGTGCAAATGCTTGCTGCTGATGATTTTGGTATTCTTGTCAGTATAAAGGTCACAAAACTGTATGTTCACTAACTACATTTCATCTACTACAGTGGTTGGTTTCAGGAAAAACTCATCAGTAGATTCCCAAACAACAAAGATGAGCTCGTGTGTGCTGATAGTTGGACTCTGTTACATTAGGATTTGGTCTTTATCTGTTGTATCCCACGTTAAGAGTAGGACATAATACAAAGAGAATGGACTTTGGAGTCAGGCATACTTGTCTCCAAAAAAAACCATCTTTTTTGTTTTTATTTTCCCCCCCCCCAGCTGTATGATCTTAAGGACATTGTGTGTCATTAAGAAAATTAGTTAGCTCTTCTAATCCTGAATCTATATAACAGGAATAATTATGCTTCCTTGTTATCAGATGCCCCTGATTTATCTCCAGTTCATAGCAACTCTTTGCACAACAGAATGAACCACTGCCCAGTGTGCACTATCCTCACAGCTGTAGTTATATTTGAGCCTATTGTTGCAGGCACTGTGTCATTCCATCTCTTTGTTTGGGAATCTCTTCTTTTTCTCTGACTTTCTACCAATCATGATGCCCCTTTCCAGGAACTGGCCCCTCTTAGTAAGTAGATGTCCAAAGTAAAAGAGAGGAAGTCTCACTAGCCTCACTTTTAAGGAGCATGTGGCTGTACTTCTTTTAAGACAGTTACTTGTTCTTGTAGTCCATGGTACTTTCAATTTCTTTGCTAATACCATAATTCAGATACACCAGTGCTTCTCAAATCTTCCGTATTCATTGTCCAACTTTTACATGCATATGGGGCAATTGAGAAGATCACTGCTTGGGTCAAGCTCATCTTTGTCCTAAGAGGCATCTCTGTTTAAAGATCTTTTGTAGCTAATTTGCCTAATGCATTACATCATTTGATTTATTGACCTCTGCTTCCATGAACATTGATTATGGATCTAAGTAAAATAAAATATTTCACAACTTTCTTTTCTCCATTTTTTTAATGATGTTGTTTATTGGTGCAGTTGTGAGGATTTACACTGAGTTGTAATCCATACTGTAATTTTTGATCTTCATCAGCAAATGCTTTAAATCCTCTTCACTTTTTAGTAAGCAAAGTTGTGTCATTTGCATATCATATCATTAATGACTCTTCCTCCAATTGAGTCCTCATTATGCTTAATATAGTCCAACTTCTTGCATTATTTGCTCAGCATACAGATTGAATACATATGATAAAAATATACAACCCTGACACACATCTTTTCTGGTTTTATTTATTTGTTACCTTATTTTATGTTTTAACTTTCTATTGTGAATTGAGTGTACATTCCTTTTCTGACTTTAAACCATGCAGTATCTCTTGTTCTGTTTGAACAACTGCCTCTTGTTCTGTGTATAGGATTTGTATGAGCACAATTAAATGTTCTGCAGTTCCCATTCTTCACAATGCTAGTCATAGTTTATTTTGATCTACACAGTCAAATGTCTTTGCTTACCCATCTGACATTAGCATTGATATCCTTCATTCTACATTCTCTTCTGAATCTAGCTTAAATTTCTGGCAGCTACTTGTCAATGTACAGCTACAACTATTTTTGAAATCTTCAGCAGAGATTTACTTGCTTGTAATATTCATAATATTGTTTGATAGTTTCCATTTTCTATTGGTATGGGCACAGTTTCTTGACCAGGTAGCTGTCTTGCAAATTTCTTGCATAGATAGGTGAGTGCCTCTAGTGCTGTATCAGTTTTCTGATTTTAATTTGTATTTCGTCAATTCCTGGAGCCCTGTTTTGGGTCAATGCCTTCATTGTTGCTTAGACTTTGTCCTTCAATATCATTGGTTCTTGATCATACAGTACCTTCTGAAATGGTACCAAAAAGTACTGGTTGATGTCCAACCAAGACTCTGTATGTTCCTTACATCTTCTTCTGATGCTTCCTGCATCATTCAGTATTTTGCCTATGTTTTTGTTTTTACATGCCTTTGAGCTGGTTCTAACTCACAGCGACCCTGTTATAGGGTTTTCAAGGAGAGTTTAAGATAAAGTTGAGGGATTTTCCTCATTAAAAATGAGAATTTGACCAATTAATTTGTTTATCTACATTAGCTCTGGTAGTGTAGTGGTTACGAATTGGGCTGAGAACCGCACGGTCAGCAGTTCGAAATTACCAGCTCTTCCGCAGGAGAACGATGAAGCATTCTGCTCCCATAAAGAATTTACAACCTTAGAAACCCTGTACAGGGTCGCTATGAGTTGGAACCGACTCCATGGCACACAGCCACCACCAAGTATCTTAAATCTTTAAAAGGATTATCTCCAATAATGACAGAATTTATAAACAGAGGACATACTCATGAATGTATTAGATCTTTGCTTGAGTGTTTCAACTGACATCAAGGTGCTCTTTCTTCTTCCTTTTTATCCTGTTTTTTGGTTGTTTTTTTTCCCCTACGAATTTTCCTTGCACTGATCATTTTGTAGAAATTCAATAGATTTTTATGTTATTATTTTCACATATTTATTGTTAAAAGTAATATTTCAGATTTTTTGCAGCTTTACATTCAAAATAAAATAAGTCGCCTTTTGACAAAAATTTTAAAGTTGAAATGTAAAATTTTAAATTCATAATCCATTGATTTTTTTTTTTTTTTTAAGGGTTTTATTGTGGATTGAGTGAAAGTTTACAGGGCACATCATCAAGTTTCACATTCAACCATTCATATGACTTGTTTCATTACATTGATTATAATCCCTTCCATATACCACAGTTAACAGTGTTTCTCTCTATCCTCTTTAGCTTTTTTGGGGGGGCAGGGCGGGGGGGAACTTTGCCTTTTTGGAATTTACAGTCTCGGCTTTTAGGGAAGGTTTTTACATTTATCTGTGGATATCCAGGGCTCATGTATGCGATTACTAACAAGCATAACTGAATAATCAGATGAAGGACAGTTTGCTTTGTCTGCTAGGTGGCTAAAGTCTGATCTCAGAGCCTATGGTTTGGACGGTCTGCAACGCTTGGGCCCACAGGGACGTGAACTCCTGACCGGGTCTGCACGGTCTGCATCAGATTCCTCCTTATTTATTATTTGTTTAAGGGATGCTGCCTGTCTTAGGCGGTCAGTGCGAATTCCTCCGTCTTACCTGTCATTGAAACTCATTGCAGCATGGCAATGGCTCTGTCTTAGGTTGCTGAGGTTCCACGTGATCCTTACCCGTCTCTGGCCACACGTCCAGCATAAGCAGCCGCCATCTGAAGAAGGCAGGGAGGAATCCATTGATTTTTAGTATATTTGTAAAGTTGTGCAATTACTAATACCCAATTTCAGACATTTTCATTACCCCAGAAACAAACAAACATAGTAATTACTAGCAGTCAATTCTCGTGCTCCCTCCTCCCTCTCCATCTCCTGGCCACCACTAATCTACTTTCTGCCTGTATGAATCTGCTTGTTTGGGACATTTCTTATTAATGGAATCATATAATATGTGAACTTTTATATCTAGCTTCTTTGACTTACCATAATGTCTTTGGAGTTCATCCATGTATCAATAATTCTTTTTTGTTGCAAATAATACTCTCTTGAATGATTGTCCCATGTTTATGTACCCATTCATCAGTTGAAGGACAGGTTATTTCTGTTTTGGGCTATTGTTAATAATGCTGGTCTGAACATCCATGTACAAGTTGTTGTGTGGACATACGTTTTCAGTTCTCTTAGGAGTGGAGTGGGTGGGTTATATGGTATGATTAACTTTTTGAGGAACTGCCAAATTGTTTTCCCAAAAAGAGTACACTATAATCTTTAAGTCTGTGTTTGGTCTCTCCTTCCCACCCCATGACTCACTGGCTCTCTCATATTGGGACTGAGAGGATGTGGGAGAAAAAAAGGAAGAAAAAATGTTTATTGCTGTGATAACTTTTAGTAGTTTATTTAAAACCACCCAGATCAGAACAATCCTACTCTCAGGAAACTGGTTATTGGAACAGTTGGTCTCGAGAGAGGTGATTGAGACCTCTCTGCATAAAATGTTAAAATGAAAAACAGTGTTTTGGTTTGAAGTGTTCATTCAATCACGTATCGTTCAGTGACCTCAAAATGACATCTTCTCTTGGAAGATATATGCTGTCGTGGTTTGTAATTTTTTACATTTGTAGGAGTGTTTTTTCCCCCTACTATTTAGCATTTCTACCTTTTTGTATGCTCATAGTTAATGGCATTTTACATTCTGCTGGATTCATTCATATGTATTTGTCAAAATCTGAATTCATCCAATTTATTTCTGATTTTAAATTGCTATTTATTTTCACCAAACATGATCCAGGTTTAATCCTTGTAAAGAATAGCTCACTGAGAGACATTAGGTTGGACTTGCATTCTGACATGAAGAAGTTATAATGAATTGATGCAACAAACCATGAAGAATTTAATAAAAACAAAACAAAAACACATGCACATTACTAAAAACCCTTTCTGTCAGTGTATTGCTATGAAACTAGATCTCAAATAACTCTCCCTTGGTTTTTCTTCTGTCCTGAGGCATGTCAGTTTGGGCCAAAGATTGAAAATATAGCCATGTGTTCGAGGATATTCTATGGCTTTTGAAATTTTATGAATTTTTAACTGTAAATAGGATTCCTGGTGTGGCGCTGTAGGATAAGCACTGGACTGCAAACCACAAGGTTGGCAGTTCAAACCCACCAGCTGCTGCTTGGAAACTCTGTACAGGGTCGCTATGAGTTGGAATTATTATAAGTACCATGGACTTCCAGAAGAAGGAGCAAGTCTGTTTTGGAAGAATGGTCCATAGATGCACCACTACAAGCAAACATACAGTAGTAATATCACCTCAAAGCAATTCCCTTGTGCTGTCTCTTCCTAGCCTATTTTCTGTCTTTATAAATTTACCTTTTTCAGGATGGAACATACATTGAATTAGTATATCACCTTTAAGATCTCGCTTTTTTTACCTAGCAAGGTGCACTTGACATTCATCTGTGTTGTTACATATATCAATCCTTTTTATTATTGAGTAACATTCCATCCATCAAACTTTTGGTCCATTAATTCCAGTTGTTTACTACCTGGTTTACATTGATACTTTTATTTAGACTTGAACTACCTTTCCCAATAGGAATACTTGTATCCTTTGTGTATTCATCATTCTTAGAGCTTCAATCATATCCTCTTTTGTGTGTAATGTTTTTTAGTCTCCTGGTATAGCACTGTAGGATAAGCACTCAACTGTAATGTCAGTTTGAACCACAAGGTCTGCAGTTCAAACTCACCAGTCGCTCCTCAGAAACCCTGTACAGGGTGGCTGTGGGTCAGAACTGACTCAATGGCATGTAACAACAACAATATCAGTACACTGCTTCCTAGGAATAATTAAATCCTTTTCATATTTCTTTCCATGTCAAAATTAGATTTGGATAAAAGAGAAAGGCTATTTTAAAAGGGTAAGCGCCCACGAAACTGCTGGTCATTTTTTTTCCAGGTTGCACAGTTCTATTAATGATAATGAAAAACATTAATGTTGTTATTGTTTGCTGTTGTTAAGTGCTCTGTAGTTAGTTCTGACTCATAGTGACCCTATCTATATAGGGTTTCCAGAGAGTGACTGGTGGCTCTGAACCATCAACCTTGAGGTCCAGTACTTATCCTACAGCATCTCACTTATGCTACCAACAACATTGAGTAGTAGATGTGTACTAGATTACACAGATGAGGGAACTAAAGCTCCCTGAGTTAAGCAACTAGCCTTTCATAGAGCAGACAATTAAAACAGGGCCTTCTGAATCATCCTGTATTATTGAAGTGTTCACTTTTATAAGAAAATTGTCAAATTGGACTTTTCCATTTTTATCTATTTAATAACAGTGTAATTTTCTTCTGAGTGAAGAGAACTAGAGGAAATTATTGAACAAAGTTGTTCAATAATAAGATTAACCATTATTTCATACAGTTAAATTATGAAATTGTAGCATTGTCACTAATCTGCAAGGTTCTGGGGGATATTCATATATTAGTAGGCAAGTGAGTAAGCAATTTAAGAAGTAGAATGAATTTTGTGCGAGGCAATATCAGAAGAAATTTTATTTTGCTAAAAGCTTTATTAAAGTTAAAATGCTGACTCAGGGCCCCTCACTGGCATCTTCTCTTATAGCAGTGTTCAACACACAGCTAATGTGCAGTAAAGCAGTTGTTGAATGAATATTGCAAATTCAAAAGATCCTTTGAGATCTTTCAGAGTTTGCTCTTTGGGACTTTGAATATTCATGTGTTCAGTCCCTTGCCTACCTTTTCTTACTTTGGTAGCTTTATGTATAATTCATATCTCTTCTTCATAGTTTTCCAGTCAGATTGTCTGATTATTTTGAAATGCTCTTAAAGAAGAAGATGATGATGATACAGAGTAAAATACTATTCAGCTCTACTAGGTGTATGAGGCAGATTCTGAGAACTTGCTTTTGCCTGAACTCTCCTACTTACTTCCTCTGGATATTGCCTGTAATACCCCCAAAAAATTCTGCATTCCCTGTTTATTTTTTAAATTCTTATTGGGTTAACTCCCTCTCACTTGCTTTGTTGACTGTATATATTCATGCTGGGTATTAGGAAGGATAGAGATGTTTCTGGGCAGGATCCCCACGGGTATTGAGCCCAGAGCTCTTGATCAAATTTGGGATTTTCAAGTTCAGCCAGAACCTACTAGAGGTGTGTGAAATTTACATCTTGGGTAGATACAAAAGAGTCATGTATTAATAATAGCTAAAAGCCCAACATTACCATGATGGAGTCAATTTCTAGAAGACAGAACTAAACTAACAATTTCAAAACTTTTCATTATTATTGTGTTATTAAAATCTGAAGGGGTTTAGATGGTCGAGGTTTGACATTACCGTGTAGTGACAGTGATTACTCAGCACTGTCAACTGCTTCTTCCTTCATAATTCTGCACATTTAATATGATCATCAGTTTATGCCCATAATTCAGAAAAAAAAGTTTTCAGTAATTTCTTCTATAAGTTTGTACTACTCATTTCCAACTGGAGTAAATCTCAGTGATCAACCCATCTTCAACACTAAAAGATTGTTAGCGTTTTCATTGCTAAGCTACAAACTATTTCCTCAATATATCTTTTGAAAATTGTTTCAAAGTTTGACTTGTAAGAAAAAAAAAAAACATTTTGAATATTTCAGTTTTTTTCTAAAAAGTGGAGCTAATAGAATTAGTATGTGTATGGGGTGGTGAAAATATACACAGCAGAATGTGCAGCAAATCAGTATCTATATGTAGATACAATTTTTGGATCTTACTTTTTATAGTGCCATGGTATACAGGAAGCACATTAACCCATAGTGCCACACCAGGACTCCATATGGTACACAGGAAGGTAATAGGGATAATGCTCTATAGTTAGACTTTTAATTTATTTTTCTGGTAATCACTGACTGATCAGGTATTTGCAAGGCAATAGACAAATCAGGAAACTTTTTAAAAAAAGGAAATCAGATACCAAGTCTAAGTCTCTGCTCTTCATTCTGTTCCGTTTCTTTGATGTCAGACAGCAGACATTTATCCTGTACTCTTCTAAATTCTGAGGGAGTGGAAATTAAAAGCTTATTATGTGTTATAATACGTGCTTTGTTAAGTAGAGAGAGGGACGGAGAACAAGAGGAAGACCCTCTGAGATGGATTGACCCCAGTGACTGCCGCAATGGCTCTGAGGACGGTGCAGGATCAGACAGCACTTCATTCTGTTGTACTTCGGGTTGTTATGGCTGTCAACCAACTTGATGGCACTAACAACAAAAACAACAGCACCCTGTTTTTGAGTTCTCGCTGTATTCATGTGTGCAAGGCATTCTATTAAGCGCTTTACCTACATTTCACTTCATCCTCACAGTTGTCTTCTGAAGCAGGGGCAACTGCTATCCCCATTTCATAGAAGGACCTGAACATCCATCAGAAAGGTTAAGTATCTTGCTCCAGGTCACCCAAATAGAAAGTGGTACAGCCAGTAATCAAACCCAGGCTAATGTTGTAATCGAGATGGAAACATACAAAGTGACATAGAAAACACCCATGTATGTTTTGTTGTTGTTGTTGTTGTTGTTAAGTGCTGTCAAGTTGGTTTTGACTCACAGTGACCCTGTCTAGGGTTTCTGAGGAGTGGCTGGTGGGATTGAACTGCTGACTTTGCAGTTCAAACCAACCTTGTGTTCTAGTTCTGAAGATGTAGTGTTGTTGTTATGTGCCGTGGAGTCGGTTCCGACCCATAGCGACCCTGTATAGGGTTTCCGAGGCTATACATCTTTACGGGAGCAGAAAGCCTCATCTTTCTCCCGCGGAACAACTGGTAGTTTCAAACCACTGACCTTAAGGTTCGCAGCCCGATTCATAACCACTACGCTACCAGAGCTCCTTGAAGATGTAGTGTACAAGCCAAAAAAAACAAACTTTTAATGGTTAAAGTTGAGATAGTGTTGTACGAGAAGACCTAGGTTTTTGTGGCCTTGTTTAAGTTATGTAGTCACCTGAACCACAATTTCTTATTTTTGTTCTTCCTAGGATTTGAAGATCACATTAAATAACGTATGCCAAAGCATTTTGTAAATTTATTGTCGAAGAATGCCAGTTCTCATGTTTCTTTCCACCATCATCAAAGTCAAACACAAAATATGAGTAACTGCTACTTGTATAACATGAGTTCCTTTTTTACTATTTTCCATTGCCCTACTTATAATTAAGTCTTTCAGATAACTAGAAAAGGTCATTCCTATTTTAGAGTTTTGGAAATTATGAAGAGTCAGTTCATTTTTTAGTGGGCCAGAAGGTTAGAGAGAGGTGCAGTGAGATTAGTCGGTGAAAAGAAGTGTTCATGACTTTCAGCCTGAAATACCTGAAGAGAAAGTTAGGCTCCATAATCAATCAGCCATGTGTTGGGGATTCATAAATTACAGACCATTCTACTACCAAATGCTAGCTATTTATAAGGGCTGGTGGAGTCAATTTACTTTATATATAAAACCCCCCTGCCGTTGAATCGATTCCACTCATCGTGACCCTATAAGACAAAGTCAAGTGCTGCACTGAGTTTCTAAGACTATAAATCTTTATAATAGTCAACTGTCTCCTCTTCCTGCTGTGGCGTGGCTGGTGGCTTTAAACACTAACCTTTTAGTTAGCAGTCCAGCCCTTAACCTACTGTGCCTCCATGGCTCTTTCACGTTATATTTATGTTAATATATATTTATAAGTATATAAATTAAAATATGTACATTTCAATAAATAAATATGAATTTAAAGTATTGGCCATTTCAACATTTTTTACGTGTACAATTCAGTGACATAGTGTTCATTGTTGTACAGCAATTTACAACTATCCCTTTGCAAATTTTTCCATCGCCATTAACAGAAGCTGAGTGCACCTGAGAAATTATTCCCTTTCTCCCTCTTGTCTACCCCTAGTTACCACTAAAATACAAAGGTCTCTAAACATTTTCTTTTCCATACATTTCATACAAATGGGATTATACGATATAATGTTGACTGCTCCCAAGAAGCAGCAAAGCCTGACTTTCTTTTTAATGATTGATTTTGCTGTTAACTTTCATTGTTCGCTCTTCAGAGTGATTTCCCATAATCAGGTTGATATTGACTAATTCACATCATATCTTGTTATTGTTAGGTGCCCTTGATTCGGTTTTTAACAGCTCTGTGCACAACACAACAAAACACTGCTGGTCCTGTGCCATCCTCACAGTTGTTGCAGCCACTTTGCCAAGCCATCTTTTTTTGGGGGGAGGGGGTCCTTCCTCTTTTTTTTCTGACCCTCCACTTTACCAAACATGCTGTCTTTCACCAGGGACCTGGTCCCTCTTGACCACATGTCCAAAATACAAGAGACAATGTCTCACCATCTTGCCTTATAAAGAGCACTCTGGCAGTACTTACAAGATAGATTTGTTTGTTCTTCTGGCAGTCCGTGGTACTTTCAGTATTCTTCAGCAATACCATAATTCAAATGTATTGATTCTTTTCCAGTCTTCTGGTAACTGTGTAAAGTTCTTTTCATTACCAGGGCAGAATTTTTTTCTTTGTTTGCTGCTGTATGGTTAGAACCTGGAGCAATGTCTGTTATATATTATTGTTGTTGTTAAGTGCCATGGAGTTAGCTGTGCCTCCTAACAACCCTCTCTAAGGTTTCCAAAGAGTGACTGATGGGATTTGAACTGCCAGCCTTTTGATTAGCAATCCAGTGCTTAATCCTACAGTGCCACACCAAAAACTGTGTGGCATATATGTTAACGTTTTTGGTGTTTAGTGCTGTCAAATCAATTCTGACCCATAGCAACCCTGTATAGGATTTCTAAGGAGCCACTGATGAACTTGAACCACCAACCTTACAGTTCAAGCCAACTTTGCAGTCCAGAGCATTAACTCATAGCACCAAGTTATTTAATAAACACTTGTTGAATGAAGACATTTCTTTTAGTCATCTTCTTCCTGCTTTCTTAGACCAAATTTAATGCGGATCTCATGTGTACAACTATGCATCTGTTCGTTACTGATTCTTTTAAATTAATCTTTAAAATCTCTCATGCTTGTCTTATACCTCTATCTCCAGTGCCACTTTCCTCACTGAATTCCTCATGTTTCATCTGGATTTTTGCATTTTCACAACTGACATCCTCCCTTCAAACCTTGTGCTCCCCAGTCATCCTTCACATTGCTGCCAGTTGAACAAAGGAGTAGCATCATTAAATCTACATCTTAAAGAAGGATCACATTGGCAGTAATGTTTCTACATCATGTCCTAACATACTGATGTCCTAGTTAGTCTTTCACAAAACGGACACCAAAAGGAGATAAAAACGGGCATGGTGCCATATTTCTAAATTGTCTTTCAAAAGATTCATAAAATAGCAAGATTAGAAAGAGGTAGAGCAGCTAGAATATCCATTTATTTTGCCACCTTATATAGTTACAAAGAACACTCTAAAGTAGACGTCCCCAGAGAGATACCTAACACATACTTTCTTGAGAATGCTCTAGTTATGGCAATACCTTTATCATTTACTGACTTTCATTTATGTTTAGTTTTAGTTGTAGATGGTAGTGTTTTGTTTTTCTTTTTTTAAAGAAACTAAAGGCATTAATTGGGGTCACATTGTACTTTTCACAAAGCAGGTATTATATTGTTGTTCTTAGGTGCCATCAATTCAGTACCAATTCATAGTGACCCTGTGCACAAAAAAACGAAACACTGCCCTGTCCTGGGCCAACCTCACAATTATTGTCACGCTTGAGCCCATTGATGCTGCCACTTTGCCAATCCATCTCGCTGGGGGTCTTCCTTTTTTCTCTCTAACCCTCCACCTTACCAAATGTGATATCCTTCTCCAGCAACTGGT
>NW_006408526.1:17919424-17920459 GCF_000296735.1 Chrysochloris asiatica
GAAGAAGGCACAAAGAATTGAAATCTTTCAAGAAAGTAAGGCACTAGAGGCACTCACTCATATATGTCAAGAAATTTGGAAGACAACTATATCGCCAGCTAATTGGAAGAGATTTGTGCCCATTCCAAAGAGAGGTGACCCAGCGGAATTAAGAAATCATAGGACAATATCTTTGATATCCCATGTGAGAAAAGTTTTACTAAAGGTAGTACAGAAACAGCTGCAAGCATACATTGACAGAGAACTTCCAGAGGTTCAAGTCAGTTTCAGAAGAGGAATGGAACAAGGAATATCATTACTGATGGTCCAATGGATCTTGGCTAAAATCAGAGAATACCAGAAAGATGTTTAACTATGCTTTATTTAGACTACACAAATGCTTTTGATTGTGTGGATCATGACAAGCTGCTACGGACAACAGTGCAAAGTATGAGTACTCCTGAATACTTAATTGTGTTCATGAGGAATCTGTTCATGGACCAGGAGGCAGTTGTTCTAATAGAACATGGGAACACTGAATGGTTTAAAATTAAGAAAGGTGTGCGACAGGGTTGTATTCTTTAACCATACTTATTCAGCCCGAATGCCAAGCAGATAATCTGAGAAGCTGGATTATATGAAGAAAAATGTGTTATCAGGATTGGAGGAAGACTTATTAACAACCTGCGATATGCAGATGATGCTGAAAGTGAAGAGGACTTAAAATACTTACTGATGAAATCAAAGAGCACAGCCTTTGGTATGGATTACATCTCAATGTAAAGAAAACAAAAATCCTCATCACTGGATCAATAAACAACATTCTTATCAATGGAGAAAAGACTGAAGTTGTCAAGGATTTCATTCTTCTTGGATCAACTATCAACACTCATGGAAGCAA
The DNA here is from genome assembly GCF_000296735.1 of Chrysochloris asiatica. NCBI lineage: Eukaryota > Metazoa > Chordata > Mammalia > Afrosoricida > Chrysochloridae > Chrysochloris > Chrysochloris asiatica. Next base: position 17,920,305 of record NW_006408526.1, read on the forward strand.
GCAGTCAAGAAATCAAACAATGTATTACATTAGGCAAATCTGCTGCACAAGACCTTTCTAAAGTGTTGAAGAGCAAAGATGTCAGCTTGAGGACTAAGGTGCACCTGACCCAAGCCATGGTATTTTCAATAACCTCATATGCATGTAAAAGCTGA
>NW_006408526.1:17920559-17928001 GCF_000296735.1 Chrysochloris asiatica
GTCGCACACTTCTCTTAATGTTAAACCATTCAGTGTTCCCATGTTCTATTCGAACAACTGCCTCTTGGTCCAGGTACAGATTCTTCATGAACACAATTAAGTGTTCTGGAATACTCATACTTCACAGGTATTATACATTTATCTATTTCTGATCATTCAAAGAATGAGCAGAAAGAAAAGAGAGCACTATTAAAATGTATTTCATTCTATCATTCCGACACTTTTAACATTTGAAAATGTATTTCTGAAAGGAATGATTGCTAACATGAATCATTTACTATTATCATAGAATTCAGGAAAAACATGCAGAACAATGTGATGTGCTAGCAACAGTGACATCATTTTATAAGCCATTGGGCCATTGAGTTAGCAATTTATACTAAGTTCCCCCTTCTCATTGTTTTCCCTCACTTTACTGTTTAAATTGTAGATATTCTTGAAGACATTTTGATTCATAAAGAATGCTAAATGGCCATATTAAATGACATTAGATATTAAAATGCTATTGAGTAAAACTTTCTGCTTGAATGTCAGAGCTCAAAGCCAGCAGAGCATCTGGAAATTAAAGATAGTTTCTAAAAGCAAGAAAAACACAGAGAGGGTGAGCCCTTTCCTGCTCAAATTCTAGCTGATTGCCATGTTTCACAGACTCAGAGAGTCTCAGGAGGTAAGGCTAAAAAAGCAGCAATTAGAAGCCACAAGAACAAAACAGAGCATACCATGGGTTAGAGAAAGTTTATAGGTTGAATATAGAAAAGGTAAATATATACTGGAATAAAAACCCAGCAATGCTTATAAAACCATGATAGAATTCAGTTTCTTTATAATGTGTTATCTAAAGTATCCAGTTTTCTATAAAAATATTAGATACACAGTGAAACAGAAAACTGTAATTCATAGTCCAAAAAAAAGGCAGTCAATAGAAATTGACTCTTACTTAAACCAGATTTGAATTTAGAAGACACAGACTTTAAAGTAGCAATTTTAGTATCTTTAGAAAATTAAAGGAAAATATGGTGTCATGAATAAACAGAAAAGTAATTTTTATAGGCAGCAGATGTAAGTTATTTGAATAAAATCAGAAATCTTAGAACGGAAAAGTACAATTTTGGAAATAACTTGTTCAATGGGCTGAGCTATAGTTGCAGCATGCCAGCTGTAAAATCTTAGCAAACCTGAAGAAAGAATCATGGAATTATCCAATCTACAGACTAGAAAGAGGAAAAGATGGAATCAAAGGGAACAGATTGTAAGAGATCTGTGGACATTATGGAAGTGGTGAGAAAAAATATATGCTTATAATCCTTGAAGGAGAGGGGACAAGGAGGCATAATAACATTTGAGGAGATAATGACTAAAGATTTCCCAAATTTTGTGGGAAAAAAACTAATTTACAGATGCAAGGAGCTCAGGGAGCCCAAAGAAAAGGAAACACAAAAACATTTCTAGACATATAGCCAAATTACTGTAATAAACAAAAAGATTTGGGAGCAGCCAGAGAACAAAGGTATGCTACATATGATAAACATTGGACTACAAACCACAAAGTCCAAGGTTCGAGTTTGCCAGCTTCTCCATAGGACAAAGATGAAATTTTCTGCTCCCTCAAAGATTTAAAAGCCTCAGAAACCCAATATAGGGTACCTGTGAGTCAGAACTGACTCAAAGGTATTTAATAACAACTTATATTTGACCGAAAGCAATTGAAATGATTTGCTGTCAATGATAGTTTAAGATTTTAAGCAAAAATTAGAATATTTGAAAACTTTTCACGTTGAAGATTTTTTGATGATCTTCGGTGATATTAACAAATGTGATTTTTGTATTCTTTATAATGATGTGTGGTGTAGTGCTGTGGGTTAATGTGGTGGACTGCAAAGTTGGTTTGATCTGTAAGGTCGGCAGTTCAAGCTCACCAGCCACTCTTCGGAAACTCTATATAGGGTCGCTCTGAGTCAGAACCAACTTGACAGCACTTAACAGTAACAACAATAGTGATGTGTCAACAGTTTGGAGATATTACAAATCTTGCACTGGTAAAAAAAAAAAAAAAAATCATTTTAAAGTACTAGGTTGATGAATGGATTTTGATTCATTAACTTACCATGGAATTCCATTATGATGATTAAATGAATTCTGATATAAGTTGACTATTTCACTTTTGCCCCACCCCTACCCCCCGGTTATTGCCTCTTATTATCAGTATATTTATAAATCCAGGCTTTATCTTTGGGAGTTGGGAGAATTACATAAAATCTTGCATATATATGAGGGTAAGTCAAAAAGTGTTGCTACAAAATCTTAGCAAAAGAGCATTCAACATTTCAATTCAAAGGATTTTTGAAGTTTCTGTCACATGATGTGAAGAAGAATTGCAGCTGTGAGAATTCATCCAGATTTCTTTTAGTTTTGTTTATTATATTCTTTTAAATGCGTTTAGCAGTACCTGTAGAGTTTCTTGGACTCCTGGTGTGGTGCTATAGGATAAGCACTAGACTGCTAATTTAAAGGTCGGTGGTTCAAACCCACCAGCTGCTCCTTGGAAACCCTCTACAGGGTCTCTGTGAGTCAGAATTGACTTGACAGCACTTAACAGAAACAACAGAGTTTCTTATCTTTATTACACAAAAATAGCAAAATACTAAGCTATTGTTTTTTTTGCATATCCTCATCCTAGGTCTGTAAGCTTCCTGAAGGTGGTGTTTCTAATCTTTAATCCTTTCCCCCAAAGAATTCTGCACTCTTCTATTTGTTGTTGTTTTTGTTAAGTGCCATCGAGTCAGTTCTAACCTCCTGAATGATGAGAGAATAATTATTGTTTGTTAAAACCATTCACTTTGGTATATCTGTTGTAGCAACACTAGATGACTAAGACATTCTTCAGCATCCATTAAGTGCTGATTTGTCAAGTCCTCTTCTTCATGTTCTGTGAGCCGTTCCATGTTAGCAATCTCAAATTTTCAGTTTCACTTTACTGCCACATTGGTACTTTGCCTACCAGTATCTTACATCATTCAGATCAATATTTGAAGTGTTTTCATATAACTTAGCAACTTTTTCCATATCCATCCCCTATATACATTTTTCCCATAACATTCTCCAGGAAAATGTACTAACGATAAGATGTACAAAAACATAAGAACAGATAGTCGTTAAGTGCAGTTTGTTGGAAATTGAGTATATCCAAGTCACGTATTGCCTCTATCTAAATGTTTATTGGTACAGCTTTAGAGTCTGCATTGCAGCTTTTCTTTGAGAACCTGCCACTCATCAAATTTTGTTACAGTAGCAATGCAGAAAAACTGCAGTTATTTGAAATGGCTTTTGAATTAATCCTTTATTTCCCAACTGCCTATCTGTGACATATCCTTTATAGATTGTACCTAGAAAAACATATTAAAGTGGATTCATTTTAGAAGCAGATCTGTGAATCCAGCTATCTGATATTTTTTGTTATTATTGCTAAGTGCCATTGAGTTGGTTCAAACCCATGGCTACCCTGTATAGGGTTTCCAGGGAGTGGCTATGAGTGTGAACCGACAACCTTGCAGTTTATCCTACAGCACCACACCAGGATGAATACTAAGCCAGGCATTAAGGAAACTTGCAAAAATATAAAACAGTGTTCTTTTGTTTTATAGTTACAGCTATTTTTCATAAAATTATGCTATTTATATTTATATGTGTTGAGTATATTGTCATTTTTATTAAATTCATGTTTTAATTTTTAAAATTTAATATAATAAATGTAACTTCTGATATGGTAAATATAAATATATACAATCCATGTAAACAAAAACTCTGGTTAACTCCTTAATTTTTAAGACTGTAAAGGTGTCCTGAGGCCAAAAAGTTTGGGAAATGCTTGGAATGTGATGCCTCAGACAGCAGAAACCTTTAAAAACATCTTACTGGAGAACTGGAAATATCTGGTAGCCCAGGAGATTAGCGTTCTTTATTATATGATAGCATGTTAGTTTTTGTTGATGTCTTGATTATTTTCAACCAGATGATATAGTAGTATATTATCAAGCATAATACTTAATGCTTTTAGTGGCAATTTTCTAGCCCTTTTATTTTTATCAGAGAGCTTTACCAGAAAAGTAGTAAGAGAATAATCTGTGTTTTCTCTACTTCTTCCTCCTTTTCTGACACTGGAATTTTCAAGGGAGAGGTGTTCATTAGGTATTAGGGAACTTCTGTTATTGTCTGCAGTCAACTGCCGTGTTAGCCATTCTGAGCTATTTGCTCAGTTTCTAGAAAAGAGCATTCAACATTTAAAATCAAAGGATTTTTGTAATTTCTGTCACATGATGTGAAGAATTGCAGCTGTGAGAATTCATCCAGATTTCTTTTTTTAAGTTTCATTTATTATATTCTTTTAAATGCATTTAGTAGTACCTGTAGAGTTTCTTGGACTCCTGGTGTGGAGCTGTAGGATAAGCACTGGACTGCTAACCTAAAGGTTGGTGGTTCAAACCCACCAGCTGCTCCTTGAAAACCCTGTACAGGGTCTCTGTGAGTCAGAATCAACTTGACAACACTTAGCAGAAACAACAGAGTTTCTTATCTGCTAGGTGGCATAATTGATCAACCTGAAATGAGTTTGTTATAAGTGATAAATGTATAAGTGATAAATGTAAAGTTGATTTTAATTTTGCAATACTACATCATTCCCAATTTCTTTCATGCACTCCCTTCCCTTTACCACTGTTTTTTCCAACTTGTAGTATATATGAGCTTGTTCAACTCTGATGGCTTCCTACGACTTAGATTATTGTAGTGGTAAAAATAATCACTAACAAATGTTATTATACTCCTTCTTCAGACTTTTTCTAGTTCAGGTAATATGTCTCAAGTTTATATATGTGTGGACAGGAGCACTAAGACAGCTTCACTTTATATTTTCTTTCTTGATTAGGTTGAGTTACATGGGAGTATTGAAATGGGCAATCTTGCCCTGTATTAAGTTTAAGAGATTTAATAGTGATTTTCTTTCTGAATTACATTTTACTTCATTTTATTCTTTAAATGACAGCTAATTCTTTTCTCTTTGCAAATGGTTGTAGTTCTGAAAGTCACATAGAGGCTTTAACCAGAATAGAAGCTTGTTAATTTCAGAATCTCAATTAGAGGGGTGTGTTTTGAGTCTAGAAATAAGAACAGGTCATTTATCAGCTAACTTCTTACACCAGATTGTCTCTTATGTTTTTGTAGGCCAAAGATGAAGAGGAAGCCTTTCTGGATTGGAGCGATGATGATGATGATGATGGATTTGATCCTAGCACACTTCCAGATCCTGATAAGTACAGAAGCTCCGAAGAAGATTCAGATAGTGAAGATACCGAAAATAGAATTAGGTATGCTTTTATAATTGGTAAATTAAGAATATGGGATTTCTACTTTTAACCCAAAAGTCATTATTAAGAATAATACTGATAGATTTTTACCTTAATAATATCCTGGAAATCCTGCTCCTATCCTTTTCTTACTCTACCTTTAGATCATCTTACAAATGCCATGAACTCCTCTGACCATTTGATAGGTCCCTTATTGTTTCTATAATCCTATAGAAGGTTGTTTTTATGTGCTGCCAAGTTCATTCCAACCCATAGTCACCTGTAAGAAAGACTAGATCTGCCCATAGAGTTTTCTAGGCTTTCATCTTTATTGTCATGATGGTGCAGTTGTTGAAGCACTCAGCTGCTAACTGAAAAGTCGGTGATTTGACCTACCAAGAGCTCCATGGTAGACATGTGTCATACTGCTTCGATAAAGATTGACAGTTTTAGAAACCCTATGGGGCAGGTATACTGTTTCCTATAGGATCACTATGGTTAGAATCAAATCAATGACAATTGGTCTTTCGTAATCTTTATGTGAGAAGGCCATCAGGTATTTGCTCCTATGAAGTGGCTAGTAGGTTAGAACTGTCAACCTTTCAGTTAGCAACCAAATGCTTAGTAATTATGTAACCAAGGCTCCTTTATAAGTGAGATGGTTAACTTGGCTAAGCCATAATTCTCATTGGCTTGGGAGTTATATAATGATGTGATCTGGCAGTTAAAGTAATGATATAGTTATCCTCCATTTTGTGATGTTGTTGTTTGTTATTGTTAAGTCGAGCCAGTTCCATATTGTAGCGCCTCCTGTATAGGGTTTTCAAGGAGTGCTGGTGGGTTTGAACTGCCTGCCATCCTTGCTGCTCAAACTGACCTTGCAATCCAGCACAGTATCCTGCAGTGCCACACCAGCACACACTATTCTGTGATAAAATGTGAGTAATTCCATGACATGATCTGTTGTGACCAGCCTCTAAGTGTTAAGGGATGTTTTCTCGGGGATGTGGCCTGCAACTCATATATATGGATATTCTGACAGAGCATGCAGGATTTTCCTCACTCTGGATCATACATTCAATGCCTTGTCCTATTGCCTGCTGCCAACCTTGGGTTCATCCACCCCTGTAGCTGTGTGAGTCTGGAAAAGCCTCTAGCCTGATACCTGACCCACAAGCTTGGGACTTGCCAACCTCCACAACTGTGTGAGCATTTCATTTGGCTCAAAAAAGGAGAAATCTTTATCTTTCTCTCTTTTATGTGTGTGTATATATGTATGTATATCTATGAGAATAAGTCACAAGTATTGATACTAGGGTTCTAGTTCATATTTACACGGGTTTATTTCAAACAAAATGTGCTTAAAGCGTATCTCTCCAATCAGGGATGGCTGCAGATAGGTTCTTTCAGTAATTCAATTGTCTTAGTCTTGTTTGGATACCTTCAAATAAAAAGTCAAATTAAAACAATGGCTTCTAAGGTGATCTACTAAGCCAGTTAAATTCAAGGCAGAGGTCAACCCAGAAGGTTATAGAATTGTTTTGAAGGATTCTAAAGGTGCAGTCTTGATGGATTTTCTCTTAAGAATGCAGCACAATCATAGTACTTAAGAAAATTGAAAAATGCATTGATGAGGAAAAGGCCAAGGAAAGTTAAACCAAGAAATTTTTCCATAGATAATGTACTTTTTCATTCTTCAAGGGCAGCAAGGGCTGTCCTATGAGACTTTACTTGAGAAACCTTATACCATCGACCCTACACAGTCCTGATCTTTTCCCTTTAGATTACTGGCTGTTTCCAAAACTTGAAGAACATTTAAAAGGAATACGATTTGAGACCCTTGAGAATGCCAAAACTGCTATTTTGACATGGTGGTATAAATTGAAGAGTGCAGAATTCTTTGGGGGAAGGGTTAAAGAGATGGAAACATTGCTTCCTTAAGAAGCGTATAGCCTAGATGGAGAATATGTCAAGACAATACCTTCACATTTTGATATCTTTGTTTAATAAAGGTTTCTATGGTTTTGTAGCAATACTTTTTGACTTAAACGTCATACACATACACAGAGACACACATATATGTTTGGATACCTTCAAATAAAA
>NW_006408526.1:17931145-17940659 GCF_000296735.1 Chrysochloris asiatica
CCTGACCCAAGCCATGGTATTTTCAATAACCTCATATGCATGTAAAAGCTGAACAGTGAATAAGGAATACTGTAGAAAAATTGATGCTTTTGAGTTATGGTGTTGGAGAATATTGAAAGTGCCATGGGCTGCCAAAAGAACCAACAGATCTGTGTTGGAAGGATTGCAGCCAGAGTGCTCCTTGGAGGCCGGGATGGCCAAACTTTGTCTCTTATATTTCGGACATATTGTCAGAAGGGACCAGTCTCTGGAGAAGGATATCATGTTTGGTAAGGTGGAGGCTTAGAGAAAAAGAGGAAGACCCCCCAGCGAGATAGATTGGCAAAATGGCAGCATCAATGGGCTCATGCAGGGCAATAATTGTGAGATTGGCCCAGGACCAGGCAGTGTTTTGTTCTGTTGTGCATAGGGTGGCTATGAGTTGGTACCGACTTGATGGCGCCTAACAACAACAACAATGCTTAAGTATTTGATGCACTATTGTGTGTGTATTTAGATTCGCTATCAGAGGATCGTATTGAGTGTGTCAAAAGATTATCTCTGGATTTTTTTTTAAAAGGCAGTTATACTTTCATATTCCTTGATATTTGTCAAAGGCTATTCATATTATATATATTGTTGTTGTTGCTAAGTGCCGTTGAGTCGGCATCTGACTCATAGTGAACCTGTACCCTGTACAGGGTTTCTGAGGAGCAGCTGGTGATTTGGAACTGCTGGCCTTTACAGCCCTAACAGACCTTGCAGTTTTCCACATTAAATGGTAGAGCCACACCAGAAGTCCATTTATATGTATACAATTTATAAGTATTGTTTATGTAAATATATGATCTTTATATATTATAAAATTCTCTCAATTTAAAATTTGTTCATTTTTAAAAAAAAATGTGCACCTTTTGGTACCAAGCCAAAAAGAGATGAAATGTGATGAATTAAATAATAATATGACTTGCTTAGCATTTGTTTTCAGAGTACTGTGTATTATTATTAAATGGAGTTTCTATTGATTTCAAAGTTGAGAACATTAAATCTCATAAATTCTAAACCAATGAGCATGCTTAGGCTGAAGGGAGGTATTAATGATAGGTGGAGAGATGATTGAAGGGAAAAGAGAGTAGTTGATTAGAGCCCTCATTACTAAGTCAGGGAGTTTTGTGTTTAAGATTTGGAGCAGGAGAGCTGTTCTTAAACAAGAACAACATCCTGAAAATATGTCAAAACGATTATCCCTATAGGATGAAATATTAAGGGGAGGTCTAGAGACCAATTCAGAATTTTTCTCCATTATTCTGTTTACAAATTGGCGCTTATGTAAACAGAATTAATTTATTATATGGAAAAGTCACTTCTTCAAAATGCAGTTTTTTCAAATGATGCCAGAAACTTTAAGCTTGATTATATCATTAACTTCCAAACGAGTGACTAGGTAGTGAACATAATTAGCTTTAAATATCACAAGAGGCACCACCAAACGAACCTAAAGATTTAGAAAACTATATATAAATATTTCATAATAGTTAAATAATGTAGGTTCAGGGCATAGTCCTAATCTTCAGAAATTGAACTCCTAAGAGCCTACATAGCACACTGTAGGTCACTAAAAGTCCTGGTGTGGCACTGTAGGATAAGCACTGGGCCTCAAGGTCAATTTGAATCGCAAGATCAGCTGTTGAAACACACCACCATCTTCTCAGAGATCCTATACAGTGTCGCTATGAGTTGGAACAAACAACAGGTCACTAGGTGACACAAACGATTTGTGCTCCAGTGATAAACTAAGACAGTCCTGGTGTGGTGTTACAGGATAACCACTAGGTTGGTGTTCCAGACCCACCAACTGCTCCATGAGAACCCTATACAATGTCATTATGAGTCGGAACCGACTTAATGGCACTTAGCAACAACACCAGGCTAAACTCAAGGTTGTCAATGTAAACTTAACCAGCAGTGCTGCAAAAGAAGGGCCTGATTCCAGCCAAGAAAACCCTATGGAACAGTTCTGCTGTGTAACACGTGGGGTCACCATGAGTTGGGATCAAGTTGATGGCAATGGGTTTGTTGTTGGTTTTGTTTCACTTTGATAATTTCCTTGGTGTCCATGTTAGAAGCCTAAATGAACTATTGGTATGGTTAAATTTGCTGCCTCTTATATTCTTATCTAAATATCTCTCACTTTGTTGTTGTTGTTGTTAAGTGCCGTTGAGTTGATTACGACCCATAGTGACCCTGTATAGGGTTTCTGAAGAATAGCTGGTGAGCTTGTACCGCTGACGGTGCAGTTCAAACGGCTTTACAGTGTGGGGCATTAACCTACAGAGCCACTCCAGGTGTTTATTGTTGTTGTGTTGTTAAGTGCCATCGAGTTGGTTCTGACTCTTAGTGACCCTGTATAAGGTTTCCAAGGAGCAGCTGGTGAGCTTGAACCGCTGACATTGTAGTTCAAACCAATCTTGCAATCCAGTGCATTAACCCACAGCACCACACCAGGACATGCTCTATTTTGATAAATGTGATTTAACATATATGACTTTATAGCATTAACTGCCAAATGTTTCTCTGTAACTTGATTCTCTGGAGGGAACATTAATTGGTTCTTCACATTTATCATTGTTGTTAAGTGCCATTGAGTCAGTTCCAACCCATAGTGACTCTATATACAGTTTCTGAGGAAGCAGCTGGTGAGCTTAAACCACTGACCTTGAGGTTCAAACCAACTTTGCAGTCCAGCGCATTAACCCACAGCACCACACCAGGACTCCTTATTATACAGCCGTATTTTGCACATCTCTTAACGATATCTTTAAAAGGCAGACCTGACCTCTGAAGCTTTTGGTAGATGTCAACAATGCTTCTGCATCTCATTCACGGGAGTTTTTTCCTAACATTTTTTATGACAGTTTCTGGGTCATCCTTAATCTGTGTACAACAGACATTTCATTTAATTCTTCTGGCATTGCTAACCCTTAGTGACATTGCCCTGCCAACACTTAGGTCATATGACTTGTTACCTACTAGCTTCATGTGTTTCATCTTCTTGATTAACCTGTAAATGTTTCACAGGTAGATACACTGTCCTAATAGGACTTTGGCACTAATACTTCCACCTCCCACCCCCAAAATTAATGTGATGGGCCCAGAGAAGCCCTAAAATGTTTTAATTGATTGATTGATGAAGGAGCATTATAAAAATATAGTTATATGCAGCCAAGAAATTAGTCCCAGTAGTTTCAGAGATATAAAAGATGACAGAATAGAAAGATTGGAGAGTTCAAGGAAGCCACCACGGTCAACAGTGTAATACGGGTAGACACAGGTAGAAATACTCTTGAGAGCTACCCAAATCTTAGCTCAAAGGTAGAAAATATTTCAGAATTACATAAAAATTAGAATTGTTAAAATTTCAAGCATTAACAGAGATTGAGGGAATTAGCCATTTAACCTGAAGAAAAATTATGTTGTACTTACACCCCACTATCCAAAAGTAGAGCATTCCTATGAAATCTTTTGTAAGCTGAAATTACAAAAAAGTGAAAAGTAGTTCACTATTTATATGCGGGAAATTTTTGAGACCTAAAAATTTACCTAATGAATCCTACCCAATAATACATAAAACAGAAAAAATAACACTAACGTGTAGAAATGTTATGGTAAATGCATAGCGCCATACTGCAGAAATTTTGTGTGTACCCTGTTGTTCCTGGAAAAGGAGTTGAGATGCCCCTCACTGCTTTTAGAGCGGCATGCTGTCTCTTTAAAGGCTTTGCCTGCAAAACAAATGCTGAAAGCTAGTCTTCAAGTCTCTGCTTTTTTTCTTAAAAGTGAAAATTCTCTCCAGATTTCTTTCAGCTAGTGAAAAAATATACTAATGCAGTTTTTTTGTAAAAGCAAAGTGGCATAAAGAGAACTTTTGAAAAACGGAAACAAACACCTATAATGAGAACAGCAACAAGGGCTTTGTTCCTAGCATAGGGGCTTTCATTCTTTTAGCGCATTTAAAGGCTTGTCTACCAGTTTTATTGGGTTGGTTTTTTTAGTCTTTGAAGACAGAGAATAACTTGTCCAATCTCTTTACTTAAGTTGAAGTAACTGAGGTATTGAGGAATAAAATAATTTGTGGCACAAAGTTAGAGACAGTAGAGGCAGACCAATGTGTTCTGCCTAAATGAAATGAATTTCTTAATTATTATACGCTAATCAGATTATTCTCATTGCTAGGTAGGAAACCTAAAACTTCATTTCACTGGACTTTATGATATCAGTACATTTGGTCTTTAGAAAACTACACAGAATCATGTGTTCTAGTCTATAGTAAGTTTTGGTAGACTTTTTTAATCTTTGGGGACAAAACCCCCACAAGTGTTACAAGTATTACAATTGGGCTTATGAATGGATTTTCATTTCTTTGTTTCCCAAACAATCTGTATAATGTAGTTTTACTGCTTTCATAGTAAAAAGCATTTTGAAAAGCTTTGTGTAGGTGGTACCAAAAACTGGAGTAAGAAACTTGTGTATTATTTATGTTTTGATATCCACTTGAACTATGGGTCTCTGCCTGGTTGCCATATTTCTTCTACCCATTCTTTCCCCCGTAAGTACAGAGGATAACACTGTACCCAGTGTACCTTTTCCTGCTTTCCCAGAGTTTATCGTTCATTGAAGGAGTACTGATGACAGAATGTTAAGTGCTTGTCTGTTAACTGAATGGTTAGAGGTTCTCCCCAGGAGAAAAGACCTGGCTGCTTGCTCCCATAAAAATCACAGCATAGGCAGCCCATCTTTGTTGTTGTTTTAGCCTGACCTATAAGGAGCTCTGGTAGCACAGTGGTTACAAATTGGGCTGCTAACCTGAAGGTTGGCAGTTCAAAACTACACGCGGTTCCATCAGAGAAAGATGAGGTGTTCTGCGCCCTTAAGATTTACAGCCTTGGAAACCCTGTGCAGGGTCACTGTGAGTCGGAAACAACTCCATGGCTCATAATAACAACAACAACAGAGGGTCACTATGATTTGGAATCTACTCAGAGTATACAGCAACAGCATAGTTCAATGGGGGTTACAGATAGCTAAGCAAACAATGACAGCACAGTGTGGTAGGTAAGTGCTGTGATATGTGTGTGTTATAGAATGGACAGGTAGAGAATAAACATAAAAAGCACCCGCAGTAATGATCCTTGGTGGGTCATGAAGAGCTTCCAGAAAGGAGTAATGTCTAAACTAAAGTTAAAGTAGATTTAAGTCCTAATTGGGTAGGGAGAAAGGTAAATTGCCCTTCAAAAAAATGTGTCCTTTGAAGTGCAACAAGAATGTCATTATGTAGAATTTTTAACCATAGCCCAATTAAATCTTCTTTCAATAAAATTGTTCCTTTTAGCTGTGTCTCAGAAACTGAGAGATTTGGCTCTGAGCTTGTAATATAAGATTAATTTTTGTATCTCTAGCAGCACTCATCATGTTTGGTTTATGGCCATCTTCATGTGAATTGCTAATGATGGAAACATTTGCAAAGTATTGAATAGGAGAGAAAAGAAGCAGCTGGATGTTCCAACTATTCATTACCTAGTCAAATTGAGTTTTTAATATATATAATCTTAACCTTTTTCAAACTGAAGAGAAAAAAAAATTATGGTTAGATTCTTATTTTATATCAATCTTTACTTTATAGATTATGGACTCTGACTAAAGCAGGTGACTTTATAAGGAATCATATGATGAGACGTTTGGTAGATTCTTCGAGGTGGCAGTGAAGCAATCTGTCGTCTATGCTGAGGCTGTTGGTATCATTTAGAGGGGATAACTTCCACAGGATTGATGCCTTTTCCTGGACAGAGACAGTCGTCTCACATCTCTTAATGAGCTGTGCTTTTTCACCTATTGTTTACCTCGTCTTACACAGCTCTGAACTCAAACCAAAAGACTGATCAAGATTTTTTTTTGTCTGTTTATTTTTACAAAAATATTCCATATTAGTTTTCTGGGTTTTTTTTTTCAATGAATTTACCTGTCATTAAAAGTGATCTCTGTTATATGAAGGAGACAAACTTTTAACCTATGTAGTTTGTCCTAGTGTTAAGTTCTGTGACATCCCTGTAGCACATTTTGTCCAGCAACTAACTACTCTCCCTGGACTTTACAGTCAACTTTCCCAGATGTGGATGGCTTTTTGACTGGAAAAGCAATGTGTATGAACCAGGGATGAGGTTTTGGGAAAAAGAAAAATTTCCAGAAAGCATTTTCATTTTCCTCTTAAATGTTTTCTGTTGGAGCAGGGACCAGCACATTATATATTTAATAGCATTTTAGTGGAATTATTTATGTGAAATATAGGTAATACTTTTTAAAAAGTTTAACCTGATTGACTACAGTTTCTGTTTGAACCTCTAGTTTTTGGTGAATCTAGTCGTAGAAAGAAGTTGACTCAGCTTCATGACATATTGCCTTTATTTTGTGACAGTATGTCCTAACAGCAAAACACTTCAGGCTATTTATGCCCCCCTTCCAGTATGCATAGCAGCTTTCAAGAGAAAATCTTGGCCATCTCTTCTCATTTATGAAAAAAAAAGTTCCACAGACTGTCAAATTCCATAGAGCTCTTACCAGAACTTAATATGAATTGTGTATGATAAGAGGAGTTAATTAATTTGACTCTTTAAATTGTTTTCCTTTGCTTTCTCCCAGTCGCTGGAGAAGGATGTCATGCTGGGTAAGGTGGAGGGTCAGAAAAAAAGGAAGACCCTTAAGGAGATGGATTGGCCAGGTGGCAGCGGCAGTGAGGTTGACCCAGGATCAGACATTGTTTCATTCTGCTGTGCATGGGGTCGCTATGAGTCGATCTGACTCGATGGCACCTGACAACAACAACAACAAGCAAACAAATGAACAAAAAATCCTATGATATGTAGCATGAAAGGAGAAACTCATGAGGCAGATTGTTTTGAGTTTAGGAGGATACCTACCCTTTACTTTTAGCTTCTGCTTGTTTTTTCTATATTCTACTTCTACTTTTGTTATTTAGTGACCCGCTGTGTAAGCGATGTTTAACTGTCACTCAATGAGTGTTGCGAGTTTGTCATTTTTCAGAAGTACCATGATTTCCAAGAAGATGGATAAATGGTTCAGAGTGCCATGAATGACCTATCTTTGCTTGTTGTTATTGTTAGATGCTATCGAGTCAGTTCTGACTCTTAGTGACCCTCACTATGTACCACTGAACGGAAACACTGGCAGTCCTGAGCCATCCTTGCAATTGTTATATTTAAGCTCATTGTTGCCGCTGCTTTATAATTCCATCCCAGTGAGGGTCTTTCTCTTTTTCACTGTTCTTTTGGCAGCTGTCCTAACTTTGGAGCATGACAACTTTCTTTTCCATGAAAAAGATTACTGTAAATGAGTCTTAGTATCACATCATCCTTTAAAATTTTTACATTACTTCATGTAGAGTACTCTTCATCTTGATTGTTTCTTTGGTGCCCCATTATTGTGTCACACTGTCATCCACTGCCCCTGTTATTGAAATTTTGGTATGTTTAAGAAGTTTTACTTGTGAACTGAATTAACGTTTACAGGGCAGATTATCAGTTTTACACACCATAAATCATATTTTGCTTCATTGCAATGATTACAATCCCCTCCATGTACCATCAGTCAACAGTATTTACTTCTATTCCCTCCCCCATGCCTTTTTTTAAAGGTTTTTATTGCATATTGACGAACAGTTTACAGGACAGATCATCAGTTTTACATTCAACAAATCATGCAACTTGTTTCCTTATAATAATTATAATCCCCTCCGTGTACCATCAGTTAACAGTATTTCTCTATATTCACTTTAGCTCTTTTTAAAAACAACAACACTCGGACATATATTATAATTTACACCTCCAAAGAGCATATTCTGCAAGTCTGCCTCCTGGCCACCAGCTCTTAGTCACTCTCTTCACATGAATCTAGAGTCCTTAGCCGCTCCCCCTCTCCATACCCCAGTCTCTGCTTCTCTGGATAAGGTCCCACATTCTGTTTGTGCTCTTCTCCCTTGATGGTCCTAGGGTCCTCTGTTTCTGGACTGTAACATGAACTACTCCCCTGTTTTTGTTACAAAACTTCTACCTTTACAAGTGTGACAGTCACGATTAGTCATGATAACAGTTATTCACTATTGACTTAGAAATCTTATCCTCATCTCTCTTCACCAGACCCATCTAGACAAGATGAACTATTTATTTAGTCAGTCACTTCCTGCCTTTATAGCTCTCCTCCCCCTATTTTGGGTAGCAAATATCTAAGTTGCCCATCCCTATCTACCCTGTGCAGAGAGGGGATAGATATGAAGACATCTTCTCTCGCTGTTGGTTTTTAGAGTTACTACTTGCATGAGTATAGGTCAGGTTCATCAAATTGTAGCAATTTACACTTGCTTCTTTTTTTAAATCTTCCTCTAGTTTTGTTCTGATTTTCAAGCCATTGAGGCTAAGTCAAATGGAGATTGTCTAGAAGTTTGGATGTTCTTGTGCATCTCCCCTCACTTTGTATCATTTGGATGCTTCGCTCTCAGGTCTAACCCTCTGTGGCTATGTTCTTGTCCATGGGCTCAAGTGTCCCCAGGTCTCACCACACTTTGGACCAACAAGCCCTTCCTCTTCTCTCTCTGATCTCCAGGTCAACGGTAGTCAATGGATTGTTGTTGAAGTCAGCCCATTTCTTCATTGCTACCTTTCTCCCTCTTTCACTCACCAGTAGACCAACATGGTCACCAGCAAGCTTACATGCCTGTTCGTGTGTTGTCTTAGAGAAGAATTTGTCCTGAAGGATCTTGATTGCTTGCCTTGATGGCTTCCTGTCGAATGGCTTGCTTATTCTTGTGGTAGCCAGTCATGCTGACATTTTTGTTTTAGGTTTTTCCGAATGGTCTTTCTTTGAAGATGTATCTTCTGTCACTCTAGCTATTCCAGGCCAGTCTGCTTGTCCTTACTAGTGGGAATGTCCTACATCAAAGTGTCCTGGATGGGAATTTGGTTTCCACCTAAGGTCCTATACTCTGCAAAGGCTTCACAAGAGGCCTATTTCACTGGGCAAGTTCTAGAACCCCTTTTAGGTATTCCAATCAGTTATAGGCTGAAGACAGGCTTACAAGTTTTCTCTAATCATGTTTCCCAACATGCCTTTCTATCCCACTCAAGTGTTTATTTTACAGTAGTAGGCAAGGGAAACCAATATTCATATGACAGTCAAGTATCTTAGTATTATTTCCTCTTTAAGCCTTGATCCCTGTATCCACAGAGCCCTGTTGGTCCAAGGTTGAGCATGCATCAGTATTTATCTTGTTCTTCCACCTCCTCCTCCTCCTTTTATTGCCGTCCCCAACACCCTAACTAAAACCCCCACCACAGTCCCACCATGTGGTTACCTTATATTCCATTAACTTTCCCTCCATTTAAGACAGTTTTATCCTGTAATCTACCTGACCTTATCACCACCTAGATCTCTGTTCCTCTTGTGTTTACTGTCTTTCATGTTTTCTATC
>NW_006408526.1:17940759-17941275 GCF_000296735.1 Chrysochloris asiatica
GCACCAACCACTAAAGCCAGTAAGGATGAAATAGAAGAATTCTATCAACTTCTTCAATCTGAAATTGATCAAACATGCAATCAAGATGTATTGATTATTACTGGAGATTGGAATGCAAAGGTTGGGAAGGATCAGTAGTTGGAAAATGCAGCCTTGGTGCTAGAAATGATGCTGGAGATCACATGATAGAATTCTGCAAAATCAATGATTTGTTCATTTCAAATACCTTCTTTAGACAGCAAAAGAGACGATTATACACATGGACCTCACTGGCTGGAATACATAGAAATCAAATTGACTACATCTGTGGAAAGAGGTATTGGAAAAGCTCCATATCATCAGTCAAGCAAAAGCCAGGGGCAGATTGTGGAACAGACCATCAAATTGCTCATATGCAAATTCACACTGAAGCTGAAGAAAATGAAAACAAGCCCACGAGAGCCAAAATATGACCTTGAATATATCCTACCTAAATTTAGAGATCATTTGAAGAAAAGATTTGAAACATTAAATACT
>NW_006408526.1:17943396-17966628 GCF_000296735.1 Chrysochloris asiatica
ACTCTTCTTCCTGAGAAATTTCAAGATGCCACTGTTGGTTGTTATGACGTAACTCAGGATTTAATTTTTGTCCTATTTCCTCTTTAGTCTGCTTGTCCTGCTCCACAACCCTTGTTCAGGTCTTTTTCCTAGTGATAAGCAGTTCAGAGCCAGCTGTGACTGTTTAGCACTGCCGTTTAGTTTTAAGTGGAAACTGTCTCTTTAAATTTTGAGATCTGTGTGCATGCATACATAGTAGAGCCCTCCTGGAGTGGAGGTGGGGTGTCTACTTGCTCAGGCTCCCCTATCTGAAATTTTGTTTTTTTTATTTTTGTTACAAGTAATTCTTTAATTCATAACATTTCTCTCTCTTTGAAGTCATTTGAAGGACTAATGAAGAGTAAAACTAAACTGAAAATTTTGCCAGATCTTTTCTGCAACATTGGAGACATTCTTGGGTAGGGAGGATCTCAAATACTGGCAAATAATCAGTGAAAGTAGTTTGAGAGAGAAGCTGATGTGTTTCTGGGAGTACAAAATATCCTACATGTAGATTAACAATAAGAAAACTGTGTAGTGTGCACCCAACATGTTATGGGTGTTTATTTCTCTTCTCCCCGATGTAAGAATTTTAATTTTGTGTGTGTTCTAATTTGCTGCAAAGCAGGGATTCATAACCTGAATCCTCAGGATGAATTTTAGGGACTCATGAACACCTTGAATTTTATGAAATTGATGGAGTGAGTGTGTCGCAATGCAGCATAGAGACTTTCTGGTGTTATCTAGAGAAGAGAGCCTATGAGCGAAAAAAAGAGACAGAGGGAAAGAAAATAGATTGGATGCCAAAACTTGTTGGCAATACTAAATGACACGTGCACGATTTAATGCAGGAAGCATGTACTGGGTCAGTGCCGTGATGTGCTGTGTCTGGCATTCTGTTTCCTTCTCACCACCCCTAGCCTTTTCTGATTATTAGAATTCAGACCTAAGAGGACATCTTTGCCTCTGCTTTTGCAGTTAAGTTTATAATGAAGTGTAAGCCAATCTTTTCTTTGGCTAACTTGTTTTTACAAATCTGTTTTTAGTACTGAGCAGTATTAGAGATGCATTTTCACTCTTATTTCTCCATCAGAAGGAAACCAGGCAGAGTTTGTGGATTGTGCTGCAGTAATTAATCTTCATTAGGACTGCTGTGGTGGCCTTGTAAATTAAAATGTATGATAAGGCATGAGGTGCCTGGCACAATATATCTGACTATCAAAGTGCCACTACTTAAAAATTTGTAGTTAGCTGCCTTAAGGTATAAAAATTTGTGTTTTGTTTTTGTTTTCTTACATTACAAGCTCCTTTATTGTTGGCTTTAAATTCTTTAGTAAAACATTCAAACTACGTTTATTGATGGAAATGCAAGGAGGAGTGTTTTCTACAAATAAGCGCACCAGCTGGACATTTGGGTGTTGGACTCCTGCTCTCTCAGTAGCTTTCCACAGCCAGTTTAGCAGCATGCCATAAAAAGACTCTCAAGGGTTTCTATGTGGTAAATGAATATTCACTATTTTTCTAACTTCCAGACACCCATCCTCGGCTTGCGGCTACGTCAGTTTACAGCTCCACCTGATTTCTGTCCTTTGCATTCCAAAAAGAGAGACAGAAAGCAAGAGGTTGAAAAGCTGCACACAGATATCACAGCTAGGGAGTGTGCTGTCTTTTAGCAACCCTAGTCCTGGCTTTTGTTGGGTTCTGAATGAGCTTCTGCAGCAATGTTGATCCTCCGTTTTATGATGTAGTTACTATACACACAGACGTGCACACCTAAATGTACATGAATAAATGCAGCCCCTGCAGAAATGAGGGCTTTGCCACGGACACCAGGACACTTCTGGCTGTGTCACACTTTTCAAGCGTCGGGCATGCAGAATCCCTAGGGGTTCCAATTGCCCTTTCATAACTTAATTATTATTGGAGGTGCCTGCCCTGGTGTCCTTAGTTTAGTGCTCACTCTGCACTATGTCTTGGTTCTATAAAGGGCTTCATACAGTACGAAAGAAGCAGATCTTTTTCTTCTATGGAGCCTTGGCCACAGTCATAGCAGACAGCACCTAGAACATGCTCGAGACTTGGTGTCGTGGTGCTGACTGCTGTATCCTTGCAGCCCAAGGAACAGGGTTTTCAGATTACAGAGAACTTTCTGAGCAGCTTTTATTGGACTTAATTTGCACGTGATCTTTTTAAAAGTAAGCTGTTTAACAATGAGCATTCTTCCTACTATCAGCATGTACCAATAATTACTTTTTTTGTTGTAATGTATCCTTCTCCCACATTCATTACTATCAAGTTGGTTGAGACTCAATGGTCAGGGTAGGGTTTCCAAGGCAGTAAATCTTTACAGAAGCAGATTGCAATAGCTTTCTTCCATAGAGTGACTTGGGGACTTAAACTGCCAAGGGTCCTTTCATTCTTCCCACCTGCTTCCACATCCCTAAAGTCTTTCACTAAATCTTCCCAATAGCTACAGAGGACATAAAAACTCAAGTGGAATAAGGCCAAGGAGTTTTCTGTACATAGAAAATACTGGATCACTGTCTTTTCTATCAATGCATAGGATTGATTATAAAGTACTGGTAGACTGGCCTCAGCAGCATCTGTACTGTATAACAATTGCTGTGCTAACTGGTGCAGGATATGAATTAACATGGTGTTCTGTAAACCAAGAGACTGAATGCCTTGCCCTTATGTACCCCTACATATATCATTGGGAAATACTACTCTGTGTGCTGTATTTGTTCTAAATTTCATAACATGGGCAGAAGTTGGAGTTTTATAAAGTTAAGTCTGTGTTAGAACAAAGTCAGTTCCCTGGCCTTATGGAGAAACTGGATTTTTGAGTCTGAATTATACCTTTTTTTTTTACAAATTGTAAAACTGGGCAAGTTACTTAAACTTAGATTCTCACTTTTCTCATGTGCCATTTGAAGATAATTCTTATTTCAAGGTTAAGATGAGGATTGAATGACTGTATTTGTTGTTAGAAAACAGTGTGTGACATGTTATGAGATTATTAAGCAATAGTAGTCATTTTTTTAACTATGAAGTGCAAAACTGTGGTATGAGGATTTCATCGGAATTCTTCATAAAATCCTCAGATATACGAAGTGTCTTTAAAACTGTATTTAAAACAGTCTGTGATAATATCCTACAGACTAGGTTGGAATAATGAATGATATAGTAGAAATGGGATCATGTTACATACCCTGTTCAACATATGGATACCCCAAACCAAATCCACTAATTCAAGCTCTGTTTCCAACTTATAGTGTCCCTGAGTAGGGTTTCTAGGACTGTACAATCTGTACAGTCTCATTTTCATCCAAGGACTGGTCGGTTTTGAAATGCCAACCTGTGATTAGTAGCCCAGTGCTTAACCTACAGCACCACTAGGACTGTTTCAACATATGGATGTTGTTGTTGAGTGCCGTCTAGTCGGTTCCAACTCATAGCAACCCTTTATAGGTTTTCTGAGAAGCAACTGGTGGATTTGAACTGCTGACCTCATGGTTCACAGTCCAGTGCTGATCCTATCGCACCATACTAAAAGTCCTAGAAAGAGTCGATATTACAGAATTGTTGTATGGCAAATGTCGTTACCTATCTACCCTCCTTGTACATTCCCATTTTTCAGGCATTCGGTAAGTTAAGTCTTCACTCAGTGCTTGGCATTAAGAAATAAAGAAGACTGTCTGGATCTCAGCCATCACAGAATTTACAATCCAGTGAGAAGGACAGACTAAACAATGAAATTCCAATTTAGCACAGCCCTTCCTTTTGAATGGGCTGCCATTTGGAAATTGTTCTACCCTCTCAAAACTAGGGCTCCTTGTCTGAGATAAGGCTAATACCTGCCTGCTAAATTGGTCAGATTAAGTGAAGAGTAAGCATTAACTATGGAGTCCTAGTGTGGCGCTGTGGGTTAATGTACCAGACTGCAAAGCCATTTGAACTGCAAGGTTGGCAGTTCAAGGTCACCAACTGCTCCTCGGAAACCCTATACAGGGTCGCTATGGGTTGGAACTGACTCAACGGCACCTAACAACAAGTATTAACTATAATCACCTTCTCTGTTTCACCAAAGACTGATTTGCTATTGGTCATCTTTGAAGACCTTCACCTTCCTGGGGTCTAGGCCATTGTTGCCCCCATACAGCTTCTTCCTTAGATCTTTCCTCATGAAGATTCTTACCTTTATAATATCCCTTCATGACTGACCCACCTCCCCATGAGTTCTTTCCATTTATGGGTTCACATCACTGAAACATGGGCTCAGCTTCCTCAACTTGAGTTAGGATGGTTAAGATTTATAGTTCATCTTAAATTACAAAACTTTCACCTTACATGATAAAAGCCAATATAACCCACTTAATTCTGAACAAAAGAATGTAAGATACTTCTCATCTTCTGGAGAAGTGTAAACCATACATGTGGTGTACACATCCAACACTTGTCTGGTCTGTCAATTTGTCGTACTGTGGTGGCCCTGGGTTGCTGTGATGGTGGAAGGTCTGTCACCAGTATTTGAAATACCATCAGGGTCACCCATGGTGGACAGGTTTCCAGTCTAAGACTAATGAAGAAGGAGAGATGAGCTACTTCTGAAACTTTAGTCACTGTAAAATCTCATGACTACCAGTAGAACATGGTCAGATACAGTACCAGAGGTGAGTCCCTCAGGTTGGAAGGCACTCAAGATACAACTGGGGAAGAACTGCCTCTTCAAATGGAGTAAAGCTTTCTGG
The DNA here is from genome assembly GCF_000296735.1 of Chrysochloris asiatica. Taxonomy (NCBI): domain Eukaryota; kingdom Metazoa; phylum Chordata; class Mammalia; order Afrosoricida; family Chrysochloridae; genus Chrysochloris; species Chrysochloris asiatica. The sequence goes on from NW_006408526.1 coordinate 17,948,166, forward strand.
AACTTCATTTGCTGATGGAGCACAACTCAAAATGAGGAGAAACAGCTGCAAACATCTATTAATAGTCAGAACATGGAATGTAAGAAATATGAATCTAGGAAAATTGGAAGTTGTTAAAAAGAACACCGAAATGCATAACAATCGATATCCTAGGCATTAGTGATCTGTAACAGACTGCCATTGACTTTCACATGAATATGCCTGTCATACAGTTTATTATGCCAAGAAGAACAAATTCAAGAGGAGTGGCATCTCATTCATTGTCAAAAAGAACACTTCAAGATCTATCTTGAAGTACAGTGCTGTGATAGGATAATATCCATACGCCTTCAAAGAAAGCCAGTTAATACCACTTTTATTTATATGTACATCAACTACTAAAGTCAATGATGATGAAATAGAAAAATTCTGCCAAGTTCTTCAGCATGAAATTGATCAAACATGCAATCAAGATGTATTGATTTGAATGCAAAAGTTGGAAACAAAGAGGAAGAATGATAGTGTAGCTGGAAAATATGGCCTTGGTAATAGAAATGATGTTGGAGATCACATGATAGAATTTTACAACACCAATCGCTTATTCATCGCATGTTTTTAAACAACAGAAAAAGGTGATTATACACATGGACCTTACCAAATGTAATACATAGGTATCAAATTGACAATAGAAAAGCTCAATATTATCAGCCAAATCAAGGCCAGGGGCCGAGTGTGAAATAAGACACCAATTGCTCATATGCAAATTCATACCGAAGCTGAAGAAAATTAAAACAAGTTCACAGAGCCAGAGCCAATATATAACCTTGAATATATCCCACCTGAATTTAGAGACCATCTTAAGAACAGATTTGATGATTAGACACTAATAACCGAAGACCAGAAGAGTTGTGGGATGGCATCAACAACATCATATGGGAAGAAAGCAAAAGGTCATTAAAAAGACAGGCAAGAAAACACCAAAATGAATGTTAGAAGAAACACTGAAACTTGCTCTCCAGCATAGAGAGGCTTAAAGTAAGTGGAAGAAATGAGGAAGTACAAGAGTAAAACAGAACATTTCAAAGGGCAGATCAAGAAGACAAAGGTCACGTGCTATAATGAACTGTGCAAAGACCTAAAGTTAGAGGAACACATTCAACATTTTCTCAAGCAGAAAATATTTAATCATCCCCTTGCAATATTGAAGGAGTTCAGTGGTGCTAGAGCATAAGATAAGCACTGATCTATTAACCACAAGTTGGTGGTTCAAACCCAACCAGCCACTCCTTGGAAACCCTATATAGGGTTGCTATGAGTCAGAAACTGACTCAATGCACCTAACAACAACAACATGGGAAGATATACATAGAGTCACTGTACCAAAACAAAATGGTCGATGTTCAATCATTTCAAGAGGTAACATGATCAAGAGATAATAATACTGAAGGTATTGGCAAAAAAAAACAAAAAACAAAACAAGGCTCCAGGAATTGAAAGAACACAAATTGAAGTCTTTTTTGAAGTATTTGAGATGCTCACTTATCTATACCAAGAGATTTGGAAGACAGCTACCTGGTTAACCAATTAAGCAAGGTATATATTTGTGCCCTTTCCAAAGAGAAGGTGACCCAATGGAATGCATCCAGCAATATCACTAATATCACATGCAAGTAAAAGTTTGCTGAAGATAATTCAAAAACTGTTACAACACTTCATTGACAGGAACTGCCAGAAATTCAAGCCAGATTCAGAAGAAGACATGGAACAAAAGATGTCATTGCTGATGTCAGGTGAAGCCAGAGAACACCAATCATGAACAACTGTAGATAACATTTACGAACATTTACGTACGCTCACAAAGAACCTAGACCAAGAGGCAGTTCAAATGGAACAAGGGGATCTGAATGGTTTAAAATAAAAAAAGGTGTGTACCAATGTATCATTTCACCATACTTATTCAATTTATATGCTGAGCAATATATCTGAGAAACTAGATGATACACCTTGCTTTCTGGAAGCAAAGAGTCCATAAAATACCTCTTTAAAGTGTTCAAGTGCAAAAGATGTCGGTGTGAGGAATAGGGAACCACTGACCAAAGCTGTGATATTTTCAATAGCCCAGTCTTCATGTGAAAGTTGAACAGTAAATAAGGAAGACCGTCGATGAATGATGAAAAGGAGTTTAGCCAGACATCATGTCTCATACTTCAGACAATGCGCCTCTGTTGTTAGGTGCCGTCTAGTTGATTCTGACTCATAGTGACTCTGAGTACAACAGAACGAAACACTGCACCATTCTCACAATTGTTGACATGTTTGAACCTATTGTTGGTACTACTGTCAATCCATTTTGTTGGAGGGTTTTCCTCTTTTTTTGCTGACCCTACCGTGGCACCATGAGTTAATTCTTTGGATGGCTATGTCCGTTTGAACTGCAAGGCCATGATTCAAGCTCACCAGCCACATTTCGGAAACCCTATAAAGGGTTGCTATGGGTCGGAACCAACTCGATGGCATTTAACAACAGCAACTCTACCAAGCATGATGTCCTTCTCTAGAGGCTGGTGTTTCCTGACGACATTCCCAAAGTACGAGAGACAAAGTTTTGCCATCTTTGGTTCTACAGAGCATTCTGGCTGTACCTCTTCTAAGACACATTTGTTTGTTTGCAGGGTAGTCCATGGTACTTTTAATATTCTTCACAAACACCATAATTTTAATGCATCAATTCTTGTATGCTCTTTCTTATTAATTGCCCACCTTTCACTTGCATATGAGGTGACTTTGTTCCTTAATACTTTTAAGAGGTCTTTTGCTGCTAGCAGATTTGTTTAATTCAGTATGTCATTTGATTTCTTGATTGCTGCTTACATGAGCAATGATTGTGAATCCAAGCAAAATGAAGCCTTTGACAACCTTAATTTTCTCTACGTTTATGACTATTTTTTGGTTCAATATATATTGGTTCAGTGTACCTTTAGGAATGAGTCCAGTTATGGTGCTGTAGGATAAGCAGTAGTTCAAACCCACCAGCTTCTCCTACTCAACAGCATACAAGAACAACAGCCTACCCTTAGGATACAAAAGATCTTTCATTAAGATTCAGAACCCATGTTGTTGTTAGGTGCTATCGAGTCAGTACTGACTCATAGCGACCCTATGCACAACAGAACAAAACGCTGCCCGGTCTTGGGCCAACTTCACAATTGTTGCCACTCTTGAGCCCATTGATGCTGCCACTTTGCCAGTCCATCTCGCTAGGGGTCTTCCTATTGTTCTCTGGTCCTCCACCTTATCAAACATGATATCCTTCTCCAGTGACTGGTCCCTCCTGACAATATTTCTGAAGTATGAGAGACGAAGTCCTGGCCTCCAAGGAGCTCTCTGGCTGCACTTCTTCCAACACAGATCTGTTGGTTCTTTTGACAGCCCACGGTACTTTTAATATTCTCCTCCAACACCGTAACTCAAAAGCATCAATTCTCTACGATCTTCCTTCACATGCATATGAGGTTATTATGAGGTTATTGAAAATACCATGGCTTGGGTCAGGCGCACCTTAGTCTTCAAGCTGACATATTTGCTCGTCAACACTTTAAAAAGGGCTTGTGCAGCAGATTTGCCTAATGAATATGTTGTTTGATTTCTTGACTGCTGCTTCCATGACTGTTGATGGTAGCATAGTGGTTACAAATCGGGTTGCGAACCTCAAGGTCAGCAGTTCGAAACTACCAACTGCTGCTACCATGAAGATTTACAGCCTGGGAAGCCCTATATGGAACTGACTCCATGACACATAACCAACAGCAAGCCACTTTCCCAACTGTTTCTCTCAGTTTGTTTCAAGAGTATTCAGAACCCATATCTCAATTTTATCTCAGATTTATTAAGTTTATCGTAATCTAGTTGCATTTATTTTCCTGTTCTACTAATCTAATCATGAACCTCACAACGAAAGCAATAAGGTTAGTCTGCTATTTTAGAAGCCAGTTTTAGTTACCCAATAAAAGCCTATAGAGCAGAGGTCAGCTAACGTTTCTATAAAGAACCAGATAATAAATTGTTTCGATCTGGGGACTACTGGATTCTGCTACTGTAATGGTAAAGCATCCATTACTGTTAAGTGCCATCAAGTCTGTTGCAATTTAGAATGATTCTGTATTGGGTTTCTAGGCTGTACATTTTTGCAGGAACCGTAAGTATCATTTTTCTTCTGCTGAGTGAGTGGTGGGCTTCAACCGTCAACCTTGTGGTTCTCAGTCTAGTTATAATACATAAAAGAATGGATGTGGCTTTTCCAATAAAACTTTATTTATAAATTAGGCACTGTGGCAAATTCGATCCACAAGTGTAAGTTTAAACCTTGTTTTAGGAGTAACTACTTCTTTTTCTAAATTAGTATTCCAATTATGTAACCTTTATATATTTGCAAATTTTACCTTTTTTCACTTTTTTGAACACGGGAATCATTTGTGTCTCTCTAGCCTTTAAGGTACAAGGGTCCCTGTGAGTCTGAAAGGACTTCATGGCAATTAACAACAATAAGGCTTTAAGATCCTTTACTTGTTGTTGTTAGGTGCCATTGAGTCGGTTGCCGACTCATAGCAACCTTATGCACAACAGAACGAAACACTGCCCGAACCTGGGCCAACCTCACTATTGTTGCCACGCTTGAGCCCATCGATGCTGCCACTTGGCCAATCCATCTCGTTGGGGATCTTCCTCTTCTTCTCTGACCTTCCACCCTACCAAACATGATATCCTTCTCCAGAGACTGGTCCCTCATGACCTCCAAGGAGCACTCTGGCTGCACTTCTTCCAATACAGATCTATTGGTTTTTTGGCAGCCCATGGCACTTTCAGTATTCTCCTCCAACATCATAACTCAAAAGCATCAATTCTTCTAAAGTCTTCCTTATTAACTGTCCAACTTTCATATGCATGTGAGGTTATTGAAAATACCATGGCTTGGGTCAGGTGCACCTTAGTCCTCAAGCTGACATTTAGATTTCCTTGAAGTTACTTATACACAATTTAAAAAACAAAACACAAATTTAAAAGTCCACTCAGTCTATTTGTACTCTAATTTCCATTTTTCTCTCTTTAACTGTACCCCCAATGAATGTAAATAAAACCAAAATTGTTTTGGATACAAAGTGTTCAGAAGTAAACGCATATACACTAGAATTTTGGCAGCGGCTATTAGTAATAATAGCACAACTGCACTTATCTTGTATTTCTCTAGTTTGACAGAGAGTGCACCAGTCAGAATTTTTGACATAGGAGGACTCACCCCCTTAGGGTTATTCATTCGTTCACTCACACAACAAGCATATATTAATCACCTGATGCCATGGCAAGATGGTTGCAAAGAAAAGACATTTTTGTCCTCAAGGAACTTGCAGTCTAATGGAGGAGGTGGTTATGTAAATGGGTAATCTCCTCAGAGCATTTCAGGTGGGGTAATGGAGGTATGGTGAGTGCCAGCGTGGGAAGCGCCTTTGAAAATGCAGGTGGAGATATCTAGTAGTAGGTTGAATATGTGGATCTGGTGGTCAGTAAAACATATATGCTAAAGGTATGTGTTTTTAATCATATGGGAGATAGTTGAAATAATTGAACTGGATGAGAACACTTGAGTATGAATATTTAAGATGAAAATAGCCGAGGGCCAAATTTGGAACCAAGGAAAATCAGCATTTTAAGTACTGGATGCAGGAAGAGGAAATAAAAAGTACAATCCAGGAGTTAGTATCTGAACATTGGTTGATTGCCCAATCACATCTCAACACAATAGTTGCTTTATACTATCCATTAGCTCTGGTGGGGAACCTTTTTTATGCCAGGGGCCATTTAGATATTTATAGCATCATTTGTGGGCCATACAAAATTATCAACTTAAATATTAGCTTGATATGTTTGGTCAAACATCTAATTGACTCATCCCTAATGTGATGGCAGGATAAGCACTGTACTGCAAGGTGGTTCAAACTCATCAACTGCTCCTTGGAAATCCTACACAGGGTCTCTCTGAGTCAGAACCGACTCGACATCACTTAACAACGGTAACAGCTATGTGATGGCTAGGACTCCTGGTGTGGCGCTGTACAATCAATCAGCATTGGATTGAGAACCAGTGCTGGTTGCAACCAAGCACTGCCAACTAAGGTTGGCAGTTTCCTTGGAAACTCTGTCCAGGGTTGCTATGAGTCAGTTGCTTGACAGCATTACACAAAAAACAGCAACAACCAAGTAATGACTGGAACTGCAGTTTCCTTGGCAGGGACAGACCAAATGATTTTTGTGGGCCTTATATGTATGGCCCACACAGCCTCAGTAACCCTATATAATAATACAAGGAACCGACTTAATGGTACTCCACAGATGTCATTTTTTAAAATATAAATGAGTTGCTTGTTTTTGTGGTTAATTGTTGTTGATTCGGTTCCAACTCATAGCAACCCTATGTAGGATTTCTGAGGCTTTAAGTCCGAAAGTTTGAACCGCTGACCTTGCTGTTGGCATTCCAGTGCTTATTCTACAGTACCACCATACTAGGACACTCATGTGTGCCATGGGAGAGACAGAAAAGAACACAAAACAGGATCGTGCAAGGAGAAAACTTTGAGAAGGAGGTGACATTTGAACTGGGTTTTGAAGAACAGGGAGGATTTTTGATAGTTGGAAAACAGAAAAGGCAATTCCAAATGGAGACCCAAAGAGTTGACAGCATGTTCCGGGAATGAAAAGTAGTTCAAAAGAATAATGCAGAATTGTTGTGGTGCTGTGGGTTAATGTGCTGGACTGCAAAGTTGGTTCAAACTGCTCCTTGGAAACCCTATATAGGATTGCAACTGACTCTATGGCACAGAACAATGCAGAATAGCTTATAGAAGCAGGCTCAAAAACATACCACTGCCATCAGGTGGATTGCAGAGTTTGTGAGACTAAATGTTTATAGACGCAGGCAGTGTCATCTTTCTCCCACAGCACAACTGGTGGGTTTGAACTGCTGACCTTGCAGTTTAGTAGCCCAATGCCTAACTCCCTTATACTAGATTGTCATTGTACTTAAATTAAACATTATGTTAAATAGTCTTTCTGGGTCTCGCTGTAAATTTTGTTAAGAATCATAGGAGCCTTGTTTTAAACCTTGTTTTAGGAGTAACTGTGCTTTACAAAGACTCCACTCAGTAAGTGTAAGGCGAGCAGTACTCTTCCTGAAGTCTACATGGGATATGTTAACAGGAACCTTGATGGAAGAGTATTTGTTTTAAAGCCTCCCCCCCCCCCTTTGGGTGGAGAAGGAGGTGAAGGTGAAGGTGGCCATGGAAACCCCTACTAAATGGCTTACTTAGACTCCCAATACATAAACTGAAAAGTGTAACTATCAGAAACTGACAGATTTCCCCAGGCGATCCTAGGAATGCAGTTCTTAGTCTAGAACAACGATTTTCAACCCTAATGGCTCCATGTTTTGAAAGACTTTTTGCCTTGCAAGGAAAGTCAACACTTTTACACATAGCTCAGTTAATAAGAGTATAATTCTAGCCCAAAGCAAAGAACTGCAACACATTAATCGGCACATGATTGCAGGTTTTAGAAATTACGGAAATAGCCCCTGGCCTTTCTACACTGACATAAGAACCCTCCCCCTTTCCCATACTTCTGTGGAAACAGTTTATCTGCTGTATATGCTTCTGAACTTTGTGGAATTACAAAGAGTAATCCACATACATCTAGCTCCACCCCCAGGATTTACGTCTCCCTTAAATTTAAGTTTATTCAATTTCTTTTTCTCATTGCAAAGAACACTATGTAGACTCATCACACACACAATTAGAAGATGTATACTATTATTTTAAAAAATAATCTTTTCATATACAACTGTACATGTACCTTTTTTATAACTGTTTTCTCTGTCAGGAAATTTTTGTAACATTTTTATTGACTGCATTATATTTAATTTATATTTTAATAACTTATTTAATTAATTGGGGTCTTATGGCTGGAGTTTTAGGTTTCTATCATTTTGCTCTGGTAGCGTAGTGGTTTATGAGTCAGGCCACTTACCTCAAAGTCAGCAGTTTAAAACTACCGGCAGTTTCGTGGGAGAAAGATGAGGTTTCCTGCTCCCATAAAGATTTACAGCCTCAGAAACCCTGTACAGGGTTGCTATGAGTTGGAACCAATTCCACGGCACATAAACCACCACCACCATCATTTTGTTATTACAGATAACTTTGTCTTGATTATCCTTGTAGCTATATCATTACTGTTGTTAAGTGCCATTGAGTCAGTTCTGACTCATACCAACCCCTGTATAGGATTTTCAAGGAGCAGCTAGTAGGTTTGAACCACCAACCTCACAGTTAGAAGTCCAGTGCTTATCCAACAGTGCCACACCAGGACTCCTAAATCATTATGTTGCTGCTGTTAAGAGCTGTCAAGTTAATTCCGACTCACAGCAACCCTGTATAGGGTTTCCGAAGAGGAGCTACTGGGTTTGAACAACTGACCTTATGATTCACAGTCGAGTGCTGATCCCACACCAGGAATCCTAAATCATTATGGTGGTGGTGATTATGTGCCGTTTCCAACTCACAGTGACCCTATACAGGGTTTCCGAGGCTGCACATCTTTGCAGGAGCAGAAAGCTTCATCTTTATCCTGTGGAACAGCTGGTAGTTTCAAACTACTGACCTTGCAGTTCGCAGCCCGATTTGTAACCACTACACTACCAGAGCTCCTTAAATCATATGCACGTCCCTAATTATTTTCTTGGGATAAATACCCAGAAGAGAAAGTGCTAGGCTAGCAGACTTTTAAAGACTTTTGAAGGGTGCTGTCAAATTGCCCACCAGAAATATTGTACTAATTTATATTCCCACTCAGGAGTTTTACATTCTAATTAGGAATAAGATGCCTAGAGGTTAAAAAAGAAAAAAGAAATCCTTTGCTAGTTGCAAAATGACTAATAAACAATTAGCACTATAGGAATTCAGAGGAAAGAAATCACTTCCTCATACAGGGATGGCCCTGCAGGGAGGAGGTACCATTTTTACAGAGGGATGCAGGTGGCAAGGCATCATCCACTGTGGTCTCCTGAGGAAGGACCACGATTGAGGAGGGCTGGAAAGAGGGACTCACACAGTAACGCCAAGTTTTCTTCCTTCTCGTTTATGTATCACATAGACCAGCAACACTCTTATTCTCAGTGAATGGGTAACTCTTAAAATGTTAGAACCAAGAAATCAAACCTATTGAAAAATCTGCTCAATTTCTGGAAAGATTTTCCGATTTAAGTGTGGAGATTTTAGAAAGTAAGTTATGTTTCTTTTAAAACTCAATTTTTAATATTTTTTAGAGATTGAAAATTTTAATCTACATTCTTTACATTTGTTTCCTTGATTTGTTGTTGTTGTCATGTGCCGTGGAGTCGGTTCTGACTCTTAGTGACCTAAATCTTTACAGGAGCAGAAAGCCTCATCTTTCTCCAACAGAACAGCTGGTAGTTTCAAACTGCTGACCTTGCGGTTTGCAGCCCGATTTGTAACCACTACACTACCAGAGCTCCTTTTTTTGAATAGCAGTGAATTTTCACTAAAATTTCAATATTATTGAAGTCAGATTTCCCTATCATTGGCAATTTAGAATTATATTTGTATTGTATTGTGAAATTTTTCTGTATATTTTGTTGTTCATTAGTTCTCACCGTGACACACCAAAACCAAAACAAAACACCAAACCTTCTGCTGTCTAGTTGATTCTGACTCAGTTTACCTGTCGGACAGCATAGAACTACCCAGTAGGGTTTCCAAGATTATAATTTTCACAGAAACAGACTGTCATGTCTTTTTCCCATGGGATGGCTAGTGGATTTGAACTGCTGACCTTTTAGTTAACAGCCAAGCACTTAACCACTGCACTGTCACAGCCGACATTATTACGTCAGTCTCTTTTTACTTGGACTATTGGAAGATTTATAGCTCTAAACTTTTTCACTTTGGTTGTTTTTGTAGCAGTAGTGAAGCTTTTAGTATTCTGAACCATGCTCTTTAAAGATGTACTTTATTAAGCAATATATTGTGCTCTCTGAATGCTGAACAGTATTATGGTCATTTTTGACACTTGTCTCATAAATTTGTAGAATGTGGAAATGAGTTCAACACTTAAAAGACTCGCAGAAATAGTGATACGAAAGTAAAATGGAGAACTCAGACTCAGATTCTCTGCCCCGTAGTGGACTACTGCAGTCTCAGAAACCCTCTATTTGGTTACTATGAATCGGAACAGACTCAACAGCACACAACCACCTACCTGACAGTCATATTGAGGGCCACGTTATCTCCTTTGGCCCAGTGAAGGACATTTATTTCATGAAGAGAACTCTTCGGGCATATTCATTCTTCAAGCTGAGCTGTTACTGTCAGAATTTTGATTGACAGGGACAAGAGCCCCTTCTAGCACTTCCAGAAAACAATTTCAGAACCAATTAATTAGAACTCACTAGTACATTTAAGCTGTTAATATCTCTAAATACGAGACCTTAATGTTGTAAAGTGCTGTGAAGTCGTTTCTGACTCACGGCGACCCTTCATAGGCTTCCGAGAAACAGTTGGTGGGTTTGAGTCACCAACCTCTCGGTTCACAGTCCAGTGCTGATCCTAGAGCACCACACCAGGAGTCCTTAGTTGCGGTGGTTATGCGCCGTGAAGTCGGAACCAACTCATAGCAACCCTGTCTGTACAGGGTTTCTGAGGCTATAAATCTTTATGGGAACAGAAAGCCTCATCATTCTCCCACGGAGCAGCTAGTAGTTTTGAACTTCTGACCTTAAGGTTCGCAGCCCGATTTGTAACCACTACGCTACCAGAGCTCCTTAGTAAGTACTCTGTAAACTCCCAGTGAGGATTCCGGAGGTGGAGTCACAACTCGATGCCTAATTCATCAGGATATAAATGAAATACAGGCTTCTAGTGCCTCAACATTTGAAAGGCTTTTTCTGAAGGAACTAGATTGTGGCTATGTTTTGCTTTCTGTTTACTAATTGCTTTCTAGGTTCATTTCACTGTCGCCTTTTTGGGCAAATTACCTATCGAAAACCCATACTCTAGTTTAATAATTCATTTGCTAAATAAATGACCACTTACTTGCTATGTAAAGTAGTACAGACTGCCTTTCTAGAATTTGAATTCGTCTACAAAGCAGCAAAGCTGCTCATTGTAAAAGTATATGGGGTACGTAACTTTCCCATCTTCCTTTTATCATTGGCATCATCGGTTTCCTGCAGGGGATGTGGTGTGTAGGGGGAGCACATGAACAAAGGATGCATTAGTATAGCCCACTAATGAGGCTTTTTCTGATGACCTGTTCTCAGACACATTTGAAATACGGGCAAAAGTCAGTATTATACCAAATAAATCATATCTCTGCTGCCCAGTAGAATTGGGACAGGGCTGGTCAGACTCAAAAGCAGATTAAGGCTCAGTACTTTTTTTTTTTTAAAGTCCTTTCATACTGAAAATTATTTTGATCCTTTCCTGACTGAATTCCCATCGTAGAAAAGTCTTTCATGTTCATCTCTCCAGGCATCCTTTTTAAATGCAGTTACTTGTGAGTTTAAATAACCTCCTGGTGCCATTTATTTTGTTTGTCTTTCCTCCATTGGTGAGGACACTTCTGGAGGTGGACGGGGAATTATATTGCACAGTTGTACTTCAAACTCGTCATAAATGCATGTGCTGATTAGACACATTCACTTTGTCACCTAGGCAATCTTCTTAAAGAGTGACAGAATCCACTGTAGCCTGAGAATACCCCATGTGGTCAGAATGGTGATATGTTTTTTGCTGATTTTTACATATTTGAAAGGGAGTAGTTTATAGACAGACAGTAAACTAGTATGTACTAACCATTATTGTGTGCTCTCATTTATTTAATTGCATTTAATGCAGAGTAAATGATATAATCAGCGTCTTAGAATGTTTGTGGCCTGACCAAGTTCTGACAGTGTCTCTACTCTGAAGCCAGTGCTCTCTACCCAGATATAATCCCTTCAGTCAGTCTCCTCTTAACATTGGCTTGAATGAATCAACTCACATTGCTTTCAACAACCTGGCCTTGGGCTGACTTTAAAGTCATTCCTAACTGACATTAATAGTGTGTAATTTAAGACATGTCATTTAATTTTTCATATGGTGACATGAAGCTCCTGCTCCGCACACCAATAGTTTCCATGAAGAGTTGGTAGTAAAATGACAGACTTTTGTTACTGCTTGTAGTTCATTGTTATCTAGTTGGTTCCAACTCATGGCGACCCTGTATGGGGTTTCCAAGGAGTGGCTGGTGGGTTTGAAAAGCCAAACTTATGAGCAGTCCAATGCTTATCCTACAGCGCCACACCAGGATTCCTTAATAAACCCTTAAATGGTACCTATTTACCACAGTGGTACAACTGTGGCACTGTGGGTGAATGCACTGGACTGTAAAGTTGGTTTGATTAGCAAGATCGGTGGTTCAAGCTCACCAGCCACTCCTTGGAAACCCTATACAGGGTTGCTATGGGTCAGAACCAACTCGACAGTAGCTAACAACAACTGTCACTGCTAAAGAGCTCTAGTAGTATAGAGGTTACAAGTCAGGCTGCTGACCTCAAGGTTAGCAATTCGAAACTACCAGCCTTTCTCTGCAGGAGAAAGATGAGGCTTTCTGCTCCTGTAAAGATTTACAGCCTCGGAAAACTCTATACAGGATCACTATGAGTCAGAATCAACTCTTAGGCACACCACCACCACCACTCTCACTGCTAGTGGATAATTTGTTTGTAATTTTGCTTTAATCTCAAATTCAATCATTGAGTCATCTTTAAACTTTGTTATTTCAAAATGCTTTGACTATATTACTTTTTCTTCTCTTTTTAGTTTGTCAAATGATTTTCTCTACCTTCAGAAATGAACCTTATTTATCTGGTTTGTGTGTAAGGCATATGCAGAATACTGTAGGCACTTTGTTTGGGTAAGAAGCCCTTGGTGGTACTGTGTTCAGTGTTCAGCTGCTAATCAGAATGCTAGGGGCTTAAACTCGCCAGCACACTGCATGGGAGGAAGATACAGCAGTTTGTTTCTATAAAGGTTTACAGCGTCAAAAGCCTTGTGGGGCAGTTCTGTTCTGCCCTCCCTATAGGGTCTTTAGGAGTCGGCATCACCTCGATGGTAATTGGTTTAAGTCTGTGTGTGTCTAAATTCTATTTTACTTGTGATCTATGCATCAGAATTGAATGTAATGGAGATTCAAATCAGTACCTGGAGTATCCTAATGTTAGCCAATGGTAGACTGCTACCTCAAAGATACTTAAACTAACTTCAAATAGGGCAATTTGATGTGGTAGAGTGATCCCAGACTGGAAGCCATGTGGGGCCTCTCAGCAACATTAAATTGGAGATAATCCCAAACCCACTGCCATTTAGTTGATTCTAACTCATAGTGACCATATGTAGGGTTTTCAAGACTGTGAATCTTTACGAGAGCAGACAGCCTCATCTTTATCCTGCAGAGTAGCTGGTGGGTTTGAACCACCACTCTTGAAGTTAGCAGCCCAGCACCCAACCTACAGAGCTCCTTAATCATTCCATAGATTCCTTGAATTACCATGAGGATCAAAAGACACAAGGTAGGCAGTCAGCCTTGCGCTGTGTAAATACTTACGACACAGGTAACCTGATGTTCTTAAGGTTTCTTTCCCTCTTGCACAATAATAGTACTTTGACCTACTATGTGTTACTGATTATTTTATCTTTTATTTGTTTGATTTCCTAATGGTGAATTTAAGTATCTATCTTAAAAAATAAATCATTGGATTTCTTCCCACCAGTGATACCAAGAAGCAGCAAGGAATGAGGAAAAGGAACAACAGTGACGTAGAAGATGTGGGACTACCAAGTCATAACAGAAAGAAGACCAAGTGGGAGACCTTAGAGCCCTTGGATACTGGCCTATCTTTAGCAGAAGATGAAGAACTTGTGTTACATCTACTAAAAAGTCAAAGCTAACTGTTTCCTGCCTTTGACTTCTCCTTGAAACCCCAGGTCATATTATTGTGGACTAGAAGTTAGAAACAATTGCTTTTGGGCTGTTGGGTTTCACAAATTCCATATCCAAAGGACCCATTATCCAGACAGAAGCAATCATTTGTGTAAGCCACTTTCACAAGACATGCTTGCCCCATCACACAGTACCCTAAAGATTAAGATGGATGATAACATTTTCTGATTGCATTTTCCAGCATGTGCTCTGTTAGACCTTTTCCAAGGGTTCCTACACCTTGTCACTGGAAACACTTTGTTTTACTGTCAAGTTCTAAAGATCATGTTCCATTGTTGTTAGACATTCCCGTCATGCTTACCATTTCAAAATTTCTGTGTACTGTTAAATGAAAACTGCTCTCAATTTTGATGTATTTAATACCTCCAAAGACAGTATGATGGACCATCCCCTTAGAAAGAATGACTATTTTTGAATTGAAGTGGTAAAAAAATAAAGGTATTTCCTATAAAAGAAAGTATGAGTGTTTTCAAGGTGTCCAGTGGCAGAACAGTACCCTCAAGGGAAGGCCTTTTTGAGATTAAAATGGGTTGGCCAGTGCCTGAAACAGGGAACCCTTCATGTCAAGTTAGTCCTCTCAGGGATATCATGTCACTGACATTTCATATTCGTAGTGCTAGAAAATCCGAAGACCTTGTGCTCTTGTCCTCTTACTTAGACTGCATTAGCATTAGACCTTCTGTAAGAGTTTATCAGTAGGTGCACAGATCCACACTAAGAGCCAGCTTCTGATAATGAGGCAAAAGCAGAGCAAGAGAGATCTATCTCTTTTTGTTACAAATAACTCAGATTTTTCATAGAAAAAGAGCATGGTAAAGAAATCTCGGAGTTGGCATGACACCAGTGATTTTATCATAGATTTGTCAACACTGTCACTGTTTTCTCCGTTTCCTACTTTCCACTTCACATACAAACAAAAATAATTTTGGTAACAAGTACAAATCAATCCTGAATCCAAGAAAAGTGATTGATAGCATTATGCCTGGACATCCCACAAACACTTCCAGCTCAGCCTAAGTCTGTATCTGGCTCCCCAAAATGTCTCCTCCTGTATTCAAAATTGTCACTGTTGTTAAATGCCATCAAGTCAGTTCAGACTCATAGCAACCCTGTATAGGTTTTCCAAGGAATGGCTGGTGGGTTTGAACTGCCAACCTTACAGTTAGCAGACCTGTGCTTATCCTTCCACATCGCACAAGAACTCCAAACAATCATTTGTTGTTAAGTGCCATCAAGTCGACTCCTACTCATAGTGACCCTGTATAAGGTTTCTGAGAAGCAACCAGTGGGTTTGAACTGCTGATCTTTTGGTTCAAACCAACCTTATGGTCCATCATTGTTGTTGTTGTCGGATGCCATTGAGTTGATACCAACTCATAGCAACCCTGTACACAAAAGAATGAAACACTGCATAATCCTGGGCTAACTGCCCATTTGTTGCTATGCCTGAGCCCATCACTGTTGTCACTGTGTCAGTCCATCTCATCAGTGAGGTTGGCCCACAGTCAGGCAGTGTTTCGTTCTGCTGTGTATAAGGTTGCTATGAGTAGGTACTGACTCGATGGCACCTAACAACAACAACAACACTTTATCAAACATGATATCCTTCTCCAGGGACTGGTCCCTTCTGGTAATATGTCCGAAGTATAAGAGACGAAGTTTGGCCATCTTGGCCTCTAAGGAGCACTCTGGCTGCACTTCTTCCAACACAGATCTGTTGGTTCTTTTGCCAGCCCATGGCACTTTCAATATTCTCTTCCAACACTATAACTCAAAAGCATCAATTCTCTATGATCTTCCTTATTCACTGTCCAGCTTTTGCATGCATATGAGGTTATTGAAAATACCATGACTTGGGTCAGTCACACCTTAGTCCTCAAACTGACATCTTTGCTCTTCAGCACTTTGAAGAGGTCTTGTGCAGCAGATTTGCCTAATGCAATACATTGTTTGATTTCTTGACTGTTGCTTCCATCATTATTGTTGTTGAGTGCCATCGAGTCGATTCCAACCCATAGCAAACCTTTATAGGATTTCAAAGGAGCAGCTGGTGAGCTTGAACTACCCACCTTATAGTTCAAACGACTTTGCACTCTGACACATTAGCCCACAGACCCACACCAGGACTCCACTTCTGTCATTGTTGTTATGTGCCGTGGAGTTGGTTTTGACTCATAGTGACCCTGCTCAGGGTTTCCGAGGCTGTAAATCTTTACGGGAGGAGAAAGCCTCATCTCTCCCGCGCAACAGCTGGTTGTTTCAAACTGCTGACCCTGAGGTTAGCAGCCCGATTTGTAACCACTGTGCTACATGCTTCTGTCATTAGTGGTACCAGTATTCATCCTCTCATTGAAAACTCAAATTTTCTTCAGTGTTTCCCTTAACTCACACTTCACTTATTTGTACTATATTGATTTCTTTTCTAGGAAGATTCTCTTATTCATGTTTACACAGAAAGTTTTTGTTTTTAGACAGAAAGTTCAGACTCCCATCATGACCTTCCATTACAGGACTCTCCTATTTGATCAGTCTGCTTCAAAGTCTGACATTTCTTTTGTCTAACCTGCCCACCACCCTCAGAATTCTCTTAACACAGATCCAAGTATGGCCCTCCCTACCTGTTATCTTCCCATACAGTGCATATTATGTAACATTGTAGATCATTTATAAGCCTGTTACCCCTGTTATATGACAAGTTTCCTGAGACCAGAGGGACTGGGTTTTACCTACTCTGTGTATCTCCAAAGTGAAACACACACCTACCCTATAACGAGTTCTCAGCAAATGTTTGCTGAGTTAAATGTGCATAATAAAACAAGACAAATTTTAAAGAGCTGTTGAGACACTTTCCTCCATCACCTGTAGTAGGAGGCTTCACAAAGTTCATGGGAAAATCCCACTATCTTTTCATTCCATTTTCCCACCAACCTTTTGAAGCACCCTCAAAGAATGATGACTTCTGGTGAAAAATCTCTTGGCCTTGAGGGTTTGCAAAGGACATAAAATGCAAGAGTAAATAACCCAAAGGTGAATAGGGTAGAGGTGCAGCGAAGATCTCCATCAGCAATACCACAGAATACCAGGTGAAGCAGGTTCAGGGGAGAGCTCCAAAACTCTGAACCACATATGTAGGAATACTTAAAAAGTTTGAAGTCTTACAGCTGGTGGGACTTGTAGCAGAAGTAAGAAATCTCGTATTTCAGAATCTGCTGGGCTCAGCGGCCTGGAGCCAACAACTTGGGCAAGACCAAACGGGGGAGCAAGCAGACCCTCCACAAACTAATGCCCACAGGAACCTCGGAGCAAAGGTGACAGTATTCTTTGTTTGTTTTTGTTTGGTTCTGGTTTTTATTTTGGGGGGTGGGGGGTGGTATCTGTACATTGGCCTCTAGCTGTCTGCACACCTCCATTCTGGTGACTAGAGTGGGCACCTGAGCGAATAGACACTCCCCACCCCCACCACTGGAGGGCTCTTCCACCATGCATGTGCACAGATCATCTCAGCTTTTAAAGGAACAGGCAGCTCAAAATGGCCACAGCCAGCCCTGAACTGTTTATTAATAGGGCCAGAATGGGGTGTGGAGAGGGAGAGAGTTTAAAAACAAAACAGGCCTAAAATTAAATCCTGAGGTACAGCACACAAACCAACAGTGGCATCTTGAAATTTATCAGATGGCCTTGAATGCAAGAAAATGAAAGGATATCAAAATCATATTCATATTAGGCTACAGATTTTTATTTTTTCTCTCTCCTTTTTCTGCGATTAGAGACTACAGTATCCAATCTTTTTTATTTTATTTTATTTTTTTGCTGTTGCTGTTTTTTTGTTTTGTTTTGTTTTTGTTACCCCTTTTACCTCTAGGGGCTCTTTTGCTCCCTGTATTACCCAAGAAGAGACAGCAATTGCTGCCATACAGTCAGGATACAATCACACCCTATAAAGCCCCACAGTCCAGGCAAGAACCACCTGGAGGCCATACACAAGGGAGGCAAACAACACCTATGAAAGTTACTCTGAGTTAAGCAATAGAAAGAGTGAAAAGGGAAGGCCAACTCCTGATCACATCTACCTGGAGACAATCAGAAAGCATAAAAAATACCAAAACACATACTCAAATATTAAGGCCACAGCTAACCACTAAACATGTTCAAGAGGCTAAAACATGACCATATCAGCACATGTCCAGAAACAAGATAAAATATCTGAGACAAATGATCTAGAGATATACCTGGACTCCATTCAGGAAGGAGGGCAGGCCTTTGAAATGCCTGAGAAGGAATTCAGAAAAATGATTATAAAATCTTTCAAAACACTTTATAATGGAGTTGAGAAAAATAAGTCAGGAAAGCGCTACAGGAACAATCAAATTAATACAGTACC
>NW_006408526.1:17975748-17986698 GCF_000296735.1 Chrysochloris asiatica
CCTCTTCTGAATCCGGCTTGAACCTCTGGAAGTTCTCTGTCAACATATGCTTGCAGATGTTTCTGGATTACCTTTAGTAAAACTTTACTCACATGGGATATCAAAGAGATTGTCTGATGATTTCCACATTCCGTTGAGTCACCTCTCTTTGGAATTGACACAAATACAGATCTCTTCCAATCAGATGGCCAGATAGTTGTCTTCCAAATTTCTTGGCAGAGATCAGTGAGTGCCTCCTGTGCTGCCTCACTTTCTTGAAAGATTTCAACTTTTGTTCCATCAATTACTGGTGCTTGTTCTTTGCCAATTCCTCCAATGCATCTTGGACTTCCTCCTTCATTATTGATGACTCTTGATCATATACTATCTCTTGAAATGGTTGAACATTAACCATTTCCTTTTGGTACAGTGACTCTGTTTATTCCTTCTATCTTCTCTTGATGCTTACCAATACGCTATCAGAGCTCCTTCAGTATCCATTAGAGAGATGCAAATTCAAACAACAATGAGATATCATCTCACACCAGTAATAACAGTGCAGTTCAAAAAAAATCAGAGGACAATAAATGTTGGCGAGGATGTGGAGGGTTTCCTGCATTGCTGGTGGTATTGCAACATGGTCCAACCACTCTGGAAAACAGTATGGCATGTTCTCAGAAAGTTGGAAATAGAAATACCTTATGATCCAGCAATTCCTCTACTTGGTGTTTATGTACAAGAAATACGACCCATAACATGAGTAGATATATGCACACCAATGTTCATAGCAGCACTATTTACAATAGCAAAAAGATGGAGACAGCCTAAGGTCCATCAACTGAAGATTGGATAAACAAACTTTGGTACATCCATACAATGGAATATTATGCTACCCTGAAGAATAACAAGGAAGCTGCAAGCCACCACGTAACATGGATGAACCCTGAGGACATTATGCTGAGTTAAATTTGTCAGTTAGAAAAGGAGGAATACTGCATATGACTATTATTTTAAAAGCTTAAGGAAAAGAACTCATACTAAAAGGGGAAAAAATTCTTTGTTGGTTATCAGGGTGTAGGGGGTGGGTCGAGGGGCGTGATGGTAAGGTGGAGCACAGGATAGGGAATAGACACACTATAGTTTGGGTGTTGAGGGAGGGAATCCACAAGAAAGGGGAGGGGAATGGAAGAACAACAGAACATTTAGGCAGGGGACAGAGGTAAATAGTGATGTATGCTCAACCTTGGAATAACAGGCCTCTGTTATACAGAGATTGGGGTATAGTTTCAATGGGTGAAAAAGGGGAAATAATGTTAAAATACTTGACGATCTTATGAATCTTAGTTTCCCTTACCTACTATGTAAAATGGATACGTGAGGGGGAGAGAAAGGAATAGTCAGAAACATCACTGTTGAAAACTTTCAAGTCTGTCTTCAGCCTATAAATGATTGGGATACTTAAAATGGGTACTAGAACTTGCCCAGTTAAAGAGGCTTCCTGCGGAACCTTTGCAGTGTGTACAACCTTAGATGGAATCCTGATCCCCATCCAGAATCTTCTGAGGTAGGAAATTTCCACTTGAAAATACAAGCAGACT
The DNA here is from genome assembly GCF_000296735.1 of Chrysochloris asiatica. NCBI lineage: Eukaryota > Metazoa > Chordata > Mammalia > Afrosoricida > Chrysochloridae > Chrysochloris > Chrysochloris asiatica. Next base: position 17,977,326 of record NW_006408526.1, read on the forward strand.
AACCTGGAGTAGCTAGATAAACAGAGGATACTTCTTGAAAAAAAGACCAGCAGGAAAAAAAAAATAATAATAACAACAGCAGTCTGATTGACTACTACAAGAACAAGCAAGTTGTTCACCGGGGAGCCACCAAGGCAAGTGGTCAGGTCCCCTCAGGGCAAACTCACTTCCAAGATTGAAACTCAAAGGAAATACATGAACAGGCGTGTAATCTTACTGGTGGCCATGTTGGTCTACTGATAAGGGGAAGTGGGGGGAAAATAGCAATGAAGCTGTAGGCTAAATCCAACCACATTTAATAGACTCTTGTCACCCTGGATTGAGACCTAGTTGGCCAGCAGTATAGTGAGACCTGGAAACTTCTGAACCCATGGACAGGGATAGCCATGGAGGACTAGAGCAGAGAGTGAAGCATCCAGTTGATATGAAGTGAGGGGAGATGCACAAGAATACCCATACTTGCCGATAGTACCTATTTGACCAAGCTTCAATGGATGGACGATCAGAACTCAACTAGAGGAATAAAGAAGAGAAAAAAGTGTAATCTGCTACAATTAGATGAACTTGACCTATACTTATGGATGTAGTAGCTTGAGGGAAAGAATGAATCTTTACAGCAAGGAGCATTCCCACCCCCTATGTACAAAGGGTTGATGGGGATAGGCAACTTGGACATTGTCTACCCAAATGGGGTGGGCTACAAAGGCACAAAGTGACTGGATTACAAGCTTTCAAGAGGGAGCTTAGTCTTAGAGGGTGTGAGGGAAGGTAGAATCTCCACTGAGTGGTTTCCAACCTGTCTGGATGGGGCTGGTGAAAGAAAATGGGGATGAGACTCTTGTGGGGGGCAAGCTTGTAGGGTATGCTCTTTGGATCTTTGAATGATTATATATTCCTGAGTGCTTTGGTGTACATCCAAACAAACAAACAAACAAACAAACAAACAAACAAAAACCAGAAGGAATAGAAGTAAATGTTGAATGGTGATGCATGGAGGGGATTGTGGTCGTTGTGGTGAGATGAAATACGATAGGATGTAAACTCCCATGTAAACTATCACTCAATTCACAATAAAAGTTAAAAAAAAAAAAAGAAAAAATACACTAAAGAATTGAAGACTAGGGTTGGTTAGCAACTATTTTTAGTTACCCACTGACTTTTTTGTCCTTCACGTTGTCTCTTTTTGTGTGTGTGATAATAGAGCCTACCATCTCTGACATCTGGGGTCATGACCCAGATCTGGCCGGCCATGGTAGACCATTCTCCTAGACACAAATTAACCCGGGGTGGGTCTAATACTGAGGCGCTTCCTAGTATTAGATTCCAATGATAGAAGTTTCTTACATGAGGAGTTTACAAAAGGACTATATGACTCTGAAGCTCTCTCTCAGAGGTTGTAGAACGTAAGACCAACATACCAAGATAAGCAGAATGAAGAGATGGAGAAAGTCAGCCTTGGTGGCATATTGTGAGCTGCTCTGCTCTAGACTTCCCAGTTCCGTCATGAATCAATACATTTCTCTTTTATAAAACTAGTTTGGTTGTATTCTGTCCCTGGAACTGAAGGGATCCTGCTATCACATACACATTTTAGGGGATTTTAATTTATTGATTTTGAGAACTAGTTAAAACTTCATAAAAGAACAGTGTTGATGGAAAAGTCAATTCACAATGCATGACAGATTGAAGCAACTACTTTTGTTGGTCTTGGCCCAGCAACTTGCTTTAATCCATGGGATATGGTGGCAGCGGCCATGCATAGATTATTAAAATTTAAGATGCATTAGCATTCCCGTCAGCCCTCTTGCAATCTTGTCTCCATTATGAGACCATCACATACCAGAGAGAAAACACTCCTTCAGTTTGGGCCCCAAATAAGAAGACATGAACAGAAGCAGACCTGCAGTCAACCTGCAGCTCTATAGCCATTTCTCATACCTGTGAACATGAGTAACTGTTAGCGTAGTCCACCAGGATCTGGGAGTTTACTCAGCGTTATCACAGCGATATAATGACAGCATTATCACAGTGAAATCTCAGGAATACACGAAATCAGAAGATAACAGAACTTTTCCATCAACTTTTTGAAGCACCCTTGTAAATGTTAGAAAATTCAGTGACTACCACGTACCAAGGAACTCTAACAGTGTAGTGGTTACAAGTGAGGCTACTAACCTTAAGGTCAGTAGCCTCAAACTACCAACCATTCCATGGGAGAAAGATGAGGCTTACTGTTCCTGTAAAGATTTACAGCCTCAGAAACCTTACGCAGGGTCGCTATGAGTTGGCACTGACTCCATAGCACCCTACCACCCCCACCATGTACCATGAGCTCTGATATCATAGTGGGTTATGAGTTGGGCTGTTAACCACAAGGTTAGCAGTTTAAATTTACCAGTTGTTCTGTGGGAGAAAGATGAGGCTCTCTACTTCTATAAAGATTTATAGCCTCGGATACCCTATACAGGATCGCTATGAGTCAGAACCAAGTCTACAACATAGAACCTCCACCACCACTATGTGCCAGACCCTGTGCTTGGGAGAAATGAAAACAGTTTCCTGCTCTACTATGATATAGTGGAGGAAAAGAGAGAAGTAAATGTATAATTTAGTGCCCCATGAAAAGAGCATAAAGATGAAGATTATCGCTTGAGTGTGAGGGGGCTGTGGCAGGAGTGTAGGATGGAGGGAAGCCAGAGGAGGGGCTGGGCCTTGAACCCAGAGACTAGTGCTTGCTTGATGCTTAACCCCGGCAGAAAAACCATTCATCAGAATCGTAAAAATCATCCCTATAATTGCTGAAGTCTGGGAGCAGAGTCTCCCAGCAGCAGAGCCCTTTGGAGAACTGCCATCTCATAAGTTTAGCATGGCATTTTAGATTTGTTTGGGGTTATAAAAAATGGATACGTTTAATTAAAAGTAATTAATTTTGTTATACAACATTTGAAATACCCTGAACAAGGAAAGTTATCTCCATGACTGTTAGAGGCCGCCAGAGGATACAGATGTGCCTGTGGGAAGCTTAGAGAAGGGTAGAGGAGAGGTGGGAGTGTATGAAGGGAGAAAAAGCCTGTAACCAAGATTTGAAACCCCATTTCATATTTTTAGAGACCATTTTAACTAGACATGGACTCATAGAGCAATTTTCTGCCACAGCCCTGCTGATCAGGTAGCCCATGGCAGACCTGTTTGATACCATGCCACCAGTCCTGCTGAGTCAAGAATTGGCAGCTAATCCGAAGGCTAGCTAGTAGCCTGTGGAGTGGCTGGTGTAAAATCTCTGGCCCAAACAAGGACAAATTGGGTGAATAACATTCTTACTCTCAGAGACAGAAATGTAGGCAGTGAGCAAAAACTAGAAAACTTATGAGCGACAACAAAAGCACATCATAAGTAAGCTCAAATAGGAGTGAGACAAAGTTGTTAATAAATAGGAGCACTGCCCAAAAGATGGTAAGGGATGCAACAGGTCATGGGAAGCAAAGCTAATGAATGGAGAGTAGTGAGTCCCCCTCAGGCCTGATTGCCAAAGGGAAGACCTGCAGGCACCTGTCCGGAGGGCTCAGAACCACACTGACCTACTTTCTGTCTCCAGGAAGCTTAATACTCTTTTGTGTCTTATTCTTACACTTCTGTTTTGAATTTTCTCCATCACTGCCTTAGTGGGTCTTGGATCTTTTGTACCCAAAAGAACTATTAAAACTCAAAACACCCAAAATGCATTGCTTTTTAGACTTTGATGTGTAGGAAAGAAAAACAAACCCATTGCTGTCAAGTCACTTGAGATTCCCAGTGACCCTAGCAGGACCAAGTAGATCTGCTCCCGAAGGTTACCAGGACTTTAGATTTTTACAGGAGCAGCCAACCTCATCTTTTTTCCCAGGAGTAGCAGATGGGTTTGTACCTAAAGCATGTGGCTAACAGTTCAGTGCTTAAACCTGCTACACCACTAGGGTTCCTTTTGAGAGGACTGGATGGACTTCAGAAGGACTGGATGAACAAGGTATCTTTTAAATGTGTAGATTCTGGTAGGTTTGGGGTGGGGCCTGAGATTCTACATTTCTAACCAGCTCCCAGGTGATGCTGCTGGCCTCTGGCCATATTGGAGTAACAGAACTCTAATGGAATTCACAGAGTTATTAAAATCATTTTTCACAATAGGGATTCTATCAGAATCCCAGCAGGAAACAGATGGCACATACAAATTAGGATAAGTCTAAGGGGGTTTAAGAAAAGGATTATATACATAGGTAAGGGCAAGCCAAAAAGATACTACAAAGGATTGTGTAACTTGAATTGTTTTTACTCCTCACTCTGAGGGATTCAAAGAACAAATGGGGGTTACTAAAATTCAGAAGAAGAGTAGAAAGAGCCACTTGAGAGAAACTGTGACCTTCGTTCGAGGTATGCAAACAGACTGAGGTTACCACAGGGAGTGAGCCAAGAGGATCAATACCCTGACCTCACTCTCTTTCCTGCCTGTCTAGACTTGGCCAGTGGTCCCATTGGACTCACAAAGACAAAAGCTGGAATGCAAGATTGCTTGTGGTTGTTTTCCATATAATCAGCCCCCCTGGACCCAGAGCAAGGTGGAGAATGGCAGAGGATGTGCAACAGAAGAGAACTGGCTCTAAAATGCAGGCTTTAATAAGTGGAATTCTTTTTTGTGGAAGGAGAGTCTCATTAGTTCATTCAACACCTATTGTGTACTTGGCCCTATTGTAAGTACTAGATCGAATAAAGATAAACAGCCTTTATATTCTAGATAGACGATAAGCTAAGGAGCATATATAACACTATCAGGTAGGGATAGATGTTCGGAAAAGTACAATTGCTTTTTGTATATCTTGGACACAAATCTTTTATCTGTTATGTGTTTTGCTAACACTTTCTACCAGTTTGTAACTTGTCTTTTCATTCTCTTAGTAGTGTCTTTCGCAAAGCAGAGGTTTTCATTTAATGAAGTCTAATTTACCAATTTTTCATATTAAGGATCATACTTTTGGTTCTGTATCTAAAAAGTCATCACCAAACCCAAGGTCACCTAGATTTTCTCCCATGTTTTCCAGAAGTTGTATAATTTTGCATTTTACATTTTGAGTTATTTTTGTCAATGGTATAAACTGTCTAGATGCTGATGCTGATGCTGATGATGGTTGTACTTAGAGAACTGCCTGATTCAAGAATGGGGGAAGAAGTGTACGAGATTATTTAGTGCTTCCTTACTTTCTGGCACTAAAGTGTCTCATAGTGTCAGAAAGTAAGGAATCACTAAAAATACCCAGCAACCACACACATAATGATGGCTATATGTCAAGGAACCCAGAAGACAACTGAAAGCACTCCCAGTGCAATGACCAAAGTTGGAACAATTTGGCCAACAAGATTAAGGAATACTTTTATTTTTTCTTAATCTTATAAAAGAGCATAAAATAAATATCCACAAGTCCATACTGATATAAATAAATGATTGAATATGTAAATGGAGGAGAAAAGACAAATTTTTGTGCAGAAGAATACTAAGTAATTTGTATAGATGTTGTTGTTGTTAAGTAGTGTGGAGTCGGTTCTGACTCATAGCGACCCTGCACAAGGTTTCTGAGGCTGTAAATCTTTATGGGAGCAGAAAGCCTCATCTTTCTTCTGTGGAATGGCTGGTAGTTTCAAACTGCCAACCTTGAGGTTAGCAGCCCAATTTGTAACAACTATGCTACCAGAGCGTTGGAGCACAACCTCCCACTCCTCAACTGTGGACTCGCATAGTGACTCCTTTCCACAGAGAACAGAATGGAAAGGAAGACATAAAAGAGTAAATTTATAGAGTGGAGAATCCTGACACTAATTCCTGGTGATCAAGGTTAACAACTGCAATGTCTCCTTCATAGGATGTTATAACAATGGTATTTCACCGATGTGACTTTCCTGCTCCAAACCCATAACCACAGTCCAATCACAAGGAAAACATTCAACAAATCCCAATTGGGGAACATTTTAGAAAATACCCAATCAATGGTCTTCAAAATTGTTATGAGTCACTTCCTTATGCTGAGTTTGACCTACCCAGTAGAAGAAGAAAAATTTAAAATGACAGTACTTCAGAGATCTGGAGGACATGAAGAGAGTCTGTCTGGATTTTATTAGACAGGTCTAAGAACAATATTGTAGGTTAGTGATCCTGGTTCTCATACTGTGATCCTGGAACCAGGAACAAGCACCATCAACATTACTTGGGAACTTGTTAGAAATGTAAATTCTCAGGCCCCAGCCCAGACTCCACTACCTCGTTTCTATCTTTTCTACACTGAATTACCAACCAGATAAACAGAGATCTCTATCTATACTATAAGGAGCTCTGGTAACATAGTGATTACCAGTCAGGCTGCTAACCTCAAGGTCAGCAGTTCAAAACTACCAGCTGTTCTGTGGGAGAAGACGAGGCTTTCTGCTCCCGTAAAGATTTACAGACTCAAAAAGCCTGTACAGGATCACTATGAGTCAGAATCGACTCCGCGACACATAATAACCACCATCATCCATTCTGTGGGGTCTTGGTGTGATGCTGTAGGGTAACCTGGACTGCTAGCCACAAGGTTGGAGATTCAAACCCACCAGCTGCTCTGCAGACACCCTATACAGGGTCGTTATGAATTGAAACTATCTCAATGAAACTAACTCAACACCACTTAACAACAGCCTCTGTCTCTGGTGTCTCTGCTTCTCTGGATAAGGTCCTGCATTCTGCTTGTGCTCTTCTCCATTAATGGTCCTATTTCTGGACTGTAAGATTAACCACTCCCGTTTTTGTTACAAAACTTCTACCTTTACAATTGTGACAGTTACAATTAGTCATGATAACAATTACTCACTATTGAATCATAAGAGTCTTATCCCCATCTCTTTTCACCAGACCAATCTAGACAAGATGAAAACTATTCAGTAGTAACTCTTTCTTCCCCCACACACTCTTAAACTAAACTCTCTCTTGAAACCTTGTAAGCCAGTTACTTCAAGCCTTTATCGCCCCCTCATTTTAGGTAGCCAATGTCTAAGTTGTCCATCCCGATCTACCCTGTGTACAGAGGGGATCACATTGACACTTGATGTGAAGACTCTTTCCCTCTCTGTTGGTATTTAGAGTTACTACCTCCATGAGTATAGGTCAAGTTCATCAAATTGTAGCAATTTATCCTCATTTCCTTTTATATTTATTGATTTTTTTATTTTCCTCTAGTCGAGTTCTGATTATCAAACCATTGAGGCTAGGTCAAATGGCTACTATCTATAAGTTTGGGTGTTCTTGTGCATCTCACCTCACTTCATATCAGCTGGATGCTTCACTCTCAGCTCTAGCCCTCTGTGGCTATGTCCTTGTTCATGGGCTCAGATGTCCTCAGGTCTCACCACACTTTGGACCAACCAGTCCTTACTCTTCTCTCTCTAATCTCCAGGTCAATGGGAGTCAATGGACTGTGGTTGAACTCAACCCATTTCTTCATTGCTGCCTTCCCCCACTGCTCATCGTAGACCAATTTGTTTGCCATCAAGCTTACATGCCTGTTCATGTGTTCCCTTTTAATTTAAGTCTTAGAGGGGAGTTTGTCTTGAAGGAACTTGATTTGCTTGCCTTGATGACTTCCTGGTGGACAGCTTGCTTATTTGTGTAGTAGCCAGTCATGCTAATATTTTTGTTTTGGGTTTTTCCTGATGATATTTCTTTTAAGATGTATCTTCTGTCGCGCTAGCTGTTCAAGGCTGGTCTGCTTGTCCTTGCTAGTGGGAATGTCCCACCTCAGAAGGTTCTGGATGTGAATCTAGATTTCACCTAAGGTCCTATACTCTGCAAAGACTCTGCAAGAGGCCTATTTCACTGGGCAAGTTCTAGAACCCCTTTTAGGTATTCCAATCAGTTATAGGCTGAAGACGGGCTTACACGTTTTCTCTAATCATGTTTCCCAACATTCCTTTCTATCCCATTCAAGTGTCTATTTTACAATAGTACGCAAGGGAAACCAATATTCATAAGACAGTCAAGCATCTTAGTATTATTTCCCCTCTTCAAACTATGCCTTGATCCCTGTATCACAGAGTCCTATTGTTCCAAGGTTGAGCATGCATCATCACTGTTTACCTCTGTCCCACTTAGGCCATGCAAACCTGTCTCAGTGTTCCCCTATTTATCTTGTTCTTCCACCTCCTACCCCTACTTGTATTGCCTTCCCCAACATCTGAACTAAACCCTCTACCCCAACCCCACTGTTGTGGTTACCTTATATTCCATTAACTTTTCCCTCCATTTAAGACAGTCTATTTTATCCTGTATTCTACCTGACCTTCTCACCACCTGGATCTCTGTTCCTCTGTGTTTACCTTCTTTTACATTGCATTTGTTTTGATCATAGACTGGCCTCCCAGATCCTCTGTTCTTATAATTTTATTCTGTTCTCGACTCTTTCATTTGTCGATTGAGTTCAGGGTGATGCTGCCATGTACGTCAATCTCTGGTTGTTGTCTGTTCTTGTTGGTTCTCAGTCCACAGAACTCCCTTTACAATGTTTTTCATCATAGGGTTGGCTTTGGTAAAATCCCTTAGCTTCTGTTTATCCTGGAATGTTTTGATTACACCATCATATCTGACTGACAACTTTGTCAGTTAGAGGATTCTTGGTTGGCATTTTTTTCTTTCTTTCAGGGCTTTATATATGTTTTTCCCCATTGCCTTCTTGCCTGCATGGTTTCTGCTGAGAGATCCAAGCTTAATCTGATTTGCTGGCCTTTACACTTGTCTTTTCCCTAGATGCTTTCAGGATTCTGTCATTATCTTTGATTTTAAAGAGCTTTATTATACGTCTTGGTGATTGTCTTTTAGGGTCTATCCTTCCTGGGGTTCATTGAGCTTTTTGAATGCTTATCTTTTCACTTTTCAGGATGTTAGGGACATTTTTTTCCAGAAGTTCTTCAACTATTTCCTCTGTGGACTTGTGTTGATTCTTCCTGTTCTGGAATGCCAATAATTCTTAAGTTATTCCTGTTCATATTGTCCAACATGAATCTTAGGCCTTCTTCAGATTTTTTAATCCTTTTTCTGCTTGCTCTTCTATTTTAGTAGTGTTGAGAGATTTATCATCTAGCTCACTAGTTCTGGCTTCTATGTCTTCAATTCTATTCCTTTGCTCCTTGAGTGTATTGTCCATTTCTGATATTCTATTATTAATCATTTGGACCTCTTTCTGTAGGTTTTGAATTATTCCCAATGCTGTATCTGTGTTATTTTATTGTTTCTGTAGTGCTTTCCGGATTTCTTTCTTATTTTTCTCAACTCCATTGTATAGTGTTTTGATACATTTTATATCATTTTTCTGAATTCCTTCTCAGG
>NW_006408526.1:17987408-17990380 GCF_000296735.1 Chrysochloris asiatica
AAGTCTTCCAACCTTCTAAATATTCCTTTATATGTGGTTCAGAGTTCTGGGACCATCCCCTGAACCTGCTTGGTCCAGTATTCTGTGTTGTTACTGATGGAGCTCCTCACTGCTGACCTTCTTTTGGCTGATAATATTGAGCTTCTTCATCCTTTCTTTCCACAGATGTAGTTGATCTGGTTCCTGTGTAGTCTACCTGACAAGGTCCATTTGTAGTGTTGTCATTTATATTACTGTAAATAGGTATTTTCAATGAATAAGTCATTGGTCTCCACACCTAGAGATTCTACTTAATTCTTCTGAGATGGGGGTCCTGTCATGGATCCCTTTTTAAAGGATTCCAGGGAAATTTTAAAAAATTGCCTACAGTTCTTTTTTTTTTTTTTTATTTTAATTTGGAAATAATTTCAAACTTACAAAAATGATTCAAAAATACCCTCCCCTCAGCTTTCTCAAATGTTAGCATCACGACAGTGTAATTACCAAAGTCAGAGTGTTAACATTGATACGATACTATTTAGTAATCTACCAACTTTATTCAAATTCCATTAACTGTAATCCAGTATATTTATTGCTTTGATTTGTCATATACCTTTTAAATCAAAGCCAAACTAAATCTATTTCGTTTGAGTAGATTCCAACTCATAGAAAGCATATAGAACAGAGTAGAACTACCCCATAAGGTTTCCAAGACTATATACAATTTTGCAGAAACAGACTCCCCATCTTTCTCCTGCAGAGAAGATTGTGGGTTCAAACCACTCCTTTCAGTTAGCAGTTTAGTGCTTGAGCCATTGCACTACCAGGGTTCCTCATGTGATCTTACTGTCCTTTAACCCTGGCATGGCACTGTAGGGTAAGCACTGGACTACTAATCATAAGTTTGGAGGTTCAAGCTCACCAGACGCTCCTCGGAAACCCTCAGAACTGACTTGACGGCCCTTAACAACACCAACAATCTTTCCCAAGAGATTTTCATGTATGTCCAGGATTGAGACTGTTGAGATGAACAATGGAAACTTGCAGTTCCATTGCATGCTCTTTATGTTGATTTACTTGGGTATGTGGTGTACATTTTGTCCCCATTCTCTGACATATAAGAACCTTGTTTGAAACTCCAATGTATTTCTAAGCTGTTGTTATGCTACTGATGGAATGAATATCAACTGAACATTCCTGACTATTTTGATGAAGTCTCCATTGTTATAACTGTGGAAGGGAGAAATGAGGCTAGTTATATTCATCACAAGGTTACTGGCACCCAAGTGAAAATAGAAAATGGTGCACAGGGAAGGGAAGAGTTAAAGACCTTTCAAATCTTAACTCAGAATTCAGTGGTCTAGGTCTTTGCTGAGCAGAATGCCATTAGTTGGATGTAAATGTCTTGAACGCAATTTAGATTTTAATTAGAGATGTGCTGCACCTTAATGTAGAAGTATTTGTATAAGGAGGCTAAAGAAACTGAAGTGAAAACCTTGCATTCTTCACAGATGGTTTATTAAATTAAAAAATGTTTCTTAACCTCTAGTCTTGACCCTGCGGTGGCCAAGATGAGTCATGGAAACATCAGCCTGTCAGTTATCCTGAATGATTGGCTGGGCTGCTCCCGTTGGATGCCTCACCTGACACATGTTAAGCTGGGTAATTCGCACCAGGTTTAATTTTTATTTTTTCCTTCAGTCAAACTATCTTTATCCAATTAGAATTTCCATCCTCATCTATTTATTATCTCCTGCTTTGGGTACAAACAAACCTGCTCATCTCTGCTGTGTGCAAATTAGCCTGGCTCTAAAGGCCCCAGGGCTTAACAGAAATCCATCCATGAGTAAGTAAAATGTTATTCAATTTAAACCACATCCGTATCACTAGCACTGGTTTCTTCCAGGCCGCAGATGTTCACTGTCAGTAAATACTTCCTCTGCGAGGTACCTGCTTGGAACCATTTGAACCTAATAGTATTGCATGTGTGTTTATACCAGAAATCATATGCACAGACACGTCAGTGGTCTTCAGCTTCCCAGAGAGAGCAGCTGGTTCCAGAGGGAGGATCCAGCTGCCAGACTGGCCCGTCATATAAATCCCGACACAGGAAACTCACAAGTCCCTAGGGCTCTTGAACACACCACTCCTCTTACCAAGAACATTCCTTTCTCCTACCAACCCTTTCTTATTTGCCAGGTTAACACCATTCAGACTCAAGACTCAACCCTGGTGCTGCCTCCTTTGGGAAGCTTGCCTTGATTTCCTTCCACAGTCTGGGTTAGAAATTTTTCTATGTATTTGTACAACCAAACCAAAAACCAGTTGCCGTGGAGTTGGCTCCTGTTCATGCTATTCCCATGTGTTTCAGAGTGCTCCATAGGGTTTTCAATGGTCCAAAGAAAGTCTTCTAGGCCATTCTTTCTCAGCACCTGTGGGTGGACTCAAACCCCCAACCTTTGGGTTAGCAGTCAAGAGCTTTAACCTTTTGTACCACCCAGGGATTCTATTTGTATAACACCCAGTACCATGATTATTTCCGTTCCTCAGCTAAGGTAACAGGCTGAGAGGTTACATGATTTGTTTCACTTAGCAAAGAGATAGGTTTGAACTTGCATCAAATTGCAAAGCGTGGCCTTTTCACCCTTCCCATTTTGCTCCATTGCCACCACTCAATGTGAGTGGGTTGACTGAAGACTTTGGGAAAAGAAGGTCTCTACATGGGTCACCGAGCTGTGGAGCCCCGAGGGCATATTTGCAGGCCTTAATTCACCTTGTAAGGTTTTTATTTTTATTAATTTTTTTAAGTTTTTATTGTGAATTGAGTGATAGTTTACATGGGAAAACATTAGCTTTACATTCATCCTATTGTATTTTGTTTCATTGTAATGATTACAATCCTCTTCATGCATCATCATTCAACAGCATTTGCTTCCATTCCCTCTATTTTTTGGGGGGCAGGGGTTTTTGTGTATTTTTTTTATGTACACTGA
>NW_006408526.1:17990750-17999623 GCF_000296735.1 Chrysochloris asiatica
GTGGTGACTCTTTCTTCCCCCACACACTATTAAACTAAACTCCCCCTTGAAACTTGTAAGCCAGTTACTTCGTGCCTTTATTGCCCCCTCATTTTAAGTAGCCAATGTCTAAGTTGCCCATCCCTATCTGCCCTGTGTATAGAGGGGTTAGCATTGATACTTCATGTGAAGACTCCTTCTCTCTCTGTTGGTATTTAGAGTTACTACCTCCATGAGTATAAATCAAGTTCATCAAATTATAGCAATTTACCCACGTTTCCTTTATCAAAAATTGTTTTGTTCTTCTTCTTTTTTTTTTTAAATCTTCCTCTAGTCGAGTTCGGATTATGAAGCCATTGAGGTTAGGTCAAATGGGTACTGTCTGCAACTTTGGGTGTTCTTGTGCGCCTCCTCTCACTTCAGATCATCTAGATGCTTCATTCTCTCGGCTCTAGCCCTCTGTGGCTGTGTCTTCGTCCATGGGCTCAGGTGTCCCCCACCTTGTAAGATTTTAATGGTAGAGAGGCAGCCCCATCTCCCCTTGGGGGAACTGGGCTCTCCTTGCTGAGGGCATGAGTCTGGCCTGGAGGTGTCTTCTACCTGTAACAGACTGACCTTTGGCCCTGTTCCTTGAGCTTCAGAACTGACTTCAGCTCAATCTCCCTCACCATTTGCTGATGCAAGTCCCTAACAGCCAGGCTTCTCAGGAAGGACTTTGAGCCACAATTTCTGACTGACTCAGTACCTTTCCAACCAGCTCATTGTTCCAAAATCCCAAGTAAGTGCAAGAGGAGGTCAATTCATCCCCAATTATCTGAGGGTAGAGGAAGCTGCCTATAAAAGTCACAAAAAGGGTGAGTGAGGGAACAAGGATTGATTTTCAGGTTTCCTCTCCAAAAGCAAGCACTCTCATGGGGACTAAAATCCTACCAGCCCCAGAGCCTGCTGTCTGCACACAAGCCTTGCCAACCAGCCTCTTCAGGTGAGTCATATTTGAAGGCAGCCTTCTCTTCCTCCACACACCTCCAGATGTTCTAGAAGACTGGAGCAGGGGACAGGTGAGAGGAGGGATCCCTTTGTGTCTAGAGATTCCCAGTGCGGAGTCTGCCCTGACTTTCTGACTTTCAGATGAATAGATAATTCATTGTGAAAACAGTCCAGGCATTATTAAGATTTCAAAGACTCAAGATAGGAATTTCACACTCAGGGAAAACTCTTCTTTTCCTTGAAACTCATCTTCTCCACCTCCTCTTTCTGCATGTCTCCCACATCTGACAAGCTGAGGCTTGTGTGGGGTGGTTGAGGTTTCAGCCTGAGCTACCTGAGTTACCAAGTTTTCTTTCCTTCCCTCTCTGTGAGATGATTGATGCATATGTGGAAGTCTTTCTGGTACTACAAAGTACCATCCTCACAAATAAACACTCTAACTACTTGTCAATCAGTCCATTCTAACTCACAGAACTGCACTCCATAGTCAGAAGCAGATCACCAGGCCTTTCTTATGTGGTGCCTCTTGGGTTTAAACCACCAACCTTTTGGTTATAGATAAGTGCTGCTTAACCAGCACTTTTTTGCATCACCTAAGATGCCTACCATCCTCAGAGCCCCTTCTAAATAAAGAGACCTGCAGAAAGGTTGACCTTATATTCTGTCAGACTTCCTGGCCCCCACTGACCAGACCAGAGGTATGTCTCAGAGCAAGACATGGCCTAATAGTAGAGACAGAGAGAAAAAGGTGTTGGGTCAACTTGAATTTCTTGCAAGAGACAGTTTAACTTAGAAATCAGAGAATTATGGCAGTGGGCTTGGGTGTGATTGTCAAAGTCAGAAGTTTCTGGCATACAGACTTAAGCAGCCACAGAGGGCCAGGTCTAAGCTGAGATGTGAGGAATCCTGAGCAGCAGAAGCTATAGGTAGACAGAAGTCATAACTGTTGGCATCTCCCCTACTCCTCAACAGTATTACATCTTGTCTAATGTCTCACACTATGGAAAATCAAATTTCCCTTTTAATTGTTTTTTTTTTTTTTTTTAATCTAAGTACATTTGAATTGCTGCCCTCAAAGTAACATCTGGGCTCATCTGAGACCCAGGACAATAAGTGGGTCTTAATTGCAATTCTATCTCTTTTCTATAGACTTGTTGTTGTTGTTAAGTGCCGTTGAGTCTATAGACTATGACCTAGCTAAATAAGGGAAACATTTGATCATTATTGAGATAACATGAATGCCCTCTGAAAATGGCTCTCTTGTTGAGTCCACAGACTCACTGTGGTCTCTAGTATGCATTTGTGTTTTACCCTTGGGTGGACATGCCTGAAATAGTCCCAGATGCATTCAATTTATTTCCAGTGAGGTAAGACTATTCCATGCTGCCAGTTTATTTTGACCCTTCTTCTGGACAACTCTGAAATAATGGCACTGCGGGTTAATAAGCTGGACTGCAAGGTCAATTTGAACCAAAAATTCGTCTGTTCAAGTTAACCAGCCACTTCTAGGGAACTCTATACAGGGTCACTATGGGTTGGAACAGACTTGAAGGTACTTAACAACAACAACAACAACGGATTTTAAGGTTGACATTTGGTAGGTTAAGGAACTTAGAGGAAATTTTAGGAATCTATGGGTCCACCATTAAAAAGAAGAAAGATGAGACTATTCCAAGAGTAAACTTAACATTAAAAAAATATGATCTCAAACAACAATGAGATATCATCTCACACCAGCAATAATAGTTAAGTTCAAATATGCAGAGGACAATAAATACTGGTGAAGATGTGGACAGACTGGGACCCTCCCACATTGCTGGTGGGATTGCAAAATGGTCCAACCACTCTGGAAAACAGTATGGTGCTTCCTCAGAAAGTTGTAAATAGAAATACTATATGATGATCCAGCAATTCTTATACTTGATATACATCCACAAAAAATATGAGCCATAACACGAGTAGACATATGCACATGAATGTTCATAGCAGCAATATTCACAACAGCAAAAAGATGGAGACAGCCTGAGTGCCCATCAATGGAAGTGTGGATAAACAAACTTTGGTATATAAACACAATGGAATATTATGCTACTTTGAAAAATGAAAAGGAAGCTGCAAGCCACCACTGAACATGGATGAACCTTAAGGACATTATACTAAGTGAAATTAGTCAGTCACAAAAGGACAAATATTGCATAAGACCATTATTATAAAAGCTTAAGAAAAGATACCCATACTAAAAGGGGAAAGCAAAAACTTTGTTGGTTACCAGTGGGGGTGGGGATGGGGGGATGGGGAAGGTGGAGGGAGGTGAAGGTCAGCACAGGGTAGGGGGCAGACACATCATAGTTTGGGTGTTGGGGAGGGCAATACACAAAGAAGGGGGAGGGGTGGAAGAACAAGATAAATAGGGGAACACTGAGACAGGTTTGCATGGCCTAAGTGGGATAGAAGTAAATAGTGATGCATACTCAACCTTGGAACAACAGGGCTCTGTCATATAGGGATCAAGGCATACCCTTAAGAGGGGAAAGAGTACTAAGATGCTTGATTATCTCATGAATATTGGTTTTCCTTGCCTACTACTGTACAAGAGACACTTGAGTGGGATAGAAAGGAATGTTGGGAAACATGTTCACAGAAATTTTGTAAGCCAGTCTTCAGCCTATAACTGATTGGAATACCTAAAAGGGGTTCTAGAGCTTGCCCAGTGAAATAGGCCTCTTGCAAAGCCTTTGCAGAGTATAGGACCTTAGGTGGACTCCTGAGTCCCATCCAGAACCTTCTGATGTGGGATATTCCCACTAGCAAGGACAAGCAGACTAGCTTGGAAGCTAGAGCAACAGAAAATACATCTTCAAAGAATGATCATCAGGATAAACCCAAAACAAAAATAGCAGTATGATTGCCTACTACAAGAATAAGCAAGTTCTTTGCCTGGAAACCATCAAGACAAGACAAATCCTCCTTTAAGAATGGAACTCAAAGGGAACACATGAGCAGGCATGTAAGCTTGCTGATGACCATGTTGGTCTACTGGTGAGTGGAAGAGGGGGAAAAGCAGCAATGAAGAAATGGGCTAAGTTCAACCACGTTCCATAGACTCCATTGACTTGGAGATGAGAGAGAGAAGACGAAGGGCTGGTTGGTCCAAAGTGTGGTGAGACCTGGGGACACCTGAGCCCATGGATAAGGACACAGTCACAGAGGACTAGAGCTGAGAGTGAAGCATCCAGCTGATATTAAGAGAGGGGAGATGCACAAGAACACCCAAACTTATAGATAGTAACCATTTGACCTAGTCTCGATGGCTTGATAATCAGAACTCGACTAGAGGAAGATAAAAAAGAAAACAATTTTTGAAAAAGGAAATGTGGATAAATTGCTACAATTTGATGAACTTGATCTATATTCATGGATGTAGTAGCTCAAAATACCAACAGAAAGGAAAGAAGTCTGCATAGATGGGCAGCTTAGACATTGGCTACCTAAAACAAGGGGGCAATAAAGACACGAAGTGACTGGCTTACAAGGTTTCAAGAGGGAGTTTAGTTTAACAGTGTGTGGGAAGATAGAGTCCCTACTGAATAGTTTTCTTTTTGTCTAGATGGGTTTGGTGAAAAGAGATGGGGATAAGACTCTTAGGATTCAATACTGAGTAATTATTATCATGACTAATTGTTACTGTCACAATTGTAAAGGTAGAAGTTTTGTAACAAAAACGGGGGAGTAGTTAATCTTACAGTCCAGAGACAGAGGACCCTAGGACCATGAAGTGAGAAGAACACAAGCAGAGTGTGAGACCTTATCCAGAGAAGCAGTGACGCCAGAGAAGGAGGCAGAAACGTGGCATGGAGATAGGAAGCAGCTGAGGACTCTAGATTCATATAAAGAGAGGGGCTGAGAGGTGGTGGTTAGGAGGCAGACTTGCAGAATGTGCCCTTTGGTGGTTTAAATCATTACATATGCTTGAGTGTTAAAAACAAACAAACAAACAAAAAGCTAAAACGAATAGAAAGAAATACTGTTAACTGATGGTACATGGAGGGGATTATAATCATTGTAATGAAAATTATATCATTTGTTGAATGTAAAACTGATTGATCTGCCCTGTAAACTTTCACTCAATTCATAATAAAAGCTTGGGGTGGGGGGGGAGATCTCTGGGCTTCAGAATAATGGGAATTCTAGTGTTGCGCTATGGGATAAAGCACTGGACCACAAGTTCGGTTTGAACCACAAGGTCAGTGGTTCAAACTCACCATATGCATGTTGGTCTCTATGAGTTGGAAGCAACTAGACAGCACTTAACAACAACAACAACAACAACAAGGCTGTTTAAAGAAAAATATTTGAACACAGAAAGTCTTCACTAATGTGTTCTAAATAAGGAGACCTCTTAACATTGTTGAAGGAACTCCGGTAATGTAGTAGTTATGAATTGGGCTGCTAACTTCAGGGTCAGCAGTTTGAAACTACCAGCTTTTTTGTGGTAGAAAGATGAGGTTTTCTGCTCCTGTAAAGATTTAAAACCTCAGAAACACTGTACAGAGTTGCTATGAGTCCGAACTGACTCCATGGCACATAACAACGACAACAACAATTAACGTTGTTGTGGTGATATAGGATAAACACTGAACTGCTAACTGAAATTTTAGCAGTTCAAACCACTCTCAGAAACCCTATACAGGGTGCTGTAAGTTGGAACCTACTCAATGGCACTTAACAACAACATTAGCATTGTAACCCCTAGTGATGTAGGGATTAAGTCCTTAGCTGCTGACAGGAAAGATCAGTGGTTTGAACCTACCAATTACTCCATAGGAGAAAGATGTTGTTAAGTGCCGTCGAGTCAATTCCAACCCATAGCGACCCTGTATAGGGTTTCCAAGGAGCAGCTGGTGAGCTTGAACCGCCAACTTTGCAGTTCAAACAGCTTTGCAGTTTGGTGCACTAACCCACAGTGTCACACCAGGAGAAAGATAGGTGCTCCTATAAAGCCTACAGACTAGGAAACTGTATGGGGCAGTTATACTCTGTCCTGTAGGGGGCGCTAAGAGTTGGCATCAACTCAATGTCAGCAGGCTTTTTCATTTTTAATTGTTCACACCTACTGAGAGGAACTTCAAGAGACAGGACTGGAGATCTGCTTCTAAATGTCACAGCCTTGAGAACCCCATGGCGTTCACACATGGCATCGTCAAGAGTGGGAATCACCTCAATGGCAACCAGCACACAGCATTAGCATTGTAGGGTTTGGGTAGAGTTTTAATTTTGTATTTAAAAAATGTGTGACTATGAGAGTAAGTTCAGAAAAAAGAAAAACAAACAAATGATATGATCCAGGGGCATATAACTACTTCACTGTTTCCTGTGAGGCAAATGCAAGAATATGCTATGATGTGTCTTAGCTACTGGCGTGCTGAAGACCTTGCCTCCATGTATGCTATGAAATCTTTGTAGAGATCTGAGAGGAGACCCCCTCAGGAGTTTTTATTTCGGTTTGATTTTTTTCTCTCTGTTGAAGAGGGTTATTGAGTTCTCAGAAAAGGAAAATCAGCTCCGTACAGAGAGTCTCAAGAAGCTGCATTTTAAAAATAACAGAAATTATAGGCTTTTCCTGCCTTAAAAAATCTTTACTCTGTATCAGGGGCAGCCAGCTGCATTAGTGGAGTAGCTGCCTGGACACCTGGAGGAAGAAGGCTTGGCATCTGCCCAAGGAGATGTTAAGGTTTCAAGCAGGGATTATTGGTGGTTCACTCATGGCTGAAGAAGGGAAATCAGAACAGAGCAGAATTTAAAAAATTCCAGTGAACTGGAATGATGACCAGAATGGGAAAAATTACAAGCTGAGGCCCTGCAAGACAACAAGGGCAGTGTGTGCAGTGCATAGCAACGAAATCTCTTGCCTATCAGATTTTGAGCAAAGTTGGAAACAAGGGTACCTCACTATAAACTTTGAATGTGTGTCGCAGGCTTGCCAATAACACACTCACCTGTATCAATCTTCTCAAAGGGCTCACTGTTTCTCTTCCAAGTTCCCCATTGCAGCACTCCAACTCATAAAATCTATTCTAGCTATTGTTTCAGATCACCCAATTTTTCAATTAAGTTCTGTTTTGGTTTTGCTTAATTGACCATGACTGAATCGGTTCAAAGCTTTGGTTTTAAGTGATATGAGGGCATATAAAGTCCAGTATGAAGAAAAACGTGGCATCAGGATTGGAAGAAGACTCATTAACAACCTGCGATATGCAGATGATACAACCTTACTGGCTGAAAGTGAAGAGGACTTAAAATACTTTACTGATGAAGATCAAAGATTACAGCCTTCAGTATGGATTGCCTCTCAATGTAAACAAAACAAAAATCCTCACCACTGGACCAATAAACAACGTACTTATCAACAGAGAAAAGACTGAAGTTGTCAAGGACTTCATTCTTGTTGGATGAACTATTAACACTCATGGAAGCAGCAGTCAAGAACTCAAAGGATGTATTGCACTAAGCAAATCTGCTGCACAAGACCTTTTTAAAGCATTGAAGAGCAAAGATGTTAGCTTGAGGACTAAGGTGCACCTGACCCAAGCCATGGTATTTTATATATATGCGAAAGCTGGACAGTGAAAAAGGAAGACCATAGAAGAATTGATGCATTTGAGTTATGGTGTTGGAGGAGAATATTGAAAGTACCATGGGATGCCAAAAGAACCAACAGATCTGTGTTGAAAGAAGTGCTGCCAGAGTGCTCCTTGGAGGCCATGATGGTCAAACTTCATCTCTCATACTTCGGACATATTGTCTGGAGGGACCAGTTGCTGGAGAAGGATATCATGTTTGGTAAGATGGAGGGTCAGAGAAAAAGAGGAAAACCCTCAGCAAGATAGATTGGCAAAATGGCAGCATCAATGGGCTCAAGCATGGGAACAATTGTGAGGTTAGTCCAGGACCATGTAGTGTTTTGTTCTGTTGTGCATAGGGTCATTCTGTTGTGCATAGGGTTGCATCGTTAACGACTCGATGGCACCTAACAACAACAACAACATTTACACACACACCCACTACTAAAAGCACAACACAGTACAATATAGCAATAATTAGAAAACTAACCCACTTAGGTTGGCTTGCTGTTTCTTAAGGACAAGTTGACAATAGATATCAAAAGCTTCAAACGATGCACCTCTTTACCCAACAATATTTCTTTTGGTTATTTGTGTTAAGGAAACAAAAATATGGAAGGATCTTCATTTTAGCCTGGTTTATAATACAAAACAAACAAACCTGGAAACAGTCTGTATGTCCAAGAGTTGAAGAGTGGATGAGTACATTATGATGGATTTAATTCCACTTTTCCACAAACTTTTACCCCCTCTTTCTATACATCACTTAAAAATTCTGTTGTAAAATATGTTTCTTGATATGAAAAGATGTTCATGATGTTGTGTTAAAACAGGTCTCAAATACTGCAGAATTAAATTAAAATATGCATTAGATTAAATGCATATTGATGAGACTATGAGTTATTTTTCTATTTTTTTCTGTCTGTATTTTATGATTTTCTCCAGTATTATATTTTTTTTAAAAAAGAAAATTAAATTGTCTATTGATTTTTTTAAAAGCAAGAAACTTTGTGACACTTCTTGGTGTATTGTAGAACAAATGAATGAATAAGGAGATAGCAGGAGAAATGTAGATTTCCTGAGTTAGAAGCATTGGGACAAAAAATGGAGAGAGTATCAGGGTATGAGAATAAGCTAAGATGTGGTTACAACAAGACTCCAAAGACACTGGTTTCTGTTAGAGATGATGGCATATTTTGGGAATGGGCAAAGATGAGAGTTGAGCAACATGGTGAACTTAATGTCATAGACCTGTACATATGACAATTGGTGAAAAGGCAAATGCTA
>NW_006408526.1:18000423-18002584 GCF_000296735.1 Chrysochloris asiatica
TGTCCCCTCTTTACCTTTAGGGGGCTCTTTCTCTCCCTACATTACCAAAGAAGAGACAGCAATTGCAGTCATATAGTCAAACTACAATCATACGTTTTAAAATCCCACCATCCAGGCAAGAGCCAATACCAGCTGCTATACAACAGATAGGCAGCCAAAATCTGCTACAGTTATTCTGAGTTGAATATTAAGAGTGAGAAGGGAAGCCCATCTCCTGATCACATCAACCTGGAGGCAATCAGAAATAAAATATCAACATCCATTGATCTAATTACTGAGGTCACAGCTAACCAAGAAATAAATTACCATATTGGCACATGTCCAGAAACAAGACAGAATGACTGGGACAGATATGCAGAAGATAGATTTAGACATCACATTGGAAGGAAGGCAGGCTTTGGAAATGCCTGAGAAGGAATTCAGGAGAATGATAATGGAGTACATCCAAATGCTCCACAGAGGGGTTGATAAAAATAAGGAAGAAGTCAGGAAAGCACTACAGAAGCAATCAAATAAGATAGATACAGCACTGGAAACAATTTGAAACCTGTTAAAAGAGGTCCAAATGATTAATAATAAAATATCAGAAATGGACAATACACTGGAAGGGCAAAGGAGTAGAATTGATGAGATGGACGACAAATTAGCGAGCTGGAAGACAAATCTCTCAGTACTGCTAAGATAGAAGAACAAGCAGAAAAAAGATTTAAAAAATCTGAAGAAAGTCTAAGATTTATGTTGGACAACATGAAGAGGAATAACTTAAGAATTATTGGCATTTCAAACAGGAAGAATCACACAAGTCCACAAAAGAAATCGTTGAAGAGCTCCTGGAAGCAAATTTCCCTAACATCCTGAAGAAATGAAGATATAAGCATTCAAGAATCTGAACGAACCCTAGAAAGGATAGACCCCAAAAGACAATCACCAAGACATATCATAATCAAGCTCTCCAAAATCAAAGACAAGGAGAGAATCCTGAAAGCTGCTAGGGCAAAGAGTAGTGTTACATACAAAGTCAAGCAAATCAGATTAAGCACTGATCTTTCAGCAGAAAATAATCAGGAAAGAAGGCAATGGGGAGACAAATATAAAACCCTGAAAGAAAAAACCTGCCAACCAAGAATCTTCTACCCATCAAAGCTGTCAATCAAATATGACGGTGTAATAAAAACAATTCCCGGATAAACAGAAACGAAGAGATTTTGCCAAAGCCAACCCCGCACTTCAAAACATCCTAAAGGGAGGTCTTTGGACTGAGAACCAACAAGAACAGACAATAACCAGAGACTGACATACATGGCAGCACCACCTAGAAGTCAACCAACAAATGGAAGAGTGCAAAACAGAAGAAAACTATAGGAATGAATTTAGAGGACCTGGGAGGTCAGTCTATGATCAAAACAATCACAATATGAAAAAAGTAAAAACATAGGAACAGATATCCAGGTGGTGAGGAGATCAGGTAGATTACAGGATAAAACAGACTGCACTAAATGGAGGGAAACCTCCATTTAAGGGTAACCTCAAGGAAAATTAATTAAACCTCCATTTGAGGGTAACCTCAAAGAAAATTAATATTTCACAACACACCAACAAAATGAAAATTCAAGAAGAACATAGAAACATTAAAACTATGAAGAAACTGACAAGAAAGGACACAAAAAACCATGAACTCAACACAGGAAGGCATTCAGAACAAATAAACTGGCAGCACCATACACACACACACACACACACAAAAGACAGCAATTAATTCATACTACTGATAATTAAACTGAATGTCAATGGATCAAATGTACCAGCTAAGAGACGGATAATGGCAGAACGGATAAGAAAACAAGATCCTTCAATATGCTGTCTGCAAGAAACACACCTTACACACAAAGACAAAAACAGAGTAAAAGTTAAAGGATGGGGAAAAAAAATATACCAGGCTAATTGCAATAAAAAACGAGCAGGAGTGGCAATACTAATCTTTGATAAAATAAACTTTAAGGTAAAAACCAGCATAATACATAAAGACGGACATTATCACATGATTAAAGGGACAATTGAAAAAGATGACATAATCTAATAGATTTGAAAAAAGAAATAGACAAATCTACAATAATAGTGGGAGATTTTAATATACCACTTTCAAAAAAGGATAAAACAACCA
>NW_006408526.1:18004689-18007041 GCF_000296735.1 Chrysochloris asiatica
TTGGAAGCCTTTCACTCCCTGATTTCAAAATTTACTACATGGCTACAGTGGTCAAGACAACCTAGTACTGGTACAATGAAAGGTACATAGATCAATGGGAAAGAATAGAGAATCTAGAAATTAACCCATCCACATACAGCCAACTGATCTTTGACAAAGGGCCAAAGTACATTGAATGGGGAAGACATAGTCTCTTCAACAGATGGTGTTGACAGAACTGGAAATCGACATGCAAAAGTTTGAAACTTCAAGATCTTTACCTCACCGTGTATACAAAAACCAACTCAGCATGGATTAAAGACCTAAATGTGAATCTCAGAATTAGAAAGTTCATCAATGAAAAAATTAGACAAATTTAAGGGCTCTGATACAGGGCACACACAGACTATAAACACTGCAAAAATTACACAAACAAAAGAAGATAAAATAGATGACTGGGACATTCTAAAAATTAAAAACTTATGTGCATCAAAGTATTTCACCAAAAGAATAAGAAGGGACTCCTCAGAACAGAAAAAAAATCTTTTGTAATGATGTATCAGACAAAGGACTAATTTCTAAAAGCTACAGGAAACTACAACACCTCTACAAGAAAAAGACAAAGAACCCAATTAAAAAATGGGCACAGGATATGAATAGACACTTCACCAAGGAAGAGATTTGGGCAACCAAGATACATATGAAGAAATGTTCATGACCATTAACCATTAGAGAGATACACATCAAAACAACAATGTGATATCATCTTACTCCAGCAATAACAGTGAAGTTCAAAAAAGCAGAGGACAATAAATGCTGGTGAGGATGTGGACAGACTGGGACCTTCCTACATTGCTGGTGGAAATGCAAAATGGTCCAACCACTCTGGAAAACAGTATGGTGCTTCCTCAGCAAGTTGGAAATAGAAATACCATATGATGATCCAGCAATTCTTGTACTTGATATACATCCACAAAAAATATGAGTCATAACACGAATAGATATATGCACACGAATGTTCAGAGCAGCACTATTCACAATAGCAAAAAGATGGAGACAGCCTAAGTGCCCATCAATGGAAGAGTGGATCAACCAACTTTGGTACATACACACAATGGAATATTATGCTACCTTGAAGAATAACAAGGAAGCTACAAGCCACCACATAACATGGATGAACCTTGAGGACATTATGCTGAGTGAAATTAATCACAAAAGGAGAAATACTGCATAAGACCATTATTGTAAAAGCTTAAGAAAAGATACCCATACTAAAAGATGAAAAAAATTATTTGTTGGTTACCGGTGGGAGTGGGGTGGAGGGTTTTGGGGGACAGGATGGAGGAGACAGTAGAGCACAAGGTAGTGGGTAGACACATCATAATTCAGATGTTAGGGAGGGCAATACACATGAAGGGGGAGGGAGGCAGAAGAACAAGGGAGAAAGGGGAACCCTGAAGTATGTTTGTATGGGCTAAACGGGTCAGAGGTAAATAGTGATGTGTGCTCAACCTTGGAACAACAGGGCTCTGTGATACAGGGATCAAGGCATAGTCTGAAGAGGGAAATAATGTTAAGATGCTTGACTGACTTATGAATATTGGTTTCCTTTGCCTACTATTGTAGAATAGACACGTGAGTGGGACAGAAAGGCATGTTGGGAGATGTGATTACAGAAAGCTTGTAAACCCATCTTCAGTCTATAAATGATTGGAATACCTAAAAGGGGGTTCTAGAACTTGCCCTGTGAAACAGGCTTCTTGTGGAGCCTTTGCAGTGAATAGGACCTTAGGTAGAATTCTGAGCCCCATCTAGAACCTTCTGATGTGGGACATTCCCACTAAAAAGGACAAGCAGACCAGCCTGAAACAGCTAGAGCAATATAAGATATGTCTTCAAAGAAAAGATCAGCAGGAAAAATCCAAAACAAAAATGGCAGTATGATTGGTAAACATTCTCAGGCAGGAAGCGGAGCTGCTTCACTTCTTGGAGAACATGTTTATTCTATTCCAGGACTCCCCACTCGGCAGCACCTTGTCTGCATGACTGAGGCTGACCTATGGCCACACTAGGGAAGCAAGGATGAAAGAGGTCAGTCCACAGTAAAGACCACAGACCAATACATGCCAGTGGGGTCAGAGCTCTGTTTACCTCTCCTACCTTCAGGGGACTGGCAAACACAGTGTGGCCTGGCTTCACTTCTACTCCCATGGAATAAGGGCAGATATAGTTTAGTGGACTACTAGTTATCTCTCAACAGTGCCTCCATAGGGAGCTGTCAGAAATTCAAGTCAGATTTTAAAAGGATGTGGAACTAGGGATATCATTGCTGACATCAGATGGATCTTGACTGAAAGCAGAGAATACTAGAAA
>NW_006408526.1:18007541-18009312 GCF_000296735.1 Chrysochloris asiatica
TGCAGATTACACAACCTTGCTTGCTGAAAAAGAAAGGGACCTGAAAAAAAATGAGAACTAAGGTGAGACTTGTGTCCTGGTTTGGCGCTGTTGGATAAGCATTGGACTGCTAACCACAAGGTTGGTGATTCAAACCCACCAGCTGCTTCTCGGAAACCCTATATGGGGTAGTTATGAGTTGGAATCGACTAGACAGCACTTAACAAGAAGAGCCTGATGTGGTGTTATAGGATAACCACTGGACTGCTAACCCCAAGGTTGGCGGTTCAAACCCACAAGCTACTCCTTGGAAACCCTATACAGGGTTGCTGAGTCGAAACCAACTCTAAGGCACTTAGCAACAGCAGCAACAAGGTAAGCCTAGCCCAAGTCCTGGTCTTTTCAGCGGCCCCATATGCATGTAAAAGTTAAACATGTTATCAGGAGGGACCAACTCCTGGAGAAGGGCATCATGCTTGGTAAAGTGGAGCATCAGTAAGAAAGAGGAAGAGCCCCAATGAGATGGACAGACACAGTGGAAACGAGAGTGGACTCAAACACAACAACGATTGTGAGGATGGCACAGGACCAGGCAATGTTTCATTCTTCTGTGCATCGGGTCTGTATGAATCAGAGACTGCTCGACGGTATCTAATAACAACAACAATAACAACAACATCTGTACCACAGGCAGGGAAAGAGCTGAGTGTTGTCCTAAGGAGAAGTAGAGGAAGTGGGAAGATGGAGCATCTCTACTGCTGACATCTTTCAGTTTCCTATTTGATCCATCAGGTAATAGTTCCTAATACATAGGATAGATAGTGTGCAGAAGGACCAAGCACTTCTATTCCTGATTCCCAATGTGCCAGCATCACCCCATCCTCTGCCACCCAGGAAAGTATCAGAATTCAAGTTAAGGTGACATTACTCTGAGGAGAACTCCATTGACTTTTGCCTGGCCTTCTGAAGACACTCTATGACTAATCTCTATTCTTATCCCACCCTGTGATAGTTGGTTGTGTGTCAACTTGTTTGAGAGAGAAATTAAGATGCAGTCATCACCCATGATGAGATCTAACACCTTACTTCTATGATGACATCTGCTATGAGCAGTCAATTAATTGAAAGGGAGCTTCCTCAGGAGTGTGGCCTGCTGCCAATACATGTAGTTGCTCTGGGAAAGCTGGCTTGCTTTTTGATGGGTCTGGATCCAGCATGATTCTTTGGGCTTGAGCTAGTGGCTTGTGTATTGCTTGTAAATGCTGGGAGTTATCTCCATAAGCATCACTGTTTTTGCTTTTCTATGGAACCTAGTCTAATATACTCCTCTAATCTATTTTTAACTCTAGAGACATGTTGTTATTGTTAGGTATGGTCAAGTCTGTTTTGACTCAGGCACAACAGAACGCAACACTACCTGGTCCTGTGCCATCCTCACAATTGCTGATATGTTTGAGCCCATTACTGCAGTCACTGTGTCAAACCATCTCTTTGGGGATCTTCCTTTTTTTTCGCCAAACCTCCACTTCACCAAGAATGATGTCTTTCTCCATGGACTCGTCCCTCCTGATAACATATCTGAAGTACAAGACAAAGTTGCATCATCTTGCTTTTAAAGTGCATTCTGGCTGTACTTCTTCCAACATAGATTTGTTTTCTGGCAGTCCATGGTACTTTTAATATTCTTCTCCAACACTATAATTCAAATGCATCAATTCTTCTGTGGTCTTCTTTATTCATTGTCCAACTTTCATATGCATATCAGGCAATCAAAAATACCATGGCTTGGGTA
>NW_006408526.1:18014947-18033069 GCF_000296735.1 Chrysochloris asiatica
ATCTGTATATCACAGGTTGTTAATAAGTCTTCCTCCAATCCTGATGCCATGTTTTTCTTCATAGAACCTAGCTTCTCGGATGAATTGCTCAGCATATAGGCTGATTGGTGGTGGCTGTGTGCCGTGGAGTTGGTTCTGACTCACAGTGACCCTGGACAGGGTTTCCGAGGCTGTAAATCTTTATGGGAGCAGAATGCCTCATCTTTTTCCTGTGGAACAGCTGGTAGTTTTGAACTGCTAACCTTGTGGTATGCAGGCCGATTCATAACCACTATGCTACCAGATGTGGTGAAGTAATACAACCCTGTCTCACACCTTTCTTCATTTTAAACCATTCAATGTTCCCATATTCTGTTCGAACAACTGCCTCTAGGTTCATGAACAGATTCCTCATGAGCAAAATTAAGTGTTCTGGAATACTCATACTTCACAATGTTGTCCATAGCTTGTTATGATCCACACAATCGAAAGCCTTTGTGTAGTCAATAAATTACAGGTACACATCTTTCTAATATTCTCTGCTTTCAGCCAAGATCCATCAGACATCAGCAATGATATCCCTCATTCCATGGCCTCTTCTGAATCCGGCTTGAACCTCTGGAAGTTCTCTGTCAAAGTATACTTGCAGCCGTTTCTGTATTACCTTGAGTAAAACTTTACTCACATGGGATAAAGATATAGTCCGATGATTTCCACATTCTGTTGGGTCCCTTCTCTTTGGAATGGACACAAATATGGATCATCTCTTCCAATCAGTTGGCCAGATAACTGGCTTCCAAATTTCTTGGCATAGATGAGTGAGTGCCTCCTGTGCTGCCTTATTTTCTTGAAAGGTTTCAATTTTGTTTTTCCTCCCTCAATTCCTAGTGCCTTGTTCTTTGTCAATTCCTTCAGTGCACCTTGGCCTTCAGTATTATTGGCTGTTGATCATATGCTACCTCTTGAAACGGTTGAACATTAACCATTTCCTTTTGGTACAGTGACTCTGTGTATTCCTTCCATCTTCTCTTGATGCTTTCTGTATCATTCAATAATTTGTCCAGAGCATCCTTCAATAACGAACATTGAGGCTTGAATGTTCTTTGTAGGCGTATGGATATTATCCTATCATAAACAGCATTATACTTCAAGATAGATCTTGAAAAGGTTTTTGTTTCTTTTTTGACAATGAATGTTACTCCATTCCTCTTGAATTTATTTTTCCAGGCTTAGTGAACAATATGAATGTCAAATTCAGAATGACCAGTACCATCCATTTCAGTTCACTAATGCTTAGTATACCAATCTTTATGTGTTACATTTCAGTTTTAACTTCTAATTTTCCTAGATTCATAATTTATACATTGCAAGTTACAATTTCTAATGGATATTTATTTGTAGCTGTTTCTCCTCATTTTGAATTGTGGTCCATCAGCAAATGAAGGTTTTGAAAGCTTTATTGGATTCATGGTCAACTCTACTTTGAAAAGGCAGCCCTTCTCCAGTTGTATATTCAGTGCCTTCCAACGTTAGAGGCTCATCTTCAATCACTAGATCTGATAATGTCCTGCTGCTATTCAGAAGGTTTTCAGCCTAAACTTTCAGAAGTAGTCTGCCTTGCCTTCTTCCTAGTCTGCTTCTCCTTCTTCTTGTCTGGAAGTTCAGCTGAAACCTGTCCACAATGGGTGACCCTGCTGGTATTTAAAATTCTGGTGACATAGTTTCTAGCATCACAACAACATGCCACCACAATATGATAAACAAAGATATAGAGCACTTTTCCCATTGCTTTTTACCTGGACAACTCATCCTCACTGATACTTCAAAGGCCATAAGGACCTTCTAAAATAAAATAAAAACACATCATTTCTCTGCTTGTAACCTTCTAGAAGTTTTTTTTTTTTTTTTTTTGATAAGGTTTAATACCTTTGTTCACAATATCTTTTGTTCACAATATCTTCTGCAATTTCACCCCTGCATACATCAACAACCCCATTGCTTATCCATTCTCCAAATATACTGATCATTTTGGCTCTCTAGTCTAAAGAATCTCTCTTCTACTTCAGGGCCTTTGCACATGCTGTTCTCCCTATACACTTTTTTTAAATTTTTATCCTTACTGATACTTGAACAACTTTGAGTAAACATCACTTCATCATGGAGACTTATCTGTCTCCCCCAAACCAACCAGCACCCCATACTGTGCATTTCCATACCCTCTTACACAGATAACTCGTAGCACATGTTACTATTTATATAATGATGTCTTCCATATTCGGTAATAATGAACACTGAATAGAGTGTCCAAATATAACCCTCTTGGAATCTAAGTGAACAAATAAGCATTTGAAATCTTGGACTATGATGTTACTGTCTCAGAACCAAATGAGAATTATCCTGGGAAAAGTCTTCCAGCCTTAGTAGAGAGCCTTTCCCTGAAGAGTGTTAAAAGATGAGCAAAGCTTTCACTGACCTTGATGGAGAAACCTGAGTTATGGACATTGAAGAAGCTGAAAAAAGTAGGGAACAGATATTTCAGAAGGAGCAAAAAATAAACTTGTCTGACCTTGTCTTCTGCACTTTCTTGGCCTCTGAGATATATTTAAATCCAGGTGTCATTTCCTATTTATAAATTAGCCTGGGAAGGGTAGGTAGGTGAACTCAAGGAGAATCAAGAGTGTATTTGAGGATGAGAGAGAGCAGGAGAAAGAATGAAAAAGTGTCCAATAAGTGTCTTATATGCCCAATCAAGAAATAGTTTTTGACAATTTACCAATGTGCAGGCACTGTGCTAGACACTTTTGGGGATAGGAGGGGCATGTAGTAGGTGAATAAAGGATTGAAAGCTCTAGATCTGTGAAAGCACAGAGTAAAAATAAAATAAAATAAACCCAAAAAACCCTTTGTCTTGGCCAGGTGGGAAAAGGCAGCAACAAGAAAGTAAATTTGAGCTGGGTCCTAAAGAATGAATTGGAATTTTCCAGTCATAAAAGAGGAAGGCAAGGGCATACCTGAAAACAAAATAACATAAGCTTGAAAAATCCCAGTGTGTCTGGGAAACAGTAAGAAGTTAAAGTGCTGTGTGTCAGGAATCAACGTTGGATAACTGTGATAATAGTAGTAATAGCTGACGATTAGTAGGCACTGCTAATGTTTCAGCCACTGCTTAAGCACTTTCCCCATATTATCTCAGCTTGTAAGTGGTTGAGCCAGGGTTTTGAGCCAAGACAGTCTGACTTCAGAGCCCACAATCAAGTACTGTGCAGTTCCATATTGTCAAGAATGAATACCTCACTAAGCTCCTGGGAAAGGTAAGGAGTTGGGAAAGATTTTACCAGTTGGAAAACACTGCATTCCGATCATGCGTTAGAAAGACTATTCTGAGAGCCATGAAGATGGAGGCTGAGTGATATCTCATGAGACACAAAACCCAACAGATACTTCTCCACTGTTAGGAAACTGAGAGTCTCTCTGACAAGCAAAATTCATAAATGAGCCAATTAAATGCTGGGGTTATTACCACAGGATAGAATTGAATATGAGTCTTAAAAGGATTCAGAGCAAGCAGAGAAAGCTGTGTACTGAATGCATCCATTTTAAATTGAGAGAAGGTTAGTTGATGAGTTCAAATGAGATTTTCTTTGCCTTTTTTGCAGTGGAATGATTCTTAGTTTGCTCCCAGAGAAGCTGAGAAATTAAAAAGCCAAGGTCCTGTTCCATGTACTTGATTTTACCGAAGTGCAGTCCCCCAGCCACCTGCATTGGCATGATAAAGGGCACAGATTTTGGAGCTCAAGTGCCATTCCACTATTACTCACTGGGCAGCTTTAGACAAATGACCTTATTGCTATATGTCTTAATTTTGTTACCTGGAGCTCTGGTAGCATAGTGGTTACGAATTGGGCTACTAACCTCAGGGTCAGCAGTTCAAAACTACCAGATGTTCTGTGGGAGAGAGATGAGGATTTCTGCTCCTGTAAAGATTTATAGCCTCGGAAACCCTGTATAGGGTCACTATGGGTTGGAACTAACTCCACGGCACAAAGCCACCACCACCACCAAGATGCAGTTTATAGTGGTTGTTTAGTCTCCTAGGCTGCCATAACAAAGTGCTGTAAAATATAGTATATAGAGAGAAATGAGCTCTGGTAGCGTAGTGGTTACGAATCGGGCTGCAAACCTTAAGGTCAGCGGTTTGAAACTACCAGCTAAGATGAGGCTTTCTGCTCCCGTAAAGATTTACAGCCTTGGAAACCCTGTACAGGGTCTCTATGGGTCAGAACCGACTCGACAGCTCTTAACAACAACAATATATAGAGAAATACATATAGAAATATATTCTTGCACAGTTCTAGAGACTGTAAGTCCCAAATCAGGGTGACGGTAGGGCTAAAAGGTTAGTTTGAACTGCTAGGTCAGTGGTTCAAGCTTACCAGTCACTCCTCAGAAACACCATACAGGGTTGCTATGAGTCAGAACCTACTCGAGGGCACTTAACAACACTAGGGCCATGTTCACTCTGAAGACTTTCTAGTTCTTTCTACGTTTCTCTTTGCTTTTCGCAGCCCTCCCTATGTGTCTGCCTGACTCTGTGTCTTTTTTCTTCTTAGAAGGACATCAGTCATATTGGATTACATCTCACTCTGCTCCACTACGACCTCATGATAACTAATTACATCTGCAAATATTTTGCTTCCACATAAGGTCACATTCACAAGTATCAGGGGTTAGGACTTCAGCATATAGTTTGGAGAGACAGAAATTAACTCATAAAAGTAGTCTCTTCACCGTAGGTTTGTAAATGAGGATTAAGTAATTGATGTGTGTAAATACTTAGAGCAGCAGCTGCTGTTATCATTGTCATCAATGGTATCGCTTGCTGGGACTTGGGATAAGAAAGAGGATGCTCTTCATCTTCAGTACTTCCTCCTTGCCTCTGTTCTACTGAGCCTGCCCATGCTCAGTGCACTGCACACCCAATGATCCACACCCATCTGCCATGGAGATAGCATTGGTGATGAGGACTGCAGGAGCTCAGCATACTTCATACTTACTGGGTATGAGGCTGATTAAACACTCATGTGCATTTCAAATTTGCGCCTGTATATACCAGTGCAGGACTGTACTGCCAGGGAGCCATCTGTGCATCAGATGGTATGGCGTCCCGAGGGCCTGCACACCAGGCCTACTGTGAGGTTGTTTGCTACAGAAAAGGTGGTGGTGCAAGCTGCCAAGTAAAGCAGACAGGCCTAGCTTCCAGCTCTCAGAAACAGCACCTCCAGTTCCCACAAGGCCCATTTCAAATGCAAGGACCTGGGAAGACCTTCAAAAGCATCATTTGGAATCTCTATTTCCAAGTCCCAGCCTACAGGTCATATGATAGCAACTGCTGAGCACACCAAGTCTATGTTTCCTGCTAGCAGTTGAAAGGAATTTTTAGACAAAATTGAAGTGTTCTCTTGGGTTCTCACCCTATTAGCCTACTCTGGTTTCTTAGGGCTCTTGACTTCTCTAACTCCAGGCTCTCCTAGATTTGGGAGCTAGTCATCACTTATGTTGTTCAGGGTTCTGGCCTAAAGAATACAACACAAAGACCTGAGTCAAGCAGAGCTCTCAACGTCACCTTTATTTCTCAAAAGAAGGGATTCCCAATACATTGTGTAGACTTGAGGTCAAAATGAAACTTTTACCATGTCCCCCTCCAAATCAGACCTACTTACTGTGTAAACAAAGCCACAAATTCTCTGACCCTCCTTTTATCACAAGTAAGACCTATGTCTTGTAATCCTGACTCTGGAACTGATCTTTGGCCAACAGGACACGGGCAGAATTGACCTTGTGCTAGTTTCTCCTTCCAGTTATTTGGAATACTCACTCGTAGAGCCCTAAGCAGTGTGTGAGAAATCGACCCACAATCCAAACAACCAATAAATCCAAAAACCCACAATCCAAAAAACCAATTCCTAGGATTTCTTGCAAGGATGGACATGTTTGCAGATGTTTCTTATTTTAAAATCTGGAGGGCTCTTGTAGTGAGACTATGAAACTACATGGAAAGAAAGAGGCATTCAACTGAGCCCAGTTTTCCAACCATATCTGCTAAGGTGCCAAGCATATGAGTGAAGCTGTCTTGAACCCTCCAGTCCATCCCAGTCACTAGCTGAATATCACAGAGCAACCCCAGTCAATGCCATATGAAGTAGAACATCTAATCCAGCTCTTTCCAAACCCCTGGAGAGGAACATCATTGTGATATAAAATAGCTATTGTGTGAATCCACTGAGTTTTGAAGTAGTTACCCAGCAACAGATAATCTGAACACTCAATCCCAGATGGAGAAGCTGGAAAACAGAAGAGTTCTGATTTACCAAAATGTGGCTGAAAACTTAAGGAAAGTTGAGCATCCAGTAAGTATTAGCCTTTTATCAGTTTCATTAATCAGATAAACCTCTCTAGGAAAGAACAAGTGAAAAGGTAGAGAGAAAGATATACTATTCCTCCATCTTAGTTACTTAGAAAGTATACTACTTAAGAAAGTATACTACAGTGGTGATTATGTGCCATGGAGTTGGTTCAGACCCATAGAGACCCTGTACAGGGTTTCCGAGGCTATAAATCTTTCTGGGAGCAGAAAGCCTCATCTTTCTCCTGCAGAACAGCTGGTAGTTTCAAACTGCTGACCTTGCGGTTCACAGCCCGATTCATAACCACTACGCTACCAGAGGTGGCTTGAATTTATTGCTTCACAGTTTTAGAGGTTAGAAGTTCAAATCAGCTTTGGCTATAGGGAAAGAGCCTTCCTTGTTGGTAGCCCCAAACGTTCTTTGGCATGCCTTGTTGTTCTTTGGCATCTGTGTATTTGCCTCTGTGTCTATTTTGCTCTGTTTTATAAGATACACTTAGAAGTGATTAGGTTTTGGACCATCCCCATTCTGGTACTCTTCCTTATTAACATAACAAAAAAACCCCCTATTTCCAAACCCCAGCATGGTTATAGGTAGGCATATTTTGAGATGACACATAATTCAACCAATTCCTCAAGTTTCTCACAAGGATGCACATGTTAGAAGATGTTTCTTCTGTTAAAAACTGAGGGTGAAAGAGTAAATATCATATGCTAACTGAAAACAAAAACAGGCTTTCTTTACTTCTATTTTTTTCAAAGAACAGTTCTGTAAACTAAACATCCAAATCAGGGTCTTGGCCATATAGATTCCTTCTTTAGACCTCTTTCCTAGCAGAAACTGTTTCTTGGGTTTAATTTTGCAAGGTCTTTACCAAGGAACTGGTTAGATAGAATTGTGCAAAATATTTGTTTTCCCTTCCCAATTGGTCTTCAGTCCAGAGTAGGCCAGTAGACCAATCTCATTATTTCCCCTTAGAGTGCTTATCACAACTATAATGAATTGTTAGTAGGACTATTTGTTTACTAGAGTCTTTATCACAAAGACAATTAATTGTTAGTAGGATTATCTGTTTTATGTGTCTGGGGCCTTCCACTACAAAGTTCCATGATGACAGGGTATTTGTTCTCCATAGAATTTCCAGTGTCCAGCACACTGTCTTGCTTCTAATTGATGCTCATGAAATGTTTGTTGAATGGACACTAGATCGCACGTACTCATCAGGCTTCATCCTATGAGCTACACTGCACTGCTCCTGTTCCTCAGCCTCCACATGGGAGCCTGGTTGCAAGGGCTCATGTCCCTGGCTTTGTCATGTGACCCACTTGTAGAGCAATTTGGCTCTCTTTAACTTGGAATCAGTTGTGTTATGTCAGCAGGTACAGTAGAAACTACATCACAAAGAAGCAGATTTTTCTGTCTTCACCTTCTATTGCTAAGCTTGTTGTGTCACCCTGAACAACTAATTTAACACACTGAACCCCATTATCACCTTCCTTGCTCTGCCCAGCTCACAAAGGAGTTGTGGGAATCTAAACAGAAAACGGAAGCCAAGACATTTTATAAAGCTCTACTTAAAAGGTTACATGAAGATACTCATGATCATTGGCCATTAAAGAGATGCAAAATAAACTACAATGAGATATCATCTCACCCCAACAATAACTGTTGTTCTTAAGTGCCCATTGAGTCAGAATGAATTCATAGAGACCCTGTATAGGGTTTCCAAGGCGTGGCCTGTGAGTTTGAACCTATGACCTTCTGGTTCAAACCAACCTTGTGGTCCAGTGTTTTATCCCACAGAGCCACACCAAGACTCCAACAATAATGGAACTAGTTCAAAATAAAAGAAAGCAAAACAAACCCAGAAAATAACCAATGTTGATGAGGTTGTGAGGAGATTGGAACTCTTATACATTGCTGGTGGGTGTGTAAAATGGTACAATCACTGTGGATAATGGCATAACACACCCTTAAAAAGCTAGAATGAGCTAGCAACTCCACTCCTAGGAAGCAGTGAAAGAGAAATAAGAACTATGTCATGAATAGGCATATGCATACCCATCTTCATTGCAGCACTGTTCACAATAGCAAAAATATGGAAACAATCTAAGTGCCCATCAGCTGATGAAAGGGTAAACAAAGCATGATATATACACACAATGGAATATTATGCAACAGTATAGAATAATGATTCATCCACATGGATGAGTTTGGCTGATATTATGCTGAATGGAATAAGTCTATCACAAAAAGGACATATGTTATATGAGACCAATATTATTTTAAAACCAATTTTAAAAAACAGTAACTTTTTTGTTGCTGTTTATTTGAACTCTTTATTATAGAATCTTTCAAATATATGAAGTGTAATAATATAATAACTCCACATATATCTGCCACCTAATATTAAGCGAGGAGTCCTGGTGTGGCGCTGTGCGCTAATGCACCAGACTGCAAAGCAGTTTGAATCGCAAGGTTGGCAGTTCAAGCTCACCAGCTTCTCCTTGGAAACCCTATACAGGGTCACTATGGGTCGGTATCGACTCGACAGGACTCAACAACAACAACATTATTAAATGATCAATATAGAATCTTCTTTTACTTGCCAATTTTGTTTTACTAACCCCACATACATTCTGGACTCTTGGTGTAGTGCTGTAGGATCAGTCCTGGACTGAGAACCACCAGGTCTGTTGTTCAAACCCACCAGCCACTCCTCAGAAACCCCACACAGGGTTGCCATGTGTCAGAATCGCCTTGATGGCATTTAACAACACATACTTTCTGCTCTGCACTGGAGTATTTTAAAACAAATTCCAGATGTTACATCATTCATCCATGCTTCATAGGAGCCCTGGTGGTCTAGTGGTTATGCACTCAGCTGCCAACCGAAAGGTGGATGATTTGACATTAACCCCACCTGCTGCTCTGCAGAAGATGTGACAATCTTCTTCCATAGAGATGATAGCCATAGAAATCTTATGGGACAATTATACTGTGTCCTGTAGTGTCACTGTGACTTAGAATCGACTAAAAACAGTAACTTTGGTAATTACAGTTTTGGAAACTATGTCACTATGAGTCACAATCAATTCATTGGCAGTGGGTTTTTTGTTGTTTGTAGGGTAATTAGGCAATCCTACAACAATAGAATTAACAGAGTACTTTATTGATCGATACATAGAAGGATAGGTATGCTAAACATGTGTGGAGAATGTAAAGTAGTACACTGCCTGCAGATACAGGTTTGGTTGTGGATATTTCTACATAATTATAGGGGTTGCATGTATATTAGTAGAGACAATAGTGCGTAAGATGCGTAGTCAAGGAAACTTCTCAGATATAACTAAACACCATGTGGAATGAAGTTGCAAGGATCAAAGGAGAGATCTACATCAACTGACACAATACAGTTAATAAAGACAATGTCCTGCATCCTACATCTGGGGTCTTAAAAGCTTGCAACCTGCTAGGTAGGATACAACTATTGTTTTTTTCCTGTCTAGAGTGGAGGAGAGTGAAGAAGACCAAAAACTCAAAGGAACAATTTGCTCAGAGGACTAATGGACTTCATGAACCACAACCTACATGGCTCCAAGACCAGAGAACTAGATGGTGCCCAGCTATCATTATTGTCCACTCTGATTGGGATGACAACAGAGGGTCCCAGACAGAGCAGAAGAAAAATGTAGAACAAAGACTCAAAGCCACAAAAAAAGAAAGAAAGAAAAGGAAACATATTTACTGGTATGACAGAGAATAGAGGAACCCCATGGCTATGGCCCCATCCTTAAACCTGAAACTAAAGCCATTCACAGAGACCACTTTTCATCCAAACAATAGACAAACCCATAAAATAAACAATAACACCCGAGAGGAATGCATTTCTTAGAACAATCAATTACACAAGATTAAAAGGACAACATTTGCCCAGTAGCAATGATGAAAAGGCAAGACGGAGTACAAAGGAGATGGGAACACAGACTGGAAATGGGGAGAGTGCTAGCACATTGTGGGGGAATGCCACATGACAGGGAACACTTTATGTACAAACTATTAAATAGGAAAGTAATCTGCTCTGAAAACTTTCATCTGAGAGGCAATAGAAAAAAAAAGTTTAACTTTTTACTGTAAATTGAGTGAAGGTTTATAGACAAAATCATCAGTTTTATATTCAACAAATCATATATTTTGTTTCATCTCAATGATTGCAGTCCCTCCATACAACAACAGTTATCCTCCTTCCTCTATATAGTTCTTGTTTCCATCCCACTGTCTTTCCTAACCCTTCTGAACCTTGTCCTTAGGTAAACACTGCCCTTTTTATCTTGAGTGGTTGACCTTTCCACGGTGAGCATACCCACCTAGTGCTGTTATCCCCTCTATTTACCTATTTGGACTGAAAATCAAGACACGAGAAAGTCCTATTCCAGTCCTGAAGGGTGGTCAAAGGTCAGTCTCGTGTTCCCACAGTCTCTTCCTAACCAGGAAGTCCAGTCTTTTTTTGAAAAAAAATTTGAGTTTTGTTCCACATTACAATCGAATTTAAAAAAAAAAGAAAAAAAAAGACATCGGCAATGGCAGCATGCTTACATGTGTTAAATAATACTCAGACCTCTCCTTTATCCATGCCTCAGGAATTTGCTGCTTTGAGAGTAGGAGTGTGAAGCTCATTTGGCTAGCAGTGTTTGTGTGTCTGTGTGTTGTACCCAGGTATGTACAGGAGCAAAGCTGCTGAGATTGGTCTCCATTTGAATCTCCTATGTAGGGAATGATTCCGGCCATTAAATTCTTTAAGACCCTGTAATTCCTGCCCATTGACTCCATTCTCTGAATGTTGCCTCTAGGGGCTTATGTTTTTCAAACAGTTCTGCAATCAATTTAGAAAAGTTTGGCAAAAATCAATGAAAGCATTCTCTAAGAATCAATTAGGCATATGAAGATTATTGTAAATGGTACTAGTTTTAACCTGCATGTTACAGAACTTTTATATCTGTAAAATTTATAATAAACCCATTGACACATTTGAATACATTTTTACCCCCAGGTGAACTGTTGTTAAGCATGTACCAGCACACACTATCTGGGCTGTGGATGTCAGAGTGGCAGCATCACTGGACTGACTCCCCATCATGGGTGAATCTAGGATATGGTAGGTATGGTGTGTTACCTGGACATCACTTGAAGCCGAGGGGACGCCAATGAGCAGTTTCTATTCCTCATCTTGTTTCCGTCACCAGCTGTGAGAGGTCATTCAGCAACTTGAAACTAATGGCCAAAGGTGCTATTTTCCGTAGATTCGCCTCTGCTCTCCATGTCTGAGCAACTAGACCAGCAGCTTTACCTGCAGATAGGGGTGGAAGGGGAGGTGAAGTTTTAAATTTAGCTGGACAAAGCTAGGAAATTGCCAGTTATTGACTCTAGTTATTCCAGACCCTACCCTGGTGTGGCACTGTGGGATAATGCACTGGATTGCAAGGTTGGTTTGAACTGCAAGATCAGTGGTTCAAATTCACCAGCCACTCCTTGGAAACCCTATACAGGGTCGCGATGAGTCCCAACCAACTCAATGGTACTTAACAATAACAACAACCCCTCTGTAGCAATACTGGACAAATCTTTTCTAAGGCTTGTTTCTTCTGTACCCCAGTTTCCCCAGTAAGTCTGAATGCCCCGTCCACTTAAAAGAGCCCCCTTTACACAGAGAGACATAGCAGCTGCAGGTACTAACTAGGTCCATGGACTGAGGAAGGCCATCTGCCTGCAGGCAGGAGGGTGGCTGGCAGAATGTGCCCTTTGCACATTTAAATTAATATATATTTTTTGTTTTGTAAGTGTACATCAAATATTTTTGCTTTATTCATTTGTGAAATATATGATACAAATGAGGAGCCATAAGGAGGAAGTAGGATGTTGTTGCAGGAAGGAGATTATAATCATTGAGATGAAATAAAATGTTTAATTTGCTGATTGTAAAGCTGATGACATTATCTGTAAACCTTCACCCAATTCACAATAAAAATCTTAAAAAAAGAGAGAGCAAGCCTCCTTTACATAACTTCCTGCTTATACTCTCACCCAATCCCAGGATAAGGAATGGGATTTGGCTGAGACCTTGGCTTTGTGTCCTACAATGTGAACATAACAAACACTTATCAGAATGGTCCCAGTGTGTTTCTCTGTTGGGAAAACGGGTCTGCTAGAGAAACACAATGCCTGGGCAGACACCAGAAAGCTACTCTTGTGTTTTCAAGTTTTGATTATTATTGAAAAGGTTTTCCTGGAGTTGTCTTTCATTACAAACACAAAGATTCTGCTGATGTCATTGGGAAGCATCTGCCATCTCTGAGTAGATGTCTCCTGATTTAGGAATGTTAATTCTCAGTTGAAGGCAGTTTCTTTTTCTTCCAGAGCCATTACTTTGGGCTGATTCAGTATTGCAAGATCTGATGGCTGTTTCGTTTTTGTTTTTTTCTTAAGAGGGCTCAGACCTCAGTTCACCTGCTTATTTTTCATTTGAACAAGTACGCTCTTGGAAAGATTCTGTGGCAATGGTATTTCTGCCTGTCCTAGCGGTGGCTCTGGCTGCCAGGTAGCATTCAGTTCTTGTCCTGTCTCCATAGGCTCCCATCATTCAGTCACCTACAAACTTACAACCAAAACATGATTCCAATTCATGGAGTCCCCCTGAATACGGAGCAGAACAAGCTCCAAAGGGTTGTGAACTTGCAGAAGCAAATCCCCAAGCCTTTCTTCCATGGGGCTTTTGGTTGAGTTCCAACAACCCATCTTTCATTGACTAGTCAACTGCTTACCTATTTGTGCCACTTAGGCACTCCATCTGACTCATGAGGAACCTACATGGCTTTGCACTGGAAGAGTGCAGAGGACCAGAGTGGCGGTTCAGGTAAGGGGTACCTTTTTTCCTCTGATCTCAAACCTAACAATGAATGCTTATTCTGCCCCCAACCTTCTAGAACTTTTACAGTGTGCCTGTGGTAATCATACTCCAGGAAGAGAATCATACTTCAGGAAGAACAGAAGCCCTCTGTGGCTTCTATTATAATGCCTGCCTTAGCCAGGCATTGCTTCATACTTACTGACCCCATCCCTGCACACCCTAGGTGGTCCTGATGGTTAAAATTCCAAATCTGCAGAGAAAAGTCCCTTGCAAGACAGTTTCAAGAGAGGAAACTCTGTAACTAAATGTATAAGGATTTTTTTTTTCTGCAGAACTGATAAGGTTCAATTAATGATTAGTGCTATAAAAATTGTCATATTGATCTCTTTGTCAAGAAAAATAAATTGGTATGGTCCTCATATCATGCCACCAGATCAGTTGTACTGCTGCTGATGAGCTGAGAATATTCTTCACTGGAAAGCATATTAACACCTTAATTGACATATCCCATAATTTTATTAAAAGCCACCGGATTGCTTCTGGGGATACTTCTTTCGTTTTTAGTGGCAGGAGTCTCGAAGCAGAAGTTGGGTGGTATTTTTCAGCAGTTAGTAAAATGGGAACACTTGAAAGGTTAACTAGAGAACATTGTCTGGTCCCTGGATGCAAATGAGACAGATCCTGAAGAGTGATTGTTGTTGTTGTTAGGTGCCACTGAGTCTGTACCAACTCATAGTGACCCTATGCGTAACAGAATGAAACACTGTCCGGTCCTGCACCAAACTCACAGTTGTTGCTATGCCTGACCCCACTGCTGCTGCCACTGTATCAATCCGTCCCACTGGGGGTCTTCCTCTTTTTCTCCGACCCTCCACTCTACCAAACATGGTATCTTTCTCCAGGGACTGGTCTTTCCTGATATGTTAGAAGTACAAAAGACAAAGTATGACCATCCTGGCTTCCACAGAGAAACTCTGGCTGTATTTCTTCTAACACAGACTTATTTGTTCTTTTGGAAGTCTATGATACTTTCAATATTCTCTGCAACACCGTAACTCAAATGCATCAATTCTTCTATTGTCTTCCTTATTTTCACTGTCTAACTTTCACATGCATATAAGGTTACTGAAAATATCATGGCTTGGATCCGGTGCACCTTAGTCCTCAAGCTGACATCTTTGTTCTTCAACACTTTAAAGAGGTCTTGTGCAGCAAATTTCCCTAATGCAATGATTGTTATTAACTCCTGTCAAGTTGGTCCCCAATTCATGGGGACACCATGCACAATGGAATGAAATATTGCCAAGTCCTGCACATCCCCATGATAGCTTGTAGAGCAGACCTTTGTGATCCCTAGGGGTTTGTTTTATTTTAAGTTTTTATTGTGACTTATGTGATTGTTTACATGGAAGAACATTAGTGTTACATTCATCCTATCTCATTTTATTTCATTTCAAGGATTACACTCTCCTGCATACATCATCAAACAACCAAAGGGTATACCCCGCAAGCCTGCCCCCCGGCCATCAGCACATAGCCCCTCTCCCTCCCTGAGTCTAAAGTCCCCAGGCCGATCCATCTCTGGTGTCACTGCTTATCTGGATAGGGTCCCACACTTTGCTTTTCTTCCTTGATGGTTCTAGGGACTTCTGCTGCTGGACTGCAAAATCTACCAACCCCCTTTTTTTGTTAACAAAATGTCTACCTTTACCTTT
The DNA here is from genome assembly GCF_000296735.1 of Chrysochloris asiatica. NCBI lineage: Eukaryota > Metazoa > Chordata > Mammalia > Afrosoricida > Chrysochloridae > Chrysochloris > Chrysochloris asiatica. Next base: position 18,029,950 of record NW_006408526.1, read on the forward strand.
CCAACACTCACAGTCAGTCCTGATAACAATCATTCACTATTCACTACTGAACCACAAGAGTCCTATCCTCATATCCTTTCATCAGCCCTATCCAGACAGGTTGGAAACTACTCAGTGGAGATGCTACCTTTCCCCACACCCTCTGAAACTAGGTTCCCTATTGAAAGCTTGTAAGCTAGTCACTTTTTCCCTTTGTAGCACCCCTTCCCCCATTTTGGGTAGCCAATGTCTAAGTTGCCAATCCTTGTCGACCCTGTATACCAAGGGGGTGGGAATGATCTTTGCTGTAGAAGATTTGTTCCCTCCTTTGACCTACTGCATCAACAAGCATAGGTCAAATAATCAATTATAGCAGAATATTCATTTTTCCCACTCTTCTTTCTTCCTCTAATCAAGTTCTGATCATACAGCCATTGAAGCTAGGTCAAGTGGGTACTATCTGCAAGTATGGGTGTTCTTGTGCATCTCCCCTCACTTCATATCAGCTGGATGCTCCACATCTGGTCCTCTGTGGCCATGTCCCTGTCCCTAGGCTCAGGAGTCCTCAGGTCTTGTCATACTGATGGCCAACCAGGTCTCACTCCAGGTTAACAGGAATCTGTTGAGTATAGTCGGACTTAGCTCACAACTTCATCACTGTTTTCCCCTATTTCCCCTTATCGGTGACCAATGTGGTCAGCAGCAAGATCCCTAGGGTTTTTCTTGGCTGACTTTAGGAAGTAATTTGCCAGCCTTTGCTTCCTTTCTGCCAGTGTGGTTTAGTCTGGAAGCGCCACTGAAATCTGTTCATCATCATAGCAGCATGCCTCCACTGACACACAGGTGGTGACTCATACCATGCATTGTTGACCAGGAATCAAACCCAGGTGTCTTGCATAGGAGGGGAGACGTTTACCACTGAATCTTCAATACTTGTATGCAATTCACCTAGGAATAAGCTTCTCCATGCACAAATGGGAAATGCCCAGCAAATTCTATGTGCTCATAAGTTATAACTATTATTGTTTTATTGTAGTTGTATTACATTGAATTAGACTCTGCTCCAGTTTCCTATGCATAAGGGTTGTTAAGTTGTTGTTAAGTGCTGTCAAGTCATTTCTTACTCAGAGCGACCCTGTATAGAGTTTCTGAGGAGTGGCTGGTGTGTTTCACTGCCAACTTTGCAGTTCAAACTGACCTTGAGGTTGAGTGCTTATCCTACAGTGCCACACCATCAGTCACTTGTTGTTACGTGCCACCAAGTTGGTTCCTACTCATAGCGACCCTGTATAGGGTTTTCAAGGAGTACCTGGTGAGCTTGAACCACCAATCTTGCAGTTCAAATCAACTCTGCAGTCTTGTGCATTAAATCACAGCCTGGTTTGCCCCACTGATATCACATGGGAGACTAAGAACTTTCTAGGATGCTGAAACTAGGGCAGTCCCATTTCCCTTAGAGTCTCATTTCCACACAGCACTGATAGCACCCAGCTCAACCCAGGAGGGAAGTATTAAGCCCACTTACCTTCACCAGCCTCCACCCTGTCATGGCAATGCCATTCAAACCTTGCCCAAATATTTGCAGATGCATGCAAATCCCAAACCAATTAATTGCCCACAGAGATAAACTGTGTTTGTAGTATTTAGTATTCTGCACTGCTATTGTCTCTCACGCCCTTTCTCATTTTCAAATGTAGCCAACAGCAAGCATATTTTGGAGAGTGTCTTCAGAGGAGAAGCAGACTAAGCATGTGTGTTGAGAACTTTTGGTCCATTCCAGTCCCCTGCTCTACCTCCCCCACCTAGCACCTGATGTGATTATAGCATGCTAAAAATAGGTGTGTTATCACAGCTCTTCTGCAGGTGGGAGGCTTTGTGGAAAGAGAGAGTCTTTGTTTTTTGCCGGCTCCCTTCCCAAGCCCATGGGTGCCTTATGGATGGGTGCCATGTGATTAGAAAGGGTGTGCGTACTCCACTTGTACTCATGGCTAGAGGCCTATTCAGGCCAGCAGGGCTTTCTGGGTTCTCTGTACTCACTGATGATCTCACCGCAGCATTTAAAAACAGTCTCTTGTACTCTTATATGTGTGAAAAAAGATTATCTTAGAAAACTGCTGAATTTTGCTTTTATTTTTTTAAACTGCCATACTTGGTATGATACTCAGGGAAAAAAAAGAGATTAGGGAATATTAGATGTAAATGTGAGGAGAATAAAGTCTGAAGTCTTTTCCTGCTCTGAACAAAGCAAGAAAGGCTTCCCCGGCTATCTGAAACAGCCTCCTAATGAGGTTCTGTGATGATGTCAAAAAGTTTGCAGTCTGGCTTGAGAGTTAAAGCATACAATAAGGGTTTTGCTGTTGTTGTTGTTGTTAGGTGCCATTGAATCGGTACTGACCCACAGCGACCTTATGCACAGCAGAAAAAAACAATGCCCGATCCTGGGCCAACCTCACTGATGTCACGCTTGTAACATATTAAATAGTTCACAGTAGAACTTTTAAGCATGCATCGAATTCTCTCAATTTTTCTGGATGACCTCTTGGAGGAAAGTAGCCGCCATAACTATGCAAGTATATACAACTAACCAAGTAGCCTCTTGTCTTCGGGGGAATGGAAAAATAGGAGTGAGGTAAGGTGAGGGAGTGTAGTACAGCTGGTTGGATTTTCCAGGGAGCAAAAATGTAGGATCTAAAAGAATGACCCTAGCCCTAACCTAAGAGTTCCTGGGTTGTGCAGGCTGTTGAGTGTGTGACTACTAACAGAAAGGTTGGTGCTTTGAATTTACCCAGAGGTACCTCAGCAGAAAGACCTGGACATCTGCTTCCAAAAGAGCAGAGCCATGGAAAACCCGATGGAGCTCTACTCTGAGACACACGAGGTTGCTATGTGAGTTGGAATTGACTCCATGGTTTGACTTGGTTTGGATTTTGGTCTTGGCCTCATGCTAGATTCAAATGGTGGTGGTGGTAGTGGTGTGCAGTGGAGTCGGTTCTGACTCATAGAGACCCTGCATAGTGTTTTGAAGCTGTAAATCTTCATGGGAGCAGAAAGCCTCATCTTTCTCCCATGGAATGACTTATAGTTTCGAACTTCTGACCTTGAGGTTTGCAATCAGACTCATAACCAGTATGCTACCAGAGC
>NW_006408526.1:18034199-18041280 GCF_000296735.1 Chrysochloris asiatica
ATCAGTTCATCTTCGATCTTCTTTATTCACTGTTCAGCCTTCTCATGCATATTGTTGCTGTTGTTAAGTGCCATCGAATCGGCTCCAACTCACAGTGACCCTGTATAGCATGTCCAAGCGGTGACTGGTAGGTTTGAAGCACCAACCTTGTGGTTAGCAGTCCAGTGTTTATCTTACTGTGTCACACCAGGACTCCTCATGTATAAGTATTGCTGTTAAGTGCCATTGAGTCAGTTCCAACTCATAGTGACCCTAGTGATTGAAATATGTTGTTTTCCAGACTGCTGCTTCCATAGGCATTGATTATGGATTAAAGTCATTGGTCCAGTTGTGAGGATTTTTGTTGTCTTATGTCAAAGTATAATATATACTGTAGGCTGTAGCTGTTGATCTTCATCAGTAAATGCTTCAAGTCCTCTTCACTTTCAGTAAGAAATGTTGTGTCATTTGTATATCATAGGTTGTTAATGAATCTTCCTCCATTCCTAATGTTGTGTGTTTTTTCATATAGTACAATTTCTCCAATTATTTGTTCAGCATACAGATTGATCTCCATTGTCAATGCCCCATGGGATGTTGTGGTACAGTGAATAATTTAATGTCTTTTCTAGCCATGGTGGTGGTGGCCGTGTGCTGTGGAATCAGTTCCAACCCATGGCGACCCTGTACAGGGTTTCTGAGGCTGTAAATCTTTACGGGAGCAGAAAGCCTCATCTTTCTCCCACAGAACAGCTGTTAGTTTTGAACTGCTGACCTTGCGGTTTGCAGCCCAATTCATAACCACTACGTTACCAGAGCTGTCTTTGTAAACTCTAACCAAACAACTTTTTCCAGGTGGATCTGAGTAAGAGAAGGAGGAGGAAGATGATGCTGTACTGTTCAATTCAGTTGTGAATGAGTACTAATGGGGCTAATTGTGGTTAGACAATTTTGCCCTCCTGCTGGGTGTAAACTAAGCCAACTCAGAAGTAGAGAGGGTGGTGTATTTCACTACCATCAATGAATATGTGCCAGGGGTGGAGTGTGTCCTTTGGACCCTGAGATCCTTGGACATTGAACCTCTTCAGTCCAGGAGCAGAAAGCTGTGACAACAGGGGAGTAGCAGAGGAGTGGCAGCAGAACCAAGAGCCAGAGCACCAGACTAAGCCATGGACTTCCTTGTCCATGGAGCAAAGAAAACTGAGTGACTTTGGGTAGGAAGTTTGCCTGTAGAGTGGGGTTCTTCCAGGCACTTAATTGGGGGAACTAGACTGGCTAACCCATGGAGATTGAGCCAGTACCCTCAACCTGAGGCTTATGTAGTGGCATGTCCTTTGGGTGCTTATTAGCTGCCTTAAAAGAGCTTTGTAACATTGTTGAGCATGGCAGAGGTCGGGCCAAGTGCCAGAGAGAGAGGACAGCCTGTGGACACAGCAGAAGAGGGGCTGTCCTGCTAGGAAGGACTGTGCCCTGAACATTTCTGACCCTGAATTGTAACCTGTTAACTTCCTTAAGGAGGCTTGGTGTGGCACTGTGGGTTAATGCTCTGGGCTACAAAGTCAGTTGGAACCACAAGGTCAGCGGTTCAAGCTCACCAGCTGCTCCTCAGAAACCCTATACAGGATTGCTATGGGTCAGAACTTCACAATAACAGCAACTTCCTTAAGAAACCTCAGAACTGTGCATATGGTGCCTGAGTTCTGTTTGGCCAACGCAATGAATTCTAGAACCCAGTTGAGCGCTGTGAGAGAGATGGGTGGTATTCTTTTTTGGAGATGTAAATTCTAGGTTGCTCTTTGCTTTTCCAGGTTGCACCTGTGTGAGTGAGTTCCCTGCTGGCAAACCCATTCTGCAGCTGCAAAGCCCCCAGGATAGGAAGTAAGAAACATGTTGTGTAGTTGTCACATATACCTGTGAAAAGCTTGAGGCAGTAAAAGTTGAGCTCAGAGGATATAGGGCCAAGAGATAGTTGATATAGTCAATACGATACATCCATAATCCTCTACTCACATGTTTGTCTGCCTAGCATATTTGCCTGGAAGCTCTAAGAGGGTAAGCTCATGCTGGATGTTTTCCATTGTTGTGTTGGTGTGGGCCTGTCGGGTCAGCGCTGGACTGTGAACCACACGGATGGTAGTTCAAACCCACCAGTTGCACCTTAGAAACCCTATACAGGGTCACTGTGAGTAGGAACCAACTCAACAGCACTGAACAACACTTGATATTTCACAGCAGAGAGCCTGGTACATTAAGGCATGTAATTCATACTGAAGGAATAAAGGAACATGCTTCTACTCCAAAGATCAGGCCTAAATGTCTGAGGACCCAGAGCGATCACAGAGGCTGCTTACATGAATCAGGGAAGTAGAATCCTATCTCCTTTGTCCCTCTCCCTGACACAGCTAAACCACTGGGAAGGTTAAAAGTGTAACTAACCTTTCCCCATACCCCACCCCACTTCCTCTCCTTCTAATTCCTGAGAGATGGAGGTACAAGAAGCCACTTAATTGTTGATGTGCTGTTTGGATGTTACAATTTGACATATTCCAACTGTCTTTTTGGTGAAACCACCGTTCACTATCTTATACTGAGTCTGTTGTGTATTTGAATAGCTAGATTCCTTTGGACAGGATCCAGGATGGAGACAGAGTAGAACATGACATAGTGCTCTAACAAGGTCACTGTCTATTACCATTGCCACTATCTTCTTTATTTCCAACATGGGTTTGCAGAGACAGGAGAGGTCATCTGTAAAATGCTCAATGAAAAGTAATTTCTAAGCATGTGTCTGCACTGAGCGCTGCATTAGACACTAAGTATATGGAATGTGTTCATTTGGGATCCTAACAAGGTCTGACCCATTTGGTTCACACTGGTTGGATGTGGACAATGTGTAAGAGTTACTTGTTAAGTAACTAACCGTAAGAGTTACTTGTTAAGAAAAAAGGGAATACAAGCTGTTTTGCACTAACCTCGAAGCCTCTTTCAGGCCCAGGACACCTGCTACATGGACTTTGTAGCACTCTTTGGGAGCTTGGTTCTGAGCTTCTTATAGATAGGTCTTGCACCCCCTTTTCCTCACTCCTCACACACATCCCTAGTGTCTCTTCAACCTCTGCTTTTATCTGAGGTTATTCTTGGAGTCTAGGTGAAAACTTGGCTTTCCTTCTTATTTTATGTACTGAGAACAGTTATATAAAACTTTCCAATGGGTCAGGTAAGGTTCCCCACCTCTCACCTCACTTCCTCTCCACACCACGGCTGATGTGCAGGTATGAACCTTTCCCACCTCAGAGGATAAATAACTGTATTGTTGGAATAGTCACCATGTGCTACTGTCTACTAGATGTTTAGGGATCAGGGGACAAGGATCAACAAATGTAGGGAGAGAGGGTTATCTCAGCTGGATAAAGAGTGGGTTAGTAGGATGTAGTCAGTGGTAAAACAGGCAAATGCAATATAATTATGTCAGCATAAGAATCACCTGGGATCTTGTTGAACTGTAAATTCTGATTCAGAACATCTGGGATGAAAAGACAACTTCTTAGCAGGGGGTAGAACCAAAAGAACAGGTTTGAAGCTCTGGTTACTGAACACCTCTGCCCCTCTCTGACTTACATCCCCTGCTTCCCCACTGTTACGAAGAATGACTGAGGAAAAGCAGAGCTACTGCTCAACTCCAGCGGGGTTACTTAAGGAGAATAGTCATTTAGAGTTATTCCTACTGCTCAATGCAGAAATATAACAGAAGCCTCATCAGAGGTTTTCCAAAGGGTGTGTTGTAGTAGTGGCTCTGTTTTCAGGCTTTGGAAACCAACCCGACAGAATCCCGAATTTGCCTCTATGAGACTTTGGTCAAGTGACTGACCACTCTAAGCCTCAGTTGCTTCATGTAGAATGATAGTAGAACCTACCTCAGAAAACTGTGAGAATCGCATGAGAGCCCATGGGAAGTTCTCCTCAAGGGTTTCTCCATTAGTTTCCATCTTGCCTTAGTCATTTACAGAAAAGTAGATGGTGCTGTTTTTACTACTGTGTTGAGAAGCAGATGAGCAGGTCAGCCAGGCTGAGGAGTTGTTGTGAAGTGCCATCAAGTTGGTACTGACCCATAGTGGCCCCATAGAGGGTTTCCAAGGAGTGACTGGTAAGCTTGAACCACCAACCTTACAGTGCAAATTTTGCAGTCTAGCACATTAACCCACAGAGCCACACCAGGACTCCAGGCTGAGGAGTAAGTGCCCATTAATAGAGGGTCCCTGTTGTTCTTTATGCGGGTGCTATGCTGCCTCTTTGCAGCTGTAACTTGGGAACCTGAGACAGACTTTTGTCCCATTTCTCTTCAAGATTTCCAACTACCAGATTCTGACCCAGCTTGTTAACCATGCTTCCTTCAAAATTGTGCTTGGTTGTTAATTCAGGACAACATCTTGACCTGATTATCTTTCTACCTAAGCGGTAGGAGGACATGGTTGACTTCTGACAGGTGGGGTGAACCCAGAGCAGTGTAGGAAGAGCAGAGCTACTTGTAATGACACTAGGACTTGATTAGTCAATGGTTCCTGGAATAATTACAAGAAAGGATCTTCAAAACCAAATAAGCTTCCAAGACTGTAAGAAAATGAATAAATTCTCTGGCAGAAATTTGCTTCAGGAAAATTCCCAAGAATGGCTGATGTTCACCAATATTTTTTGCCCGGGAAAAGCTAGACTAATCTCCCTTGCTATTAGGCAGAGCAGGAGCACACTGAGTTCAGGCTGATGGAGTGTGAATGGAAGAAATACAGGCTACTTCCAGCCCTGGCCAATAAGACACTCATCATTTGTGATCCACACTCTCTCCCATTGTTCACCAGTAGATTGGAGAATAAATATTCCAAGCATTTAAAAGAGGCTAGAGTCAAAAGTGGAAGGCATGACCACACTGTCCATACCTCACAAAATTAAGATTTAAGTATGAAACAAACCACTATTGTATTATGCTATTGAGATATGGGGTTGTTGTTAACAGCAGCACTCATCTGTTGTTGCTATTTCCATCACATGTCTGTTAGTTTGTTGTACTGTGGTGATTTTCATGTTGTGATGTTGGAGGCTGTGCCCCCAGTATTTTAAGAACCAGTAGGGTCACCCATGGTAGACAGGTTTCAGCAGAGCCTCCAGAATAAGATAAAGTAGCAAGAATGAGAGATAAATTATTCCTGAACATTTTGTCACTGAAAACTTTATGAAGAGCATCAGAACATTATCAGATATAGTGCCAGAAGTTGAAAACATTATATATAGTGCCAAAATATTGTCAGATATAATTTCAAGAGATGAGCACCTTAGGCTAGAAAGTACTCAGAATATGACCTAGGAAGAGTTGCCTCCACAACGTAGAGTTGACCAGGACAACAAAGTAGATGGAATAAAGCTTTTGGGACCTTCATTTGCTGATGGGGCACTCAAATAAGTAGAAACAGCTATAAACTTCAACTAATAATCAGAATGTGGAATGTATGAAGTATGAATCTAGCAGAATTGGAAGTTGTCAAAAAAGCAATGGAGACTTCCGGTTTGGGCTATAGCAGCGAAAACCAGGTCGGGTAAGCTCTGGTGAGAAGGGAGGAGGATCTCACAAAGGAAGTGCTCATAGAACAACTCCAGAGCTCCAGATTTACCATAAGCTCCAATACATCAGTTTTCCGCACTCCCAAGTGAAAAAAATCACGATATTAAGGAAAACACAGCGAAGTTAGGAATCAGAGACAGGACTCCCTCACAGCAACTACCCTGCACTGGCTGGCAGAGTTTAGAGGGCAGGGCTAAAGCCAGTCTGGCTCAGAAAACTGCACTAAAAGCGGTGCAGAGGCATCTGCCAAAAAAAAAAAAAGAGAGATGCAGGAGACTATACATTTCTCTCTCTTTCTCCCAGTCTGACGTTCATTGCTCACCCTGGACATCAGGTGGGACAGTTTTCCCATAGCACAGAGAGAAGTAGCTTGGTGGTGACTTATGACATCTCCCACGGAGCAACAAACCCCAAAGTTACCACAGAGGGACCCTTCCCGGTGGTGCACCATGGAGTAGGTTCCTACTCTAGACAACCCTGTATGGGGGTCTGTGTGGGAGTGGAGCACCTCGCCTTTCTCCCATGGTCCAGCTGATGGATTTAAGCTGCTGACCTTGCAGTTTGTGGCCCCATTCATGGCCGTTGCACTGCCTGAGCTCCTGGTGAAGGACCAATTCAAAACAATCTGTAAAACCCAAGCAAAAAAGGACTCAACCATCCTGAGAATTGGGCTGTGCACACACAGATACATAACTGACCTTCAGAGACAAAAATAGTGGACAATCTTTCTCCCATTAACTCCCCCAATATCTACCTGTGCACCTTACTGTAGTGAGTAGAGGAGGAGCCTGAGAGAGTGAACACTCCCCCCCTCCCCCGAACTAGTGGGCTGGAAGACAAATCTCTCAATACTGCTAAGATAGAAGAGCAAGTGGAAAAAAGGATAAAAAAAAAAAAAATCTGAAGACAGTCTAAGATTCATGCTGGATAACATGAAGAGGAACAACTTAAGAATTATTGGCATTCCAGAACAGGAAGAATCAGAGAAGTCCATAGGGGAGATAGAAGAGCTTCTGGAAGAAAATTTTCCTAACATCTTGAAAGATGACAAGATAAACATTCAAGAAGCTGAATGTACCTCAGGAAGGATAGATCCCAAAAGAAAGTCACCAAGACATAGAATAATCAAGCTCTCCAAAATCAAAGACGAGGAAAGAATACTAAAAGTGGCCAGGGAGAAGAGAAATGTCACTTATAAAGGCAAGCAAATTAGATTAAGCTCTGACTATTCAGACCAAACCACGTAGGCAAGAAGGCAATGGGGAGACATATACAAAACCCTACAAGAAAAAACTGTCAACCAAGAATTGTCTATCCAGCAAAACTATCAGTCAAATATGATGGTGCAAGAACAAACAAGATGGTGGATTGGGTAGACATGCAGTAAAGGAGCTCCACCAGCAACAACACAAAATACCTGACCAAGCAGTCTCAGGGGCTGGTCCCAGAACTCTGAACCACATATAAAGGAATATTTAGAAGGTTGGAAGG
>NW_006408526.1:18058947-18060750 GCF_000296735.1 Chrysochloris asiatica
CAGAAGACTGAATCTTGCTCTTGTGTAGAGATGCTAAAACAAATGGCAGAATTAGAAGATAAAAGAATGAAACAGAAAATTTCAAAGGATAGCTCAAGAAGACAAAGTAAAGTATTATGATGAAATGTGCAAAGACCTGGAGTTAGAAAACCAAAAGAGAAGAACATGCTTAACATTTCTCAAGTTGAAAGAACTGAAGAAAAAATTCAAGCCTCAACTTCCAATGTTGAAGGATTCTACAAACAAAATATTAAATGACACAGAAAGCATCAAAAGAAGATGGAATATACTGAGTGACTGTACCAAAAAGAAATGTTCGGTTCAACCATTTCAAGAGGTAACATAAGACCAAGAACCAATGGTACTTAAGTTAGAAGTCCAAGGTGCACTGAAGGCACTGGCAAAGAACAAGCCTCTGGGAGTTGATAGAATACAAATTATAATCTTTCAACAAGCTAATGCAGTACTGGAGGTGCTCACTTATTTATGCCAAGAAACTTGGAAGAAAGCTACCTGACCAATTGATTGGAAAGAGATCCATGTTTGTGTCCATTCCAATGAGAGTTGGCCCAACAGCAATTACTGAACAATATCATTGGTATCACATGCAAGTAAAATTTTGCTAAAGATAATTCAAAAATGGCCGCAACAGTTCATCAATAGGGAATTACCACTTGTTCAAATTGGTTTCAGATGAGGACTTCGAATGAGGGATAGATATCATTGCTAAGGTCAGATGATTTTGGCTGAAAGCAGAGGATACCAGAAAGATGTTTACTAGTGCTTTATTGACTATGTAAAGGCTTTTGACTGTGTAGATCATGTCAAGCTATGCATAACATTGCAAAGAATGGATGTTCCAGAATATTTAATCATGTTCATGAAAAATCTGTACATAGACTCATGTGGCAGTCATATGAACAGAATAAGGAGACACTGAATGCTTTAAAATCAGGAAAGCTGGGCACTAGGGCATCTGTTATTTGACCATACTTACACTTAGTTTATATGCTGAGCAAATAATCTGAGAAACTAGATTATATGAAGAAGGTGACATCAGGATTGGATGAAGGCACCTATCAAACCAACAATATGCAGATGATACAACCTTGGTTGCTGAAAGTAAAGAGGACTTAAAGTACTTACTGATGAAGATCAAAGACAACAGACTTCAGTATGGGATGCATCTCAATGTAAAGAAAACAAAAATCCTCACCATCGAACCAATAAATAACATTAAGATAAATGGATATAAGACTGAAGTTGTCAAAGACTTTATTTTGCTTGGATCCACTATCAACACTTATGGAAGCAGCAGTCAATAAATCAAATAATGTATTGCATTAGATAAATCTGCTTTACAAGACCTCTTTTGAGGACTAAAGTGCACCTGACTCAAGCCATGGTATTTTCAATCACCTGATATGCACATGAAACTTGGACAATGAATAAGGAAGACCATAGAAAAACTGATGCATTTGATTTATGGTGTTGGAGAAATGTATTTAAAAAGTACCATGAACTGCCAGAATAAATAAAACTGTGTTGGAGAAAGCATAGCCAGAGTGAACCTTAGAAGCCAGGATGACGAGAGCATACTCCCAACAAGTTATTAGGAGGAGTCCTTAGAGCGCTGGTGTGGCACTGTGGGTTAATGCACTGGACTGCAAACTCAGTTTGAACCACAAAGTCGGTGGTTCAAGCTCATCAGTCACTCCTCAGAAATCCTATACCAGGTCGCTGTGGGTCAAAACCAACTCAATAACACTTAACAACAACAATAACAAGTCCTTGGAGAAGGAA
>NW_006408526.1:18061545-18063414 GCF_000296735.1 Chrysochloris asiatica
TACTGCTTCCATGAGTGTTGATAGTTGATCCAAGAAGAATGAAGTCCTAATTTTAGGTAGGTTGTTTCCTTGATAACAATGTCATCTTATATCTGAATGTGTTCTCTTTTTAGTTTAAGGCCATTGATGGCTGACTAGTTTTAGTAAGGCAGAAGAAGTCATTTCTTAAAAATTGTGAATTATGTATAATAAAACCTTTGTGATTTTTACCTTTTATATAGAGAGATAGGTAATACTAAATTCACCAAGTGTGCTACTATCACCACTTCCCAGTCCTAAAATTCCACATCATCCCCAACAGAAACACAGTATCTCTTCAACAACAGCTTCCCCTTATTCTTCTTCCTCACAGTCCCTGAAAACCATTAATAAACTCTTTCTATGTATTTGCCTATTTTGGACTGGTACAATATTTGTCCTTTTGTGTCTGACATTTCACTTAGCATTATGTTTTCAAAGTTAATCGATACCGTACTGTGTGTCAGAACTTCTGTGTCTCTTTATGGCTGAATAATATTCCATTGTATGGATAAGGTACATTTCGATTGTCCCTCCATTTCCCTCCATTTCTTGATGGGTACTTGGGTTATTTACACCTTTGGCTATTTTGAGGACTGTTGCAATCAAACTGATTCTGTGCTTTAAAGTCATTTGGGTATCTATCTAGGAGTTGATGTACCCAATAACGTATTTATGGGTCACACTGTAGTTCTGTGTTTAACTTTTGTTTTTCTATTCTCAACTTTTTTGAGAAACTGCCAAATTGTTTCCATAGTATTTTTGTACTGTTTTATATTCTTTTTGTTTTGTTTTATGTTCTTACCAGAAATTTCTCCATGTCCTTGTGAGCACTGGCTAGTTTTCACGTTTCTGATTAGCTATACTGATGGGTGTGAGGCAAAAGTCATTTGTTTTTAACATACTTCTCTTCTATCACCTTTATTGTCTACTCACATTCCCCATGCTTTACTGCCAACAAAATGGCATTAGACTCAGACTATTTTGCCAAAGGAATACATGGAGAATCTGGGATTTTTAAGGTGGGAGAGAATTAATAAAGTATTGAAGATCACAATTGATGATGACGATGAAGCCCTGAAAATGGTTCTTTTGAATGTATCTTTCCAATACACAGACATAATCAATAAACACATCCAGGACTTGCTAAATGCTTAGGAGCAAGACCCTTTAAAACATCATGCCCTAAATAGACTTCTCTGTGGGTCCTCAAGTTGGACCCAAAGACCTTTGTGCCCCAAGTGCACCACGTATGCCTTGTTCAGCCATTTTAGGTGCTGTTGAGTTGGTTCCAACCCATGGTGACCTTATATACAACACAACAAAACACTGCCCAGTCCTGTGCCATCCTCACAATTGTTGTTGCTCTTGACCTTGTTCATGCTGTCAGTCAGTCCATCTCTTTGAGGGTCTTTAACCCTCCATTTTACTAAGTGTGATGTCCTTCTCCAGGGACTGGTCCCTCCTGATGACAGGTTTGAAGTTTGAAAGAATAAGTCTTGACATTCTGCCAGCCTTAGCATCTACCTATTCCTGTTTCCTTCTTAGTCAGGGCCTTGCCCCCGAGTGGAGCCCTGTCCAATAAGGGCACTGAAATAGCCCAAACCAGAGGATCAGGGCTGGTGGTAGTAAGGTGGAGGGGATCAGTAGAAAAGATGGTTGAAGGTGAAATAAATGGAATATGTTGGCCACTATTTGGGTGAGGATGGGGTCAAAGGTATTTCCAAGTTATTGCTTGGATCACTCATTTGGTGGGCAGAGTATGTTATTAGAAGACCTGCATTAACAGCAAATAATGACCCAATTTAAAAATAGGCACACAACATGAACAGACACTTCACCAAGGAGGAG
>NW_006408526.1:18064279-18091979 GCF_000296735.1 Chrysochloris asiatica
GGAACCCTACCCAGAGAAGCAGTGATGCCAGAGATGGAGACAGAGACGATAACATGGAGAGATGGAGTGGCTGGGGACTTTAGACTCAGAGAGGCAGAGGGGCTGTGTGTTGATGAATGGGGAGGGTGTGTGTGTGAAGGAGGCTTGTAGGATATACCCTTTGATTGGTTGATGATGCATGGAGGGGATTGTAACCATGGCAATGAAATGATATACGATAGGATGAATGTAAAACTAATGTCCTCCCATGTAAACTATCACATAATTCACAATAAAACATTAAAAAAAAACTTAAAAAAAGCAAATAATGAAGCTTGTGTCCATATGTACCTCCCAAAGTCTCTTTTAATTTTATTCTTTTTTGAGTTGCTATGCAGCTTCGTGTAGACTTTTATGGTCCATGCAACCAGGAAACCATTTGCAATGGCCCTCAAGACACTTTCCTAAACTATAAAACAAATCATAAAGACAGAAGGAGGGTTTGGTTCATTTTTTCCATCATACAATATGCCCTAGGTTTTATAAAATTCATTTTTGGCAATGTGTAACTTTGCTGGCCTTTGTGGATGTTGTCTTCAAGTAATTTCCCCTTATATATCTGTACACACATATATATACACACGTACACTGAGGCATTTTCTAAAAGAGTCTCCACTCTGCACCATCCCCTGGAACTTAGAGACAGAATTGGAAATGAAATGGAAATGAATTTATTTTTGCTTTTGATGTAATGGACTTATTTTTCCCTTAGCAAGTGATTCCCACACATGACTACTCAAGATCATTTGAACAGCTTTAGCTAGCACAGCCTCTTACAAGGATCCCCCCACTCCAAGAGATTCTGATTCAGTGGAACTGAGGCATCTTCATCTAATTCTGATGAGCAGTCAGGTTTGGGAACCACCGATTTGAATCACTAGCCTCCAGATTCATAGCCTCAGCTTTGGTTACATCTGTACTTTATTTGAAGAAATGGTGGATGATCATTTTATAGACTAGTAAATGATGTTATATCCAACCTAACCAAAACCATTAAGTTATTGAGTACTTACTATTGTCAGACATAGGAATGTAAGATTTTATAGAAATTATCCTAGTTTACTATAATCCTCATTGATGAGTTATGATTTACAGATGAATGATATTCTCATCTGTTATTTTGAAGTTGAGGAAATGGAAGTTAAAAGAGGCTGAAGAAATTCTTTGAATAACCAGTTCAGCTAGACAAGTGGAGGAAAATGGTTTGAACTCAACTATCTTGGCTTCTGAAAGGGAGCTCACCTCTACCATTTGACCAAGTCGCCAGTTTATTGGGTTAATAATGATGCTAGAATTTCTCAGCTACTTTTTGTCTTCTGGAGATAAGACTTCTTCCTCTACACTTCCTGTTAGTAGTTATTCTTGTTATGTGCTGTGGAGTCGGTTCCAACGTTCTGCTGTGCATAAGGTCGCTATGGGTTGGTACCGACTGGATGGCACATAACTACAACAACAGGGTTTCCAAGCTGTAAGTCTTTATGGGAGCAGAAAGCCTCATCTTTCTCCCACAGAACAGTTGGTAGTTTCAAACTTCTGACCTTAACATTTGCAGCCCCGATTTGTAACCACTACGCTGCCAGAGCTCCTTTCCTGTTAGTAGAAGGGTATTAAGTAAAGGCTGAGGCACCATTGCTGAGCAGAAAATGAGGGCAAGAAAAAATCTTGTTACTTCTCTGCCAAATGAACTTAAAAGAAGAAAAACAAAAGACAAAAACCAAACAAAACCCACTATACTTTCCTAAATATTTGATCCATTTAAGATAATTTGTTCTTGTCTATTTAAAAAAGACTTGTTAAGGGTCATCTAGTTGGTTCCAACCCCTAGCCACACTGTATAAGGTTTCCAAGGAGCGGCTGGTAAATTTAAACTGCTGACCTTGCAGTTCACATTGACCTTGTGGTTGAATGCTTATCCTACAGTGTCACACCATTAAGTTTTTACTTCTACCTATGTAATATTGTACTGTAAAGGTATCCAGCTAACTGCACACATAAGCTGTTTGCACCACCCTAAGTCATTGAGAGACTGTTAATAGTAACACTGGCTTTTAATCACTCTGATGCTGCTTGTTGCTAATGGGGACTACAAAAATAGACTGGGGTGTGAAGAAACGTGCTTTCTGAAGCCTGCCAGGCTTGAATGGAGCGAAAGCACAGAGCTCGAAAGTGGGCCCACAGTAGTGATGATGACAGCTCTGTCACCTTACTTTTGCACACGGCTCTTTAGGAAGCACTGTCTTTTAATTTTCTGCTAGTCCCGAGAGCCAGGACTTCAAAATTTTTCATTTAACATAGTTTTACTAATTTCTTAAAAAAAAAAAATTTATGTTAAGTGCCATTGAATCGGTTGATTCATAGTGACCCTGTGTAGGGTTTCTGAAGATCAGCAGATGAGTTTAAACTGCTGACCTTGTGATTCGAAGTCCAGTGCTGATGGTACACACACACACACACACACAGAAACTTGTGAGAGCTGAAACATGACAGAACTGTCTTAATTTGTTTAGATCTTGCAAGCTTTCTGCCGTTGACGGGGTGCAGTCTTAAGCACTTCTCTATCCCTCATTTTAGTGGAAAAGATTTGAGATTTTCTTCTTTGATAGGTATCTCACACAGGTTCCAATTTTAGCAGGTTTTTTGTTATTAAAATCTCTGTCGAGTCAGTTCTGACTCATAGCGTGTTTCCGAGGCTGCATGTGTTTATGGGAACAGAAAGCCACAAAAAATTTAACTTATATTATTCAGTGTCATTGGTTTGGTTTACCATATTGTGCAATCACCAACCAATACCCCTTTCTAAATTTTTCCATTATCCTTAATAGAAGCTCTGTGTCTCCCAAGTAATGAAGTTCTTTCCTGTACTTCTCTTCCACCCTTAGCAACCAATAGTAGACTTTTGTCTCTTTATACACTTTTGGCTTCTGCTCTTCCAATGAACAAACTTGGATGTAGTCCTGCTTTCTTGAGAGTGCTTTCTCTTTACCTCAAGTCTCTCCGGGATGTGGACAGGTGTCTCTCGTTGGAGCTTGTGGCTCATTCCTTACAGCCCACAATGCTTCAGGAAGACTTTGGAGACTACAAATTTGCTTGATTTTAAGCAAGTCTGCCTGAGACCCGAAGCAGCTTCAGGCGACACAAACACACTTCAATCACTGGTAAAAAGGGCACATGGAAGCTGAATGGCAATATTAGGCTCCTCAGAGGGGGATTTGACATCAATTCTTAGCTTTTTCAATAGTTCAGTTTTATTAGGGCAGAAGCCAGTGGTGTTTTTCTTCATTTTCTGACTTAGCGGCTCACACAAGGATTGTTGCTTTGTAATATTTCGTTTTCTCAGCATTGTAGCTGAATTAAATGAAGACCAAGGGGGACCTGGAAGTGAGGAAGGGACGCAACACCACTCCTCTGATCTTCCTTCCTGGCCCAGTTTCCTATGTTTAATGAACAGACACCAGACTAAGAAATGACCCACAAGCTGTGGGCCGCCACAGATTCAGGGCAGGCCTTGCAGAAATGAAGAAAAATACCTTTGAAAGTGTTTCTGAAATTGGATTGCTCCTCTCCCACCACCCCCACCCAGTAGTCAAGTAGAGCAGGGACCCATTCAATTTTCTTGTTGCACCTACGGCAGAGGGTAGGAGGGAAAGATGCAGAGGTTTTTGTTACATTTGGTTTGAAACAATTTTGTGTTTTATTAACTAGCAAGTAGACTAAGAGACTAGGAAAAAAGAACTGGTGATTTCCCTTTGCACACTAGCCAGCGAAGACCTTGTGGATCATAGTATTGTCTGACATTGTGCCGGAAGATGTTGCAGGACCAGGCACTGCTTTGTTCAGTTAGCTATAACGTCTCTTAAAGTCAGAGCTGATTCAGTGACGCATTAAAACAAAACCAATAACCACTTATGGATGAATCACTTCCAACTCATGGTGACCTCATTCATGTGCTTCAGAGTAGAAATAGGCTTCAAAAAATTTTCCATGGCTGATTTTTTCGGACATAGACCATTGGGCCTTTTTTCTGAGGTGACTCTCTCTGGGTGGACTCTAAACAGCAACCTTTTTGGTTAGTGGTAGTGGTGAGCCATGGAATTGGTTCTGATTCATAGGAATCCTGCATAGGATTTCCAAGGCTGTAAATATTTACAGGAGCAGAAAGCCTTGTCTCTCTCCCGTGGAATATCTGGTATTTTTGAACTGCTGACCTTGAGGTTAGCAGCCTGTTTAGTAATCACTACGCCACCAGAGCTCCTTTTTGGTTAGTAGATGAGAGCATTAACCATTAATGCTACAACTAACAACAACTACAGGTTCATTTCATTGCATTCTCAGTTACAGTTTTCTGCATCTCTAGGACTAAATGGCAGCTGACGTTGACTGATGAACACTGGGTCCATGTGGGGATAGAGGCTCTGTGGAAGGGGAGAATTTCATCTCCTAATGGTTTGAGGAAGGGGCTCTGGTAGCATTGTTGTTGTTATGTGCCATAGAGTCAGTTCCGACTCATAGTGACTCTGTACAGGGTTTCCGAGGCTGTAAATCTTCACGGGAGCAGAAAGCCTCATCTTTCTCCCACGAAACAGCTGGTAGTTTCGAACTGCTGACCTTGAGGTTAGCATCCCAATTCGTAACCACTACACTATGAGTTACATATCGAGCTGTTAAACAGCAAGATCAGCAGTTTGAATCCACCAGCTGCTCTGTAGTAAAAAGATAAGGCTTTCTGTTCCAGTAAAGACTTAGAGCTTCAGAACCACATATAGGGCCTGTTATGAGTCAGAACCAACTTGATGGCACACAGCTACCACCACCAGTGGTTGTGGGACCACCGCCAAAGTTTTATGGGGATTGTAAAGTGGTTGATCTTGGTATCCCGGGAAGAAGGATAACACTAGACTTCTGAAGACTCCTGGTGCCCTGGTGCCTAAGAAGCCAAGAAAGAGCCAAAGGGGTAGATCAAAGACCTCTCTCCTTTAAGGCTGATGGGGTGCCAGACTCTTCCTTCTCCATCCGCATTAGAATCTGTAACTGATCTACTTTTGTACTGTTAGTGCTGAAGACAGAGACCCTTTCCCATCCACCACTAACCAGATCTGAACCTACTGGGACGACAGGGGAAAAGATCCTAGCAGCTAGAGAGAGAGATATGAAAGATGAATCAGAACAAACAGAATACATACCTAACAAAATAGAGCTGCTGGAGGAAATAGGAAAAACATTATTAACAAGAAACCTAGAGATTAAAGTGTATCACAAAAAGACTTTGTAAAGGAAAAAAAAAAAAAGTATTTTCTCACTAATCAACTCAAGTAGATGAGCTGAAAGTATTAATGACCATTATTAAGACTCACATTGGTGTCCTGAAAGGTCACTGGAAGGTCAGAACACAGAGCAAAATCATAGATGAAAGTCACGGGAGGAAAAAAAAGACTGGGAGGTTAGAACCAGGAAATCTAATCAGTAGACAGCAGGATGTAGAAAAGGATAAAAATATACAGCTAAATAAGAAATAAAAAATAGAAGAAAAATTTGTAGAAAGACTTAAATATTAAAAAGACTAATCAAGTTCCAGGTCAGACTGATGAGAAAGGATGGAAGTTAGACAAACCTTGGTAAAAATATCATGAATTCTAAGAATAAGGTGATTTTGAAAAATTTCAGACAAAGAATATGTTACAAGGAAATGAGAGAATAAGATTGATGTCAGACTTAATTTTGAAGCTAGAGGGCATAAGAATAAAATCTACAGAGAAGTATATGTAACACAAAAATCCTATACCCAACCAAGGTATAATTCACCTGTCAGAGCAAGAAAATAAATTATTTGAAGATATACAATGCTTCTAAGTCTTCTACATTCACTGTCTCACCAAAGAGTTGAAAAGGACCCAAACAGCAAATGAACTAGACCCAGAAGAAGATGAAGCAGAGAGGAAACAGTATTGAGCAAAAAACTTTGTGCTTTCTGTTGTCTGTAGCTCCTGAAAGATGAAACAATTTCCAGTCCTGGAATCAGTAGTAGAGGGAGAGAGAAAGACCAAAGTTGATAAAATAATTACCAGCTAAAACAAGACTGAATGTGTTCATAATTCAGATTTACCTAATATTTAAAGATAGTACCAATGCTTTTTTAACTCTTCCAGGTCATTGAAAAATATGGAAAATGTTTTAATTTATTTAATTAGAGCCAACCTAATTTTAATATTTATCATTGGATTGCTAACTTCAAAGTCAGAAGTTCAAACCCACCAGTCACTCCTTGGAAACCCTACTCAGGGTTGCTATGTGTTGGAACTAACTTGAAAATTCAAAGACTGTAGTAAACCAATCTAACAAACATTATAAAAAATTACAATGAACAATAAATAAAATATAAGT
Organism: Chrysochloris asiatica; assembly: GCF_000296735.1. NCBI lineage: Eukaryota > Metazoa > Chordata > Mammalia > Afrosoricida > Chrysochloridae > Chrysochloris > Chrysochloris asiatica. Next base: position 18,070,697 of record NW_006408526.1, read on the forward strand.
TTTAAAAGAGAACTACACTCTTATTCTTCGGTGCTGTTAAGTTGGTCCCAACTCAAAATGACCCTATATACTACACAGCAAAATTACTAACTTAAGGCTGAAGAAAAAAATCTTTCAAACTAGTTTTCCAAAGAATCAAGACAAATGATCACATAAAGGAACTCATTTCTCCATAGTGTATTTTAGAAGAGACTAGAAAAATATGAAAAACAAAAGGGGAGATTTGTTTCACCAGACAGCAAACCCACCACTAAGACAATGAGATCACATCAATATGGTACTAGTATGGAGAAAGAGAAAATTTAGTGGAGCAGAATAGATAATCTAGAAGTATGTTGTTATTGTTATGTGCTGTGGAGTTGGTTCCAACTCATAGCCACTCTGTACAGGGTTTCCGAGGATGTAAATCTTTACGGGAGTAGAACGCCTCATTTTTCTCCCACAGAACAGCTGGTAGTTTTGAACTGCTGACCGTGAGATTAGCAGCCCAATTCATAACCACTACGCTACCAGAGCCTCAATCTAGAAGTATAGCTCAATTTAAGTGAGAATTTAATAGGTTATCAAAAATAGGTTGGATTACTTAATGTGTGGTCTTGGGATTCTTGGTTCCCCATCTAGAGGAAAGCAAAATTGGGTCCCTCATGTAAGCATACAATAATACAAATTTTCCAAAAAAGATTTAATGTAGATAATCTGGTAGTTTGAGAGAGCTTAATCATAAACTCTTAAAATTTGTCAAGAAAATTAAAACAAGCAGTGATTTTAGAAAAACAAAAACCAATAAGCAAATCAGACAAATATGTAAATATATGTCATATAAAGAATTCTTACAAAAGGCAAGAGCAAACTACCCTAACAGAAAAAATGGGTAATGGGTGTATTTATATAAGTACAACATGGAAGCAAATTTTAAGTAAATATGAAACATACATAAGATGTCTAAAAGTTAAGAGTAGTTGAAATGGTTGATGTTTTGTTATATGTATTTCATCATAGCAAAATAAAAAATTTATAAGCCACCTGATAACTGTGACTTCAACAAAACCATAAACTCTATTAAAGTCAGATTTAAAAGTACAGAGTCAGAGACAGCAGATGTGAGTAGGCCATATTAGCAAACCAGAGGACTCTCCTAAATTTTAAAATAAGGTAATGATTCAGTGAGTCTGAAAATGTTGCTTATGAAAACTAAAAATGTCTAGCAATGTCCTCTTATTTCATGCGTTGTTCCAGTGTTACCATTAACTTAGATTTAAAAGAACCTTAAAGCTAAAAAATCTGTTAAAGCATGAAATCACTGTTTTTGAACATCAAGTTATTCTTGGTGAATAAAGGGGAAACCCAGTAATTTTATTGTACTTTTATTACTTTGAAGTCCCAAAGATTTCTATATTTATAGAAAGAGACTCCATCTTTTATTATTCCTGATACTTATTGCTGCTCACCAATGTGAAAATGTTGCCTCGGTTAGGTAAGAGGGGGCATTTGTCCTTCCAAAAATTACCTCCTGCTGGCCCTGAGTTTATAGGATGGGCTGGTTTGGTAAGGGCTACTGGGAAGCAGGAAAATTCTCAAGCAGAGAAGCAGCTGCAGTTACACCATTAGGCAATTGGTCCAGTCCTTTCCTGGGCAGTGGACTGTTTGCCACAAGTCTGATGTGGGAGTGTTCAGCCACAGAATTGCCTCTTTGTTCTCTGAAGAGAAGGTAGTTGCAGAAAGGTATCTGAATGATGTTCCTGCAGTGTTCAGCACACTCCCATCTGCCTGAGGAAAGCACTGTTTAAATGCTGTTGAGTCAGTTCTGACTTAAAGCCATCCTGTAAAGGTTTCCCAAGGAATGACTGGTAGATTTGAACTGTTAACCTTGTGGTTAGTGGTCCAGTGCTTATCCTAACACCACCACATCGGAACTCCGAGGAGATTGCTAGGTTCCCTTAATGTGATTCTTCAAAGTATAACATCAACACAGAGTGTAGTCAGACATTTTCCTCTGTAATTGACTTTGTTTCTAAGATGAAGCTTTATGAGTGTTTTAAAATGTTTTCCGTCCAAGATATATGGTGTTTACGCTGTTCTCTTTGTCCCTTTATGGTGGATCCCATTCATGCTGTGTCCCTGTGTCCCAGCCTCCATCCCAGTGATGCAACATTTGACATATATGTAAGCCTCCATGAGACATTTGCAGAATTCTGTACCAGTAATTGACATTTCAGACTGACTCCTCTTAACAAAATAAATTCTGATGCAACATTTGACATATATGTAAGCCTCCATGAGACATTTGCAGAATTCTGTACCAGTAATTGACATTTCAGACTGACTCCTTGAAACAAAATAAATTCTTATCTTTTTTTGAGTTTTATTAATTAGGATTCGAAGGACGTTTTTGACCAAAACTAACTTGGAGTTTTGGGTGTTGTAAATTTTGAAAAAATACCAAAATTATTTGATACTCTCTGGATGAAAAAGTGTGAGATCAAGAAAGTGCATGTAAATTCGTAGAGGACAAGTAATGGTAGGTTCAGGTTTCAGGACATCCAATTTTTCAGGCTCCAAATTTTAATACATAGTCTGGCAAATGTGTTTGTAAGAGTGGAGGAAATAAGGTGGATTGCTTTATGTTTGGGTTCCAAAACTTAGAAGAAGGCAGTATTATTCTATCTAGGTGTATAGACAAGGAGGGTAGAGGAAAGTCATGTCATTTAGATCCCAGAGAGAAGAAAATAGTTTCATTACTACTTGCTGCCTCTGAAATTCCATTGGTGCTGAAGCATCTTAGAGGTCATAGTTTCACTATGTTGAATAATTATTTGGGGAAGTAGCATCTCAGCATAGCCTCTGCTTACTTTTCAAGTAAATGATTAGAAAATGATTTGGAGTGATTTCCAGCCAGTTTTATGGACCTGACCTCCAGATTGCTCATGTCCGAAGGAACTTGGGAAAGAAGTAATTAAGGGCATTTGCTATAGGTTGCTGTGTTGAGTCTTGCTTCTGGGTGCATTCGGCACTTGAAAATAAATTGGAATTTGAAAAACACAATCAACATCTCCTCTGCTGTTTTTCAGCTTCTGCCTAAACCCTTGGGCTTCTGTCTCTCATACTCTTAGATATGAAAATGGACTCCTTAGATACTTATGGTCCCAAGTTTTTGCTTATATTCCCACTGAGAAGAGTACTAATAGCACACACAGAAGTATAAACCACCAGAAAATTTCAGGATAAGACTTTGTTGTTAAGAGCTGTTGATTCGGTTCTGACCCATAACAACCCTGTATAAGGTTTCCAAGGAATAGCTGGTGGGTTTGAATTGCCGACCTTGTGGTTCTCAGTCCAGGGCTGATCCTACAGCACTACACCAGGAGTCCAGAATAGGACTAAGTTGTTGTTAACGTACTATTTCTAAAAACAACAACAACAACAAAAACAACCTGAAACAAAACAAAACAAACTCATAATGGATTTAAAATATATTTTTTTGAATTTGGAAAATTGGAAGTAATTGTTTCAATTTTTTTTTTAATTCCAATTTTTTGCTGACTTTTTAAAAATTGGGTTTGATCCTTTCATAAACTGGGAATAGATCTTGCAGTTTCAGGCAGATTATTTCCTGATTTAAAAAGCATTTATCCTCTGATTTTCTCTAGTGAGGGGGCATTTCATTAAAACAATGAAGCTAGAAGGGACCCAGCAGTCATTTTGTCTATTTCCTGTTCATTCTTTAGGTGAAACATGTATAAAGTGTTTTAGAGGTGGTACTGGTCCTATGCCTCATAGCTGGTTGATAGATGAGCACGGCTCAAGTTTCCTGACTGTATGCTGCTCTTTCCATTTCCTTGTATTCCCTAAAGACCACCCCCATCCTTTACCTTGACAAGCAGGATTTTCAGTACAGCTAGGCGCTGTGCTCTATTGATACAGTCTTCCATGGACTCCATGGGTTGACCTTTATAAACATCCCTTTTGTGTTTCTCTGTCTAGAAAATTTTCATTACTTGCATATTTGAATTTCAATTAAATCAGTCATAGATCCCATAGATTAAAAGACTGATTATTGTTGGCAGGACCTTAGGGATCATCTAGTTCAGCTGCTCACATCTCATTACAAGTAGGGTGGGTCTTCACATCTGAAGGTAGTCTTGACTACGGAAGGTCGGATGAGGTATATTTCCTTCTGAGAAATTGCCAGTGAGCCCAAAGCATTTGAATATTTCTACTGGAGGAAAAGACTAGAAAAGAAATAAATGAGAGCATATGTGTTTGTCTTTCTTCTTAAATGGCTTCAGGCAAAAGTGAGCAGAAATCTGGGGGCAGGGTGGAGAGGTCATCTTGTAACTGGTCTTTCTTAATGAGTGTATTTAGGTTTCTCACTGGAAGATGACCTGGATCTTTTTTATTATGTGGTAATAATGAATCTACACTAAGAATGAAGACTTCAAGAGAAACACATTACCACTACTACACATTATAACATGGCTTGACAAATAGCTGGTAAGGTTGCCAAATAAGAGAATTATAGATGGGCATTTTCCCTAGTGGCAAAGCAGGCCCTATGTTTTTAACTAATCAATGCTAGAGGGTACAATGGAAATGGGCTGAGCTCAGCTAGCTGATCATGGTACAAGAAGTCAAAAAAGAAAAGAGACGCTCATTTCTGACTTGAAGGAACAGTAACCTGATCATCTGCCAAAATGTGACCTTATCAGCAGATTTGAAACAGTGAGATAGAAAACCCTTTTCTTGTGTGAGGAGTTTGGAAGTTAGTGGAGAGAGGGTCAGAGTACAAGTACAAAGACCTTTTTTCAGTAATTTTGGTTAAGGCCAAAAATGGAAGAAAACAGACTGAGAATTTCCCTTTCCAACAAAAAACTTTACCATTCAAAGACCAAAGCTCTATAACCATTAAACTCATTGCCAGTGACGTGATTTCCTACTCATAGTGAACCTGTAGAACAGACTAGAACTGCTCCATAGGGTTGTCAAAGCTGTCATCTTTAAGGAAGCAGACTGCCACATCTTCTTGAGTTGATAATGACGGTACCTGCATTTTTAACACTTGCCAGGGGCTTTACGCTAATAATTTGCTTTGCGTTAATGGGATTTATTAGCCATATATCTCCATATTATTGTTAGGTGCTATCCAGTCAGTACTGACTCATAGCAACCCTATGCACAGTGGAACAAAACACTGACTAGTCATGCCCAACCTCACAATCATTGCTACACATGAGCTCATTGCTGCTGTCACTTTGCCAACCCATTGGGGGTTTTCCTCTTTTTCTCAGACCCTCCACTTTACCAAGCATGGTATCTTTCTACAGGGACTGGTCCCTCCTGATAATATGTCTGAAGTATGAGAGATGAAGTCTGACAAATCCTGGCTTCCAAAGAGCATTCTGGCTATACTAATTCCAACATAGCTTTGTTTGTACTTTGGGAACTCCATGGTACTTTTAATATTTTCCTCCAACACCATAACTTAAATGCCAAAATTCCTCTACGATTTTCCTCATCCACTGTCCAACTTTCACATGTATGTGAGATTAATTGAAAATACCATAGCTTAGGTCAGGCACACCTTAGTCCTCAAACTGACATCTTTGCTCTTCAACACTCTAAAGAGTTCTTGTGCAGCAGATATGCCTAATGCAATATGTTGTTTGATTTCTTGACTGCTCCTTCCATAGTGCATGATGTTCATGGTGGATCTGAATAGAATGAAGTTTTTGACAATTTCAATCTTTTCTCCATTTATCTTGATGTTATTTATTGGTGCAGTGGTGAGGATTTTCTTTACATTGAGGTTCAACCCATATTTAAGGTTTTGGTCTTTTATTTTCATTTTCAGCAAGCAAGGTTGTATCATCTGCATATTGCAGGTTATTAATGAGTCTCGCTCCAATTCTAAAACTATGTTTTTCTTCATTTAACCCAGCATCTTGCATTATTTGCTTAGCACACAGATTGAATAAGTATGGTGAAAGAATATAATGCTGGCACACATCTTTCCTAATTTTAAACCATTCAGTGCCCTCTTGTTCTGTTTGAACAACGGCCTCTTGGTCTATATATAGGTTCCTGATGAAGGCAATTAAGAGTTTCTGAATACTCATTCTCCTCAATGTTGTCCATTGCTTGTCTGAACCCAACTTGAACCTCTGGCAGTTCCTGTCACTGTGCTGCTGCAGCAATTTTTTGCGTTATTTTAAGCAAAAATTTACTTACAATAATGATATTGTTCAATGATTTCCATATTCTTTTGGGCCACCTCTCTTTGGAATGGGCACAAATATGGATCTCTTCCCATCAGGCGGCCAGGTACCTGTCTTCCAAATTTCTTGGCATAGATGAGTGAGTGAGTGCCTTCAGTGCTGCAGTCTGTTGAAAGATTTCAATTTGTATTCCATCAATTCGTGGAGCCTCGTTCTTTGTCAGTGCCTTCAGTGCAGCTTGGACTTCTTCCTTCAGTATTATTGGCTCTTGATCATATGCTACCTTTTGAAATGGTTGAACATCGACCATTTCTTTTTGGTACAGTACTCTGCGTATTTCTTCCATCTTCTTTTGATGCTTTTGGCATCATTCAATATTTTGCCCAGAGAATCCTTCAATATTTCAAGTCAAGGCTTCAATTTTTTCTTCAGTACCCTCAGTTTGAGAAATGCTGAGTATGATCTTACCTTTTTGTTTTCTACCTCCAGCTCTTTGCACATTTCATTAAAATACTTGATTTGGTCTTCTTGAGCTGTCCTTTGAAAATCTCTATTTAGCTCTTTTACCTTTTCACTTCTTCCATTTGCTTCAGCATCTCTACTCTGGAAAGCAAGTTTCAGAGTCTCTTTTGACATCCATTTTGACCTTTCTCTTCATTCTTGTCTTCTTAATGACCTTTTGCTTTCTTTCTGTATAATGTTCTTGATGTCATCCCACAGCTCTTGTAGTCTTTGGTCATTAGTGTCTAATCCATCAAATCTGTACTTGAGATGATCTCTATATTCCAGTGACATATGTTCAAGGTCATATTTTGGCTCATGTAGACTTGTGTTAATTTTCTTCAGCTTCATCCTGAACATATAAGCAATTGATGATCTGTTCCACAGTCTGTTCCTGGGGAAGAGCTACCTTCCAGTTGTTATGGCTAATGATACGGAGCTTTAGCACTGTCTGTTTCCACAGATGCAGTTAATTTGATTTCTGTGTATTCCATCTGGTGAGATCCATGTGTATAGTATTATTTTCTGTTGTTTAAAAAAGGTATTTGCAATGAATAAGTCATTGGTCTTGCCAAATTCTATTATGCTATCACCAGCATCTTTTCTACCAAGGCCATATTTTCCCATGACTGATCCTTCCTCTTTGTTTCTAATCTTTGTATCCCAATCACCATAATTATCAATTTGTCATTACTGGCATAGTAAACAATGTGGTTGTCAGATTCAAAATGACCAATATCAGTCCATTTCAGCTCACCAATGCCTAAGATATTGATGTTTATGCATTCCATTTCATTTTGACATCTTCTAGTTTTCCTAAGTTCATACTTTCTACTTTCTGAGTCCCAATTTTTAGTGGATGTTTTCAGCTGTTTGTCCTCATTTTTAGTTGTGCCCTACCAGTAAATTAAGGTCCTGAAAGCTCTACTCCATTCATGTCATCACAATCAACACTTCTTTGAGAAGGTAGGTCTTCCCCAGTCATATTTTGAATGCCTTCCAACCAGAGGGGGTCATTTTCCGGCACTATATCTGACAGTATTCTGATGTTCTTCATCAATTTTTAGTATTCAATATTCTGGTGCTATCTGTTTCACTGCTATTCATATGGGCTTCAGTGATTTCGGTAGTAGTCCATCTCTCCTTCTTCCTAGCTGAGTGTATACATGTATTTGTTGTTAAGTGCTGTTGAGTCGATTCCAACCCACAATGACTCTGAACAGGATTTCCAAGGAGCAGCTGGTGAGCTTGAACTGCTGATCTTGCAGTTCAAATGGCTTTGCAATCTGGTGCATTAACCCACAGTGCCACACCAGGACTCCATGAGTGTATATATAGGGTCAGATTAATTAAGGAGAAAGCTCATAGGAATTAATATGAAGCCTAAACTAGAATAAATTGATGCAATTTTATCATTTTCTACTATAAAAAGAACCAGTATGCTAACCACAAATTTTACAAGGGGATTTTCATATTTCCTAACAATAACTGTCAATAAGAGATACTCACATATGACTTTGGGCAAGTTACTTTGTTTCCTTGGCATCCAATTCAAAGCCTTTGCTTTATAGCTATCTAATGGATCCTTTCTGCTGCAAGGATTTTATGTATGACTTTATGACTTAGAATTATTTACTATTATATAATGCAGGGTGATTTAAGAAGTTTCTACATTTTGTGCTGCAGTGCTCTGGAGAGGTATACACACAACTGCTTTTACATAACAAAAAGGGATAGAAAGATTTGAGGGACAAAATGGTTACAGCAAAAAGAATAGGAGAAAGTGGCATTGGGAAAAACAGACATTTCAGCTTCAGATTCAAGGGGTTTTAGAGGGACATTCCAGAAATCCTTGAATCAAGCATTCAATAGAATCAGATTCCAAGCTAACTAAAACCATAAGGAATTCCAAGTTGGGAGGAAGAAGGAATTTACTTCCCTTGCTTTCCAATTATAGATACTCTGAAAGACACTGTGGGGAACTTTGGCAAGACTCTGCCTTTATATGTAAAAAAGCCAACTATGTATTTATTATTCACATATAGATACTACTATACATTTTCTCTGTAGTCTTAAAATAACATTTTCAAGTAGGGGACAAAATTTTGCCTTTTACTATAATATAGTTTCCCAGATGTTTTGAATGGGAGTAGATCTAATGTTACTTCATTCCCCCTCCAAAAGGCTGAGCAGGATCTTGTAACGGTATAATCTACAGTAACATGTATGGTGGTGGTAGTAGTGTGCTGTGCAGTTTGCTCCAATTCATAGTGATCCTGAATAAGATTTCCAAGGCTGTAAATCTTTATGAGAGCAGAAAGCCTCATCTTTCTACCACAGAATGGCTGGTAGTTTTGAACTGCAGACCTTGCCTTGAGGTTAGCAGCCCAACTTGTAACCACTATGCTACCAGAGCTCCTCAGCATGTATATATGTGCATATGTATATGTAAATTAAATTTTTGCCTTTGAAACACTCAAGATTTACAAGAATAACTTTTTTTGGGGGTGGGTACAACTGGATTTATAATAATTATTTGAGGAACCTATGTATTTATGGGTAAAGCAAAGATAAACATTGAAAATTGTCAAATTAATGAAGTCTAAATTCATGGAGTTTTACTGTACTCAATATTATCCATTAAACTTAATTTCATACAAGAATATGAATTTAATGTTAAACTTTTCTAATCAAACTTGGAGTCTATCAAGCAAACTTTCTACTTGAGAAATCAAAATTCTGATGGGAAAATCTAATTTGTCTATATATAATTTCTAATTTGTGTTCTGCTATTTCAGAGTAAGGATAATAAATGAAGTAGAAATTGTCCTTTAATAGACAGATGAAGGTAATTATAGTGATGATAATATAATAAATAGATAACTGGCAAATATTGCAACAAATTGACTCAATTACATATGTAAATGATTAAAACTGAAGCATAACTGTGCAGTATTTATTAAAAGTCATATAGCACAAATACCTCTGAATTCACAACTTCATAGATTCCATCTCTCATGTTTATTGACCCAAGCACACGATGTTTTCTCACAAATCAATACCTTCCAAAAGTTAGAGCTCAACAACATATTCTTTTTTACTCAACATGGTTTTTGCTCCCCTCCCTTTTTTTTCCTGTTTCTCTTCCTCTCTCCCTTCTTTTATCTCTTCCTTTCTTCCTTGTGACCTTTAAAAGCATACTACTTTCTCCTTGGGTATTTACATCTAAAGAGCTATATGCCCAAACCCCTTGTCCTGATAGATGTAGAAGTGCTATGAAATGGTCAGAGACTGAGAAGGAACAAAATCTCAAAGCATCTTGGTACATAATTCTTGTGATGCTGCTTTGATCCCAGAGAGGATAAGCACTGGACAATATCAATGGATAAAAGTGACAATATCTGAGTATCAGAGGTGAGCTTTCCCTTTCTTCTTTGGTCACTACTTTTTACTTGCAGGAGTTCCTCTGGCTTGGGTTTTTGGAAAATTCTCATTTGCAAGGTTAATTTGGCACTAGTTTATTCTAGAGAGTGGGACCTACTCATCCTTTGCTTTCTTTTCTTACTTCCTTCTCAGAATCGATGCTACTTTTTTCAGCAACCCTTGCAAATGCTTTTCCTAAAAATGTCCTCAGCAAAACCAGAATCTTAATGATCCTTTCCGAAGCAGATGGCTCAGTGCCACCAGCTCCCCCCACCCTTCTTTTTCAAAATAAATTTTCCTTTTGACCAAATTCCCTTGATTTTGCATTGGCATTTTATAGCATTGTACAAAGTACACAGCACTTAAATCACACCTGATTATGATCCCTGCCAGCAAGGCTTGCTACCCAGAATGGAAACAGGGGCGACCCAGAGAAAGTATAGAAAAAAATTAGTCATTAGAAAGGGGAATTAAGTGTTTGCAATTGGCCATATTCTGTTAGGACTCCTGATGTGGCACTGTGGGGTAAAAGCACTGGACTGCAAGGTTGAGTTGAACTACAAGGTGGGAGGTTCAAATTCACCAGTATCTCCTTGGAAATCCAATACAAGGTCTCTGTGAGTTGAAACCAACTTAACAGCAACAACAAAAATCAACTGAACTCAGATGATCAGTTCTTAACCCATCCACAGCCTACTGATTAATTGTTGTTAAGTCCCATGCTCGGGCCAGGTTGAAATAATGCCAGGTGCGTCTATCTGGCAGAAAAACTCTATGATTCTTTAAGAAGATTCATGGAAACTGAGAATGGTTATGTCCATGAAAAAAGCTTGGGACGAGAAGGTCACAGTGAAAGGACTTGTAGAGCCCCCTCTTTAACTGGAGCTCATGATTCAATTCCAAACAATGGTCAATGAGTTGGGTTTTTGTTATCCCTTTATTTAGATAGTTTCCAACTTTGGGTTGGTTTGTTTTTATTTCCCTGTTCTAAGCCAAGTTTGGGTTGGTTTGTTTTTATTTCCCTGTTCTAAGCCAAGTTCAACGCTCAGGAAACATAAAATAATTTTTAATGTTGATTCAAGTCAAATATAATTGGGTATTAAGTTTGCAGAGCAAAACTGAAATAATTTAAAAAATAACCTGTGAATTCCTAGAGTTTCTAGCAATCTAATGGCCCACAGTTAAAGTTATTGTTGTTAAGTGCTGTCAAGTCGGTTCTAGCTCAGGTTCTGAGTGTCCCTATATAGGGTGGGTTTCCAAGGTTGTAAATCTTTTGCAGGAGCAGAAAGCCTCATATTTCTCCCATGGAGCAGTTGGTGGGCTCAAACCACTGACCATGTGTTTTGAAGCCCAGTGCTTATCCTATTTCGAAGGTTGGAAGGCTTATAGCTAGGGGAATTTGTAGCAGAAGCAAGAAATACATTGCTTTCTAATTCAAGATGCTCAGCTGCTCCTGGAGCTGTCATCTTGGGAGAGACCAAGCCAGAGAAGGATTACAGCAGCCATGGATACCTGACAGAACCACAGAGATAAAAGTGTAGACACTTTTTTTGTTGTTGTTATCTGTTCATTGGTCTCTTGCTGTCTGAGCAACTCCATTCTGGTGACTATAGGGCGTGCCTTGCCTGAGTGAGTGGACTCCTACCCCCACCCCTTGAGGGTTCTACTATGCATGCACACAGATCTCCTCAAAATTTAAAATGACAGTTCTTAATTAAAACCAAACGGCCACAGGCATCCCTGAACTGTTTATAACTAGAAAAAGGCCTGAACGGAGATTATGGAATAGGACAGGTAGACTAAAAAGGAAATAGGCTAAAAATTAAATCCTGCATTATGGCACAATGAACAACAGTGGCATCTTGAAATTTCTCAGGAAGAAGAGTGAAAAGGGAAGCCTATCTCCTGATCACATCTACTTGGAGGCTATCAGAAAGCATAAAAAATACCAAAACCCATCTAAGTATTAAGGTCAGAGGTAACTCCTGAATATGCAAAAAGATAAGCATTCAAGAAGCTCAACAAACCCCAGGATGGATAGACCCTAAAAGACAATCACCAAGACATATAATAATCAAACTTTCCAAAAATCAAAGATAAGGACAGAATCCTGAAAGCAGCTAGGGAAAAGAGAAGTGTAACATACAAAGGCAAGCAAATCAGATTAAGCTCTGATCTCTCAGCAGAAAACAATCAGGCAAGAAGGCAATCGGGAGACATATATAGAACCCTGAAAGAAAAAAACTGCCACCCAAGAATCCTCTACCCAGCAAAGCTATCAAATACTATGGTGTAATCAAAATATTCCAGGATAAACAGAAGCTAAGGGATTTTGTCAAAGCCAACACTGTGATGAAAAAACATCCTAAAAGAAGTTCTGTGGACTGAGAACCAACAAGAACAGACAACAACCAGAGAATGATGTATGTGGCAGCATCACCCTGAACTCAATCGACAAATGGAAGAGTCAAGAACAGAATAAAATTATAAGAACAGAGGATCTGGGAGGTCAGTCTATGATCAAAACAATGTGAAAGAAGGTAAGAACAGAGGAACAGATATCCAGGTGGTGGGAAGGTCAGGTATATTACTGGATAAAATAGACCGTCTTAAATGGAGGGAAAAGTTAATGGAATATAAGGTAACCACCAACAGTGGGGTTGATGTGGGGGGTTTAGTTCAGGTGTTGGGGAGGGCAATGCAAGAGGGGGAGGAGGCAGAAGAATAAGATAGACAGGGGGACACTGAGACAGGTTTGCATGTCTTAAGTGGGGCAGAGGTAAATAGTGATGTGTGTTCAACCTTGGAACAACAGGGCTCTGTGATACAGGGATCTAGGCATAGCTTGAAGAGGGAAAATAACACTAAAATGCTTGACTGTCTTATGAATATTGGTTTCCCTTGCCTACTATTGTAAAATAGACACTTGAGTGGTATAGAAAGGAATGTTGAGAAACATGATTAGAGAAAACTTATAAACCCTTCTTCAGCCTATAACTGATTGGAATACCTAAAAGGGATTCTAGAACTTGCCCAGTGAGATAGGCCTCTTGCAAAGCCTTTGCAGAGTATAGAACCTTAGGAGGACTCCCGAGTCCCATCTAGAACCTTATGAGGTGGGACATTCTCACTAGCAAGGACAAGCAGACCAGCCTGGAACAGCTAGAGTGACAGAATACACATCTTCAAAGAAAGATCATCAGGAAAAACTCAAAACAAAAAATATCAGCATGACTGGCTACTACAAGAATAAGCAAGCTGTTCACCAGGAAGCCATCAGGGCAAGCAATCAAGTTCCTTCAGGACAAAATCTCCTCTAAGCCTTAAACTAAAAGGCAACACATAAGCAAGCATGTAAGCTTGCTGGCCACCACATTGGCCGACTGGTGAAGGAAGAGGGGGAAAGGCATCAGTGAAGAAATGGGCTGAGTTTAACCACAGTCCATTGACTCCCATTGACCTGGAGATGAGAGAGAGAGAAGAGGAATGGCTAGTTGGTCCAAAGTGTGGTGACACCTGAGGACACTTGAGCCCATGTACAAGGACATAGCCACAGAGGGCTAGAGCTGTGAGTGAACCATTTAGCTGATATGAAGTGAGGGGAGATGTACAAGAACACCCAAACATGCAGACAGTACCCATTTGACCTAGCCTCGATGGCTCGATAATTAGAACTCAACTAGAGGAAGATTACCAAAACAAAATAAAACAAAACAAAAAAACCACTTTTTTTTTTTTTTTTTTTTTTAAAGGAAGCAAGGGTAAATTCTAAATACCAAGGGAGAGGGAAGGACTCTTCGGGATGGGCAACTTAGACACATTGACTACCTAAAATGAGGGGGCCATAAAGGAACGAAGTGACTGGCTTGTCAGGTTTCAAGAGGGAGCTTAGTTTAAGAGTTTAGGGGGGAAAGAAAGAGTCCCCACTGAATAGCTGTCATCTTATCTAGATGGGTCTGGTGAAAAGAGATGGGGATAAGATTCGTATGATTCAACAGTGAATAATTGTTATCATGACTAATTGTGACTGTCATAATTGTAAAGGTAGAAGTTTTGTAACAAGAACAGGGGAGTGGTTAATCTTACAGTCCAGAAACAGAGGCCCCTAGGACCATCAAGGGAGAGGAGCACAAGCAGAATGTGGGATCTTATCCAGAGAAGCAGCAAAGCCACAGACAGAGGCAGAGATGGGGGCAGGGAGAGGGTAAGCAGCTGACTCTAGATTCATGGGAAGAGAGGAACTAAGAAGAGCTGGTGGCCAGGAGGCAGACTTGCAGAATGTGCCATTTGGAGTTGTAAGTAAGTTATTATATATGCCTGAGTTGTTTTTTTTTAAAGCTAAAGTGGATAGAGAGAAATACTGTTAACTGATGGTACATGGAGGGGATTATAACCATTGTAATGAAACAAGGTGTATGATTTGTTGAATATAAAACTGATCATCTCCCCTGTAAACTTTCAATCCACAATAAAAACCTTGAAACCAAACCAAACCAAACAACAACAACAACAAAAAGAAACCAATTATAAACCTCTTTTCCTTGGTCACAGTGCTGGATCTGAATAGTAGATTTAAGAGTTAAAGGTTGTGTGTCAACTTGTCTGGGCCATGATTGTCAGTGGTTTAGCACTTAAGATGCAGTTATCCTCCATGATGAAATCTAATACAGTGCAATCAACCTCCTGATGTGACTTGATGTGATCAGGACTGCTTTGATGTATTTATCATGTGTTGGCAATCCCCACTTCTATGATGTTAATGAGGCCAGATACAATCTACAGGATTAGGTTGTATCTTGAGTCAATCTCTCTTGGGATATAAAAGTAGAGAGAAGTTAGCTGAGCTCAGAGGGACCTACTTCCACTAAGATAGAAGAATTGGGAGTGAAGTGTATTCTTTGGACCTGGAGTCCCTGCTGTAATACTCCTTGACCCAGAGGAAGAGTGATGTTAAGATATATGGAGATCTTCAAGGAATACAGTTGTTGAAAGGAGGCAGGGACCTTTCCCATTACTAACAGTGAGAAAGCCTTCCCCAAGCGCTGACACTCTAAATTTGGACATCTAGGCTCCTAAACTGTGAGGGAATAAATTTCTGGTTGTTAAAACCATCTACTCATGTGTTTCTTTTATAGAAGCAGTAGATCATTAAGACAGTAGACATATGATTTAAGTTATGCTTCAATCAGGGAAGCCTGATTTGAGGGGGAAAAAACTCCCCCTTCTCTTATTTCTATACATGGAAGAAATTCTTATAACTCTTGATAGCTATGGTGGCCAAAACCCATCACTATTATTCCAACTATGTTGTGACCATGAGGGAAGCCAGTCATGGTCTAAAGCTAGTACAATAGGACAAAACTGAAGACAATAATAAACTGAGTCTTTGGTGTTATTATCCTGGTGTGGCACTGTAGGGTAAGCATTAGACTGCTAGCCAGAGATTAGCAGTTGAAACCTACCAGCTGCTCCTTAGAAAATCTACACAGGGTTTTGAACCCTGTGGTTCAAACTGACCTTGCAGTCCATTGCTTTATTCCATAACACCACACCAGGACTCCAGTCTAAAGATTAAGTGATGTTAAAAATATCTTTTTGCATCTCTTAGAAGACACATGCTGGGCATTGAAATGGGTGCCAACCCCTACTTGCCAACTTGTGATTTGGTCCTTAGTGGAATTCTAGACAAGGAAATAGCACTGAAGGAGTCATTCATATCGTGCTGTACATAATGGTGCCTGTAGGATTTGAGCAGTGCGCAGCCTATGTGAATGTACACAAGACTCTGATTATAGAGAGCAATGGATCTAGACATAAGCATATTTGTTATTATGATTAAAAAGAAAAGACCCCATTTTCTTTCTGTATAGCCACTGTTGTTCCTAGCTTAGGTCAGGCTCTATAATTAAATGAGTAGAGACCCTTTCTTACACCTTTTGTTATAGTTGTTGTTGTTAACAGCAGATAGGTTGTATATAACATGGTTGGAAAAGGTCAAATGAACTGTCTCATAGAATGCCGAGGACACAATTTCAGTATTCTTCAGTCTAAAAGTCTGGTGCCAATCTGATTCTTATTCATTTAATGGTATCTTGTCTTTTGTGTGTGTGTGCTTTTAGGGATATTTCTCTTCATAACTGAGTTATGAAATTTTCAGTAGAAGGTGTGGGTCTTAGTTAAAATTCATCCAGTTTGGAACTCAATTGGATTATTTTAATCTGAAGAACCCAGAGCTCAAACTAGAAGCCTACCCTTGAAAGAGTAGATTTTTGTTGTTGAGGTTTTCTCCACCCCGCCCCCCCCCCCCCCAAAAAAAAGACGCTCCTGCTAATCATAAGGTGTACACACAGGATCAGAAGGGCCCCAACTAAAAGCAAATTTTAAGTTAATTTGTCTAATGATTGACATGGGGGAGTCCTGATGGCATAGTGGGTTCACTTTGGGCTGCTAACCACAAGGTCAGTGCTGTCTCTGAAATATCTTCCCTTTTTGAGCTGATTTTTCTCATACACTATTCAGTCCCCTCCCCACAAAGTTGACCTTTCCTGTACTTGGGCTATGTGTTTATCTTTGGAGTACTTCTGTCTGTTTCCTTGACTACCTTCCCAACTGAGAAATTGAGTTTCTCAAGACCAGCAGCTGTCTTTTTGTCTTAGTTATCACTGTATCATCTGTGTGCATCACAATGCCTGGAACATTTATGAGTTTTGCTGTTGTGTGCTGTCAAGTCAGTTCCAACTTATAGCAACTCTGTATAGGATTTCTGAGGCTGTAAATATCTATGGGAGCAGAAAGCCTCCTCTTTCTCCTGAGGAGTCATTGGTGGACTTGACCACCAATCCTGCAGTTAACAGCACAATGCATAACCCACTACACCACTAGAGCTCATAGGAGGCACCAAATAGATGTCACTGAGTTGAGGAGGATAACAATCCTGTGTCTTAGCACACTCAAGCTACCTTTCATTTCTCTTGTGGAAAGAATCGTCAGCCTGTAACAATACGGAACAATCAAAAGTTGTGTTTTTAGGCACAGTGCTGTTTGCTGTCCCAAGGGGTCACCATGACCATCTAGGCTGGAATGAAATTTAAAAAAAAAACAAAAACATGCCCAAAGGGCTTCTCGGGAGGCTGATACATATTGTTTCTTACAAGGGTAAAGAATTGCCCATAATACTATCACAACTATAGGTAGCACCCTTGCTCCCAATTTGAAAGTATAAAAATGGTCACTGAAATATTTGTGTAATACAGCAAAAAATGAAAATAGAAAAAGACAATGAAAAACAGTGTCCAGGCATTAAAGACTAACCCAAACTCTGAAAAAAAAAAAAAAAATCATTTTACATTGTATAACATCTGGTGTGGCACTTTAGGTTAAGGAGCTAGACTGCAAAGTTGGTTTAAACCACATGATTGGTGGTTCAAGCTCACTAGTCGCTCCTCTGAAACCCTATACAGGGTTGCAATAGGTCGCAATAGGTCGCAATTGACTTGACAGCATTTAACAACAACAGCAGAAGCATCTCTGTGGGAAAGATTTTGATCATCTGTTCCCATAAAGATTACAGCCTGAAAAAGCCAATGGGGTGATCTTCCCTGTCAAGTGGGGACACTATAAGTTGAAATTGACTCACTGGCACCTAACAACAACATTATTTGATACTTCATATTTAACTTGTTTTGAAGTACATGTTATATATTATGCATGTTATGTTGTTAGTAAGTGCTGTTGTTGGTTCTGACTCATAGTGACCCTGTATAGGGTTTCCAAGGAGTTTGAACGACCAACTTTGTGATTCAAACTAACCTTCAGTTTCAGCGCATTAACCCACAGTGCCACATCATAATAAGTTAAACTTCATGAATTTACCACTCACTCAGCTAACAAAAACTAGAGCCTTTAAAATGTAGTATCCTTTTTCCATCCACATTCCTGTCTTCACCTCCAAATGAAATATACTCCAGCATTTAGGGTTGATCATTGTTCTTTGTCTAACTTTCCAATGGTAGGTAGAAATGCCAAGATGTAAATATCATGGCCAGACCTCTTGTGCAGATCTTCAACTGAACTCATCTATTAAGGAGCCCTGGTAGTGTAGTGGTACTTATTGGGCTGCTAAGTGCAAGGTCAGCAGTCTGAACCCACCAGTTGCTTTGTGGAAGAAAGATGAAACTTTTGCTCCTGTAAAGATTTGCAGCCTTGGAAACCCTATACAGGGTCACTTAACTTGACAATAGCTCATTATTACTTTACTAATTGATTTCATAAATATTTACATGACTTCTATGTATCAAATGCTATCCTCAGTTCTGGAATATAATCATTATTATGGGTTTAGTTGTATCTCCTGTAAAACATGTTGAACTCCTGATCTCTGTATCTGTGGACACAATCCTGTTTGGAAATAGGATTTTGTTATGTGAATGGGCCCATAGTAATTTAGAGTGGGTCCTAAACCTAATCACTTCTGAGTTATAAAAGAGACAAAATAGATACAGAGACACATACACAGGGAAAACATAAGTCATGTGAGGAATGTCTACAAGTTAAGAACACAACACCCAGGAATGCCTGGGGCTATCAACAAAAAGAAGTCAACATGATTGAGACCCTGATTTGGACTTTAAGCCTCCAGAACTGTGAGAAAGTACATTTCTGTTCTTAAATGTCACCTATGGACTTCCAGTTGGGGCTATAGCAGTGAAAATCAGGTAGGGTACACTCCAGTGAGAAGGGAAGGGGATCTCACAAAGGGAAGCGCTCATAGAACAACTCCAGAGCTCCGGATCTACCAAGACATCAGTTTCCCACACTTGCAAGTGAAAAAAATCATATTAAGGAAAATACAGCAAGTTAGGAATCTGGAAATGGGACTCCCTAGGTGACTACCCCACCAGGCAGAATTTACAAGGTGGGGCTAAAGCCAGTACAGCTGAGAAAACTGCACTAAAAGCGGTGCAGAGGCATCTGCAAAAAAAAAAAGAAGAAGAATGAGACACAGGAGACTACACATTTCTCAGCCCGGACATCAGGCAGGACAGTTTTCCCACTGTACAGAGAGAGGGAGCTTAGCAGCAACTTATGACATTACCCGTGCAGCCACAGATCCACAAGTTTCCCCAGTGGGACTCCTCACATTGGTGCACTGTGGAGTAGGTTTTGACTCCCTGTGCAGAATTTCCTGGGCTGTGGGTCTGAGTGGGAACGGAGTGCTTCTCCTTTCTCCCACTGTGAGGCTGGTGGTTTCGAGCTGCTGACCTTGCAGTCCACAGCCGCTGCACTGCCTGAGCTCGCTGTGCAGGACTAATTCAAAGCAATCTGTAAAACCCCAGTATGACAGGACTCAACCATCCCGAGAATTGCTCTGTGCACACGAAGGTACCTAACTGATATTCAGAAACAAAAATAGTGGACAATCTTTCTCCCATTAACCCCCCAATATATACCTACACACCTCTACTGTAGTGACTAGAGGAGGGGCCTGAGAGAGTGGACACCCCCACCCACTCCTGGAGGCTTCTAACTGCACACACGCTGATGGTGTACTTTCGAACAGTTGACCACAGCTTCATTTCTTTTCCAAAGTGGTGATTTTTGTCTATGCATTTATATTACTTCTGCTTTTGGTCCTTTTGATCACACATCTGTCCTGGAGGTGGGATCTTTTTCTCCCTACATTACCCAAGAAGAGACAGCAATCATGGCCATATAGCCAAGCTATAAGCATACCCCATAATATTCCACCACTGAGACAAGACCCAACAATACCTGCTAAGCATTACATGCAAAAAGGAAAGCCTATCTCCTGATCATATTCACTAGAAGACACCCAGTAAGTAACAACAAACAAACATTCACTTAAGCTTTAAAACAAAACAAACCACATAACAATCTATATCGAAACACATTCACAAAGAGAAGAGAATAGCTGATGCAAATAAGCTGGAGACAGACAAAGGATTTCTATAAGAGGAAGAGCAGGTTTTGGATATGCTTGAGAAAGAATTCAGAAGAATGATATGGAAACAAATTCAAATGCTCCAAAAAGGGTGGAGGAAAATAAGGAAGAAGTCAGGGAAAGTACTACAAGAGCAATCAAATAAAATTGATACAGCATTGGAAACAATTCAAAAACTGCAAAAAGATGACCAGATGATCAATAATAAGATATCAGAAATGGACAATACACTGAAAGAGGAAAGGAGCAGAATAGAAGAGATGGAAGCCAGAACTAGTGATCTGGAAGACAAATCTCTCAATACTGCTAAGATAGAAGAGCAAGTGGAAAAAAGGATAAAAAAATCTGAAGAGAGTCTACGATTCATGCTGGATAGAAAGAAGAACAATTTAAGAATTATTGGCATTCCAGAACAGGAAGAATTAGAGAAGTCCACATAGAAAATAGTTGAAGAGCTTCTGGAAGAAAATTTCCCTAACATCTTGAAATATAACAAGATAAACATTCAAGAAGCTGAACGTACCCCAGGAAGGACAGACCCCAAAAGAAAGTCACCAAAACATAGAATAATCAAGCTCTCCAAAATCAAAGACAAGGAAAGAATACTAAAAGCGGCCATAGAGAAGAGAAATGTCACTTATAAAGGCAAGTAAATTAGATTAAACTCTGATTATTCAGAACAAACCATGCAGGCAAGAAGGCAATGGGGAGACATATACAAAGCCCTACAAGAAAAAAAACTGTCAACCAACAATCGTCTATCCAGCAAAACTATTAGTCAAATATGATGGTGCGATCAAGACATTCCATAATAAACAGAACTGACAGATTTTATCAAAACCAACCCAGCACTTCAAAACATCCTAAACGGAGTTCTGTCGACTGAAAACCAACAAGAACAGACAACAACCAGATATTGACAGGGGTGGCAACACCACCTGGAACTCAGTCAACAGATAGCAGAGTCCAGAAGAGAACAAGACTACAACAAACTCAAAGGAGCTGGGAGGTCAACTGAAGATCAAAATTATATCAATGTCAAAGAAGGAACAAACATAGCAACAGGAGATATAATGGATTATCTTAAATGGAGAGAAAAGTTAGTAGACTACAAGATAACCCCAAAGAAAGTTAATACTTTCACAACTTATCATAAAAATGAATTTCCAAGCAGAACAAGCAAACA
>NW_006408526.1:18095947-18112784 GCF_000296735.1 Chrysochloris asiatica
GAAGGCTGTGCTCTTTGATCTTCATAAGTAAATGTTTCAAGTCCTCTTCGCTTTCAGCAAGCAAGATTTTATCATCGGCATATCGCAGGTTGTTAATGAGTCTTCCTCCAATCCTGATGCCACGTTTTTCTTCATTGAACCCATCTTCTTGTATTATTTGCTCCCAGAAATTCCTCTACTTGGTATTTATCCACAAGAAATACAAGCCATAACACGAGTAGATAAAGGCACACCAATGTTCATAGCAGCACTATTTACAATAGCAAAAAAAAAATGGAGACAATCAAAACGCTCATCAATTGAAGAATGGATAAACAAACTGTGGTACATACACACAATGGAATACTATGCTACCTTGAAGAACAACAAGGAAGCTGCAAGCCATCGCACAACATGGATGAACCTTGAGGACATTATGCTGAGTGAAATCAGTCACAAAAGGAGAAATACTGCATAAGACCATTATTGTAAAAGATCAAGAAAAAGAACCCACCCAAAAGTGGGAGGGGGGAAATCTGATCACCAGTATGTATGGTGGGGAGGGAGGGGGATGAGAGGTGGGGAGGGAGGGGAAAAAAGAACACAGGGTAGGGAATATACACAGAAGAGCCTGGGAGCAGAGTTGGGGGGTGAAGGCTGGCAAAACACAAGGGGGAGGGGAAAAAGAAGGCGGACAGGAGAATGGTTGGGCAGTTTCGCATGGGCTAGGTGGGACACAGCTAAAGGAGGAGGGATGCACAACCCTGGAAAAACAGGGCTTCAGGATACAAGGATTGAGGCATGGCTTGAAAGGGGGAAAAGAGGGGAACAATGTTAGGATGCCCATCCCTCTTTTGAATCTTGATCTCCCTTGCCTACCATTGTGAAATAGACACTTGAGGGGGATGGTAACAGCCAGAAACATCATAATAGAAAATATGTGGGTCTGGATCCAGCCTATAACTAACTGGAATACCTTGGGGTTGGGGGCTGGAGAGGAGCTGTTTGCTAACAGCCGGGGGGAGGGCCTGTGGGGGTGTACCCTTTGGTTATTTGATGATGCATGGAGGGGATTTTAATCATTGCAATGCAATGAAATAAGACAAGATGAATGTGAAGCTGAAGGGGGACAGAGGCAAATAATGATGTATGCAAAACCTTGGAACAACAGGGCTCTGGGATACAGAGACTGAGACATGGTTTGAATGGGGTAAATGGGGGAAATAATGTTAAGATGCTTGGCTGTCTGCAGCACTAGATAACTAACGCAACCATGAACAAGTTATTTGTCCTGCCCTCACAGAGCTGAGGATCCAGTAAAGGACACTAACAATAAAAGATGTGCACAACCCTAGGGCCTGGGATTCCTGGTGTGGCTCTATAAGATCAGCACTAGATTACAAACCACAAGATCATCAGTTCAAACCCACCAGTTGCTCCTCAGAAACCCTACACATGGTTGCTATAGTTGGAACTGACTCGAGGTCACTTAACAATGACAACAACCTAGAGGGCATACAAGGGAGCTCCACGGAAGTCAGAAAAAGTGGTGAACACGGAGTTTAAATAAAGATTCCTGAAGGATGCCTAAGAGTTAGCCAGAGAAAGGGTAAGACATGTGTGTAAGACCTGGGGGCATATAAAACCTGGAGCATTGGGAAGAACTATGTGATGCTTAGTAGAATGAACTGTAAGAGTGGGCTCCAAGTGGGGATAAGGCTGGAGAGGAAGACAAGACTAAGTAATAGAGAACATTGTATGTCATGATTAACCAAACAATGTGTTTTGAGTATGTGAGCATATTAGATGCAAAAACCTGGCTTGGCACTAGGGATGTTGTTGTTGTTGTTGTTAGGTGCCATCGAGTTGGTACCGACTCATAGCAACCTTATGCACAGCAGAACAAAACACTGCCCGATCCTGGGCCAATCTCACTATTGTTGCCACGCTTGAGCCCATCGATGCAGCCACTTGGCCAATCCATCTCATTGGGGGTCTTTCTCTTTTTCTCTGATCTTCCACCTTACCAAACATGATATCCTTCTCTACTGACAGGTCTCTCCTGACAATATGGCCAATTTATGAGAGATGAAGTTTGGCCATCTTGGCCTCTAAGGAGCTCTCTGACTGCACTTCTTCCAAAATGGATCTATTGGTTCTTTTGGCAGCCCATGGCACTTTCAATATTCTCCTCCAACAACATAACTCAAAGGCATCAATTCTTCTATGGTCTTCCTTATGCACTGTCCAGCTTTCACATGCATTTGAGGTTATTGAAAATACCATGGCTTGAGTCAGGTGCACCTTAGTCCTCAAGCTAGGCACTAGGGATAGAAAGAGTTAAAAGAACAAATACCTGCATCTAAGGAATTTAAAATCTTAGGAGATGTAACATATATAGATTGTGCAAATACACTTGGAACGAAAAAATCATTGGATTCTAAATAATAGTTATCAAGAGTTACGTGAAACCCTGAAGATCGATTTAAAGTTGGAGATGTTAACAACATGGTATTAATCAGGTTTTCCCTTGGAATGCTAGGTGTTAATGCTGGGAAAAGGTAAAAATAAGTATACATTAAGTATTTGTCAGACTTCCAATTTTTAACCTCCCTCAAAGTTGGACAGGGAATAAGGAAGACCATAGAAGAAACAATGCATTTGAATTATGGTTTTGGAGAAGAATATTAAAAGTACCATAGACTGTCATAAGAACAAACAAATCTATGTTGGAAGAAGTACAGTCAGAATTCTCCTTAGAAATCAGCATGAGAAGACTTAGTTTCTCATACTTTGGGCATGTTATCAGAAGGGACCAGACCTTGGAGAAGGGCATTATGCTTGGTAAAATTTGGGGTCCAGTGAAAAAGATGGTACCCCCCACCAGTGAGATGGATAGACACAGCGGCAGCAACAATGGGCTCAAATATAACAGTTGTAAGGATGATGCAGGACTGGGCAGTATTCGTTCTGTTGTATGTAGAATCACTATGATTTAGAACGGACTTGGCAACAACAGTTGAGTAGCCCTCATGACACATTGGCTAAGTGGTCAGCTGCCAACGCCTAAGTCAGTGGTTTGAACCTATGTAGCAGTTCTGTGAGAGACAAGGCCTGGAAATTTGTTCCCATAAAGATTATAGCCTAGGAAACCCTACCGGGCAGTTCTACTGTATCATGAATCAGAATAGACTATGGCACACACTAACACCACCAAGCAATGGTTATGTAATTGCTTTATTCCAAGCCTGTCCAAAAGCCACCATTTTTCTTGAATGTTATTCTTTAAGACAGTGCCGTCTAACAGACTTTTCTGCAGGGAGAGAAATATTCTAGAAGCCTGTTCAACAGCCAGTGTACTGGAAGAGACTAAGTCAGCGGTAAGTGGAATGAAGATGGTAAACAATTACTTAGAGAGGAAGGCAGGTGAGATTGGCCCTCATGTATATGCTTAAAGCTGTCTGTCATTCTAAGTCAGGGGTGGGAACCATTTTTTCTGCCAAAATTTATAATATCATTTGCAATCCATACAAAATTATTAACTTAAAAATTAACCTGGTATATTTGGCCAAACATTTAAATTAACTCACACCTAATGTGATGGCTAGAACTGTGGTTGCCTTGGCAGTACTAGACCAAATGATTTTATTTGCCTTATATGGCTCCTGGGCCAGACATTACCATGCCGGCTCTAGGTGAATGGATTCTAATTAGGTGCTGTTAGTGGGTTGCAGTCTCTACCCTCACCATTCCTTCCACTGCCCCCAATGAGCTATTTGATATTACTTCCTCACTTTCAGCATTTTCATGCCCCTGCCCATTTGCTTTTCATGTTTGGTCTGATTTTTTGACCTGTTTACTTATCTTCCAAGGGCCCATCAGAGAGACAAGGTTCTCCATTCACCAATCACTAACATTTCCTCCTCTGCATTCCCAAGCAATGTGGTTATTATTCTTCCAGCATTTATTATGTTCATTGGAGTCCTGGTGTGGTGCTATAGGATAAGCACTAGACTGCTAACTACAAGGTCAGCAGTTCAAACCCAACAGTCACTCTTTGGAAACCCTATACAGGAGTAGGAACCAACTCCAAGGCACTTAACAACATTATTGTTCATTGGGATGAGTGTATGGTTCTCTACTATACTCTCTGCTTATTCGTTGCTACATCTTCTTGTTGCCCAACTTGTAGCAGTGATCTGCATTCCTCAACAATATGCCTGCGAATGTCAGTGAGGGGACTTAACTTCTGAGATGAAAGTAAGGGATTCAATTGACTCTGGCACAATTTATTAAAGTTGGATGACCCCCCCACCTCCAAATGATAAAACATCCAGTGCATCAGAGCAAAATACCACTTGTCTTTATACATCCCTCTTTGGTATGCATTTCCAGCTGATCTAGGGTCTGCTTTGACAAGCAGGCTGATTAGCTGTAGGCAAGACTAACAGACATAAAAGAGAAGAGTCACTTGAAGACTTTTATCTTCTAAGGATTAGTTTAAGCTCTTCTTTGTAGTCTTCTGTGAGAACAAGAAAAACAAAAGGAGAAATTCATTGTCTGTCAATTCAACCCGTACAAAGGAACTTATAAGTGGATGTAAATTCATTCAATTCAAGCAGAAACCTCAAATACTTCAGGACCTAAGTTGAAAGAATGAGCTGGCTGAGGCTTCTGGAATGTGGGCAGATGTTTGCTTCTAACTTTGTGGCTAACAGATTGTGTTCAGAATATCTGAAACTATGAAGTTACCTTGTACTCTGAGATACGAGTTTTAATTGTGCCCTTAATTAGTACCCCTTCAGGACACTTTCATGAGCTCTGGTAGCATAGTGGATACAAATTGGGCTGCTAACCTCAAGGTCAGCAGTTTGAAACTACCAATGGTTCTGCACGAAAAAGATGAGGCTTTCTGCTCCCGTAAAGATTTACAGCCTCAGAAACCCTGTACAGGGTCACTATGAGTCGGAACCAACTCCATGGTATGTAACAACAACAAGACACACTTTCAACAACACTTTGTATATAGATCCAACAGACCTTCATTCAGGCAGAGTAATTCTTTGGGATGCATAGTGTAATACTAACTAATATTTGTTAAGCTTTTCCTTTTTGCTAGTTCTAAGCCATTTATAAGAAGCTCTGGTAGCATAGTGGTTACTAATCAGGCTGCAAACCTTAAGGTCAGCAGTTCAAAACTACCAGCCGCTCCACAGGAGAAAGATGAGGCTTTCTGCTCCCGTAAAGATTTATAGCCTCAAAAACCCTGTACTGGTCGCTATGAGTTGGAACCGACTCCAAGGCACACAACAACAAACAAGCCATTTATATGTATGGGTTAATTGTCATTGAAATCCTATACAATAGGATTCAGTTACTGTGTTATCATTCCCATTTGCATCTGAGGAAAAACCTTGGCATTTTTCAAGCTGAAAGAACTGAAATAAAATTCAACCTTTGAGTTACAATATTGAAGCCTTCTAATGAGCAAAGTATTGAACAACACAGGAAGCATCAAAAGAAGATGGAAGGAATATACACTCATTGTACCAAAAATAATTGTTCAATGTTCAGTCATTTCAGAAGGTAGCATATAATCAAGAACTGATGGTATTCATTCCAAGTTGCACTGAAGACATTAGTGAAAAATAGGACTCCAGAAAGTGATGGAATGCAAATTGAGATGTTTCAACAAATAGATGCAGTACTGGAAGTTTATACCAAGAAATTTGCCCAACTGACTAAAACAGATCCACAGTTGTGCCCATTCTAAAGAAAAGTGATCCAACAGAATGTGGGTATTATCAAACAGTATCATTAATATTACACACAAAGTTTTGCTTAGGATAATTTAAAAATGGTTGCAGCAGTCTAGTGACCGGAAACTGCCAGAAATTCAAGCTAAGTTCAGAAGAGACTATGGAGCAAGATATAGCATTGCTGATGCCAGATGGATCTTGACTGAATGCAGAGAATCCCAGGCAGATATTGCAAAAATGGTGTGGGAACCATATCTTACTTCCTCCAGCTTGGCAAAGAAGGAGGAGGAGAATCACCATAATCAGCCCAAGGCTGATTCCTATGAGGCAGAGGTCACAGCTGCCTCTATCCTTCAACCTTCTTTATCCTATTCTGACATCAACCATCCCTCCCACAGCACTATTACTCTCTGATGGATTTAAAGATACATTGCAATGGCCACACAGAACACATACATAATACTCACAATTATGGGACTATTTAGGGGAGTAACAAGGTACAATTCAGAATTAGAAACAACTCAGGATATAGCCATGAGGAAGGAATGCCTCTTCTCAACCATTTTGTAGGCACACTGCACTCCTGTCCTCAACCTCTCAGCCACATGATCCCTTGGCCTCTGCCCTGCTCAGACAAGTGTCACAAAACTCCTTTAGCACTGCCTGTAAATGTCCAAAGCACACATTCTGCAGTCCGCCTCCAGTCCCGCCTGCATTCAGTTTTGTTCAGTCTCTGGACTGGGAAGCCCGCTGCCTCGGTGGCCCCTGTTTTTTTGGGCAGGGGTCTCATGGTTGGCTCATGGCTTTTCTTTCTTAATTGTTTTGGGATTGCCTGTTCTTGAAAAATAAAATACCTCTTCGCTCTTACTCTCCTAACACAGAGCAAACCCAGAAAAGAAAGTTGTTCAGATCATCTTGATAAAAGGCAGTACCCTGAATACCAAAGATTTCCATCCTCCTCCGGAAAGCTCATTAGAATATACAGAAGATTAGAAATTCCAATTACAACACGATCCCGTAATGTGTCTGAACTTGGTATCAGGTAGGTCTGAGGAGATGGGATCTAAATTCTATTCTGTTTGCATTCTTATGCAAACATTGCTACTTTATTTCACGGACCAAAATATCTTTTTAATAGCTTTCCAGCATGGAAAACTGGGTGCTGTTAAAATGGAGGGGATTTCTAATCTCTCATCTTTTCATTTCGGCTAAACTAACTAGGGGAAGACAATGCGCACCAACAGAGCGTGTGCATGCATGTATGCACAGTAATTATGTGTTCTGGAGTCGTGGGGTGGTGCTGTAGGATAAGCACCGGACTGCAAGGAAGTTTTGGGCTGCAAGGTTGGTGATTTAAACTCACTAGCCGCTCCTTGGAAACCCCACACAATGGTTAGAAACGTCGTCACGACGGCACTTAACAACAACAAACCTCAAGGAAGGAGAGCGCTGGCTCCATAAAATAAACACTGGAAAGGAGCTCTGGTAGTGTAGTGGTTACGAATTAGGCTGCGAACCGCAAGGTCAGCAATTCGAAACTACCAGCAGTTCCGCGGGAGAAAGATGAGGCTGTCTGCTCCGGTAAAGATTTACAGCCTCGGAAACCCTGTACAGGGGCGCTATGGATCGGAACAGACTCCACGGCCCTAACAACAAACAACAACAACAACAATAAGGTCTGCGGTTAGAGCCCACTGTGACACTTAACAACATAATCTCAAGGAGTCCTGGTGTGGCACTGTATTATAAGCACTGAACTGCTACCCTTAAGGTTGGTGGTTCAAACGCACGAGCCGCTCCTTGAAAGCCACACTTGAAAACAACAAAACCTCAAATACTTATTTTCACCGGCAATGAAGCAATAAACCTTTCCAAAGTATTGTGCCGCGGAAGCTAACAAAAGAAGCAGAAGGTGAGGTTGGTTCGTGGCCTTATTGAATTGGGCCCACAGGATTCACTGACCTGAAATAGAGAGCTGCTGATGCCACACGGTGGGCACTTGACCACAAAACCCGGAAAGGATAATGCTGCCAGTAGACCGTAGAGCAGAGCTGACTGCTAGCGGAGATCTCTTGCGCGGCCTGCCCGGTTTGCCAGCAACTTCCTGGTTCTGGGAACACAGCGTCCTTTATAGGTTAAATGAGGTTCCACAGGTGTGCCCATGTGCTCGCTCAGCTGAGCCAACTAGAGTCAGTTAACTTTTCTCCAGCTGGTCTGCGGGATTGATAACTCAGGGTCTGAAACCATTTATTTCCCTCCACGGTCCGCTCAAACAGAGAAATCCAGCCTATGGAGACCGAGGCACAGAAGAAAAGAAAGCAGAAGCTGCCTACTGCTTCTGGAGTGATTGATACCCCTTTCCCTCTCTTTTTTTCTTTGTAGTAAAAATAAGTAAAATGAAACATTTGCTAAATAATGTTTACATGTATAATTCAGCAATATTGATTACATCTTTTTGTTAAGTGCCGTCGAGTCGATTCCGACTCATAGTCGACCCTGTATAGAGTTTTCTAGAAGCAGCTGGTGAGCTTGAACCACCGACCTTACGCTTCAAACAGACTTTGTACTCCAGCTCATTAACCCACAACGTCTCGTGTTACACAGGCAAAAATAAAAAAACCTTGACTGGTTGCATGGAGTCAGTCTGACCTATTGTGTGGCCGAGAAAACAGCATGGTATGAGGTTTTCAATGGCTGAGACACATACGGAATCTCCTTGATTGAGAATGGAGTTGCTGGCAACTAACTAATAAGGATAATCTTATGTATTAGATCACCAGGCTTTTCTTGTTTGGAGCCACTGAATGGATTTAAACTGTCAAGCTTTTGATTAGTAACCTCAGGGATCCTGGGCCATCATTACCACTAACCTTTTCCAAAGCATTCCACCACCATTAACAGAAATTCACTGCCTCTTGAGCAATGGTTTTCTCTGTCTCATGACTCCTCCCCGTGTTAGCCACTAATAAGCTTTGGTTTTTATGCATTACTTATTTCATGTAAATGGGATCACAAATATTTGCCTTTTTGCAACTGGCATTTCATTAAGCATGTTTTCAAGTTTCATCCATGTATCAGAACTTCATTATCTCTTTATGGGCGAATAGTATTCCGGTGTGTGCTTGTGTTGCATTTGTTTATCCACTCATCATTATGTGACTGCAATGAACACTGCTGTACAGATTTCTGTTTGTGTACTTGATGTTAAGTCTTTTGGATCTATAGACCTAGGAGTGGAATTGCTGGCTCATATGGTAATTTTGTGTTTAAGTTTTTGAGGAACAGCCACACTCTTTTCCACAGTGATGGTACCATTTTGCATTCCCCCTTTAGCTTTTTAACCAACTCCTTCTTTGACATATGCTACTTGACTTGATTTCTATAATCTGAAAAATAGAATTCTAGCAAAGCCAACTGGTTTATCATAGAAGAAGGAATTAGGTCTAGGGTGGATGGGAGTGGGGATCTATGTGGAACGCCAAACTCAATATTCCAGGGCAAGAGAGAATTGTCGAAATTCCCTTGGTGGGAAGGGACTCAGAGGCTAGGGAATTCTCTTCTTGGATTTGTAAGGAAAAATTGCTTTTGTCTGTGACTGGCCTGTGGGAAATACTGGCCACGATTCTTGTCATCCCAAACACTATAATCACTACCCTTGACTGTGAACGTTAGCTAGAAATACTGCTTTTCATAAGAGCTGGAAACACCTTCTGTTTATTCTGTGGAACCACACACAGAAATTGCCATGCTTTTTTCCTATTACAACTGGAAAAATGGAACACTGAATCTGTAGGAACGTACCAAGAAGAAAATAAAACACCTGAAAGCCTATCTAGAGGCAATCACCTTTAACA
This sequence comes from Chrysochloris asiatica, assembly GCF_000296735.1. Lineage (NCBI taxonomy): Eukaryota > Metazoa > Chordata > Mammalia > Afrosoricida > Chrysochloridae > Chrysochloris > Chrysochloris asiatica. Next base: position 18,105,540 of record NW_006408526.1, read on the forward strand.
TGTCTTTCCATTAAAAAAAAAAAAGGAAAAGAGAAATCTAGTTAGCCGTGGCTATCTGACTTGCTAGTTCTCTGTGTCTATATATGGGATTCACAAAGTTTGTGTAAAAATGAAATTAAATGATAATGGGACTTTTTAAAAGTCAACTTTTAAATTTTATGTATCCTTAATGAAAATATCATATGGTACTTGCTGTTTGGTGATCTATTTTCCTTTGCAATCTATTTTTAACACTTTTTCCCATGACATAAAAATATTCTATTATATATTTATTTTAAATGACTGCTTTGTATTCCTTTAATATGCCATATAATATTTTACCAGTTGCAGTTATAAATAGTATGAAATAGCTTTACAGAAGAATCTTTGTACCTGGCGCTTTCTAAAAAGATTGAAAAAATGATATTACCAAAGGCAGATTAAAAAAGCTAATGATGTCTGTCAAATTACCTCCTCAAATGGCTGTACCATTTATGTTTTTTGCCAGAAGTATATGAACTACCCTTTTCCCAAAGTCTTGCTAATAATGGAAGACTTTTCCATGACAAAAATTCTATTTTGTCATTTACTAGTTGATAATTTTGACTAACTTCCTTGGTGTTTCTGATACTCAGTTTCTTAGACTATAAAATGGAGAAAATACAAACAGATCCTTTCTAGGTCTATGTTGTTGTTGTTGTTGTTATGTGCCGTGGAGTTGGTTCTGACTCATAGCGACCCTGTACAGGGTTTCCGAGGCTGAAAATGTTTACGGGAGCAGAAAGCCTCATCTTTCTCCCGCGGAACAGCTGTTAGTTTTGAACTGCTGACCTTGCGGATCGCAGCCCAATTCGTAACCACTACGCTACCAGACCTCCTTCTAGGCCTATGTAATAATCTGCATCCACTAATTAGCACTGTTCTTGGCACACAGAAAACACTAAGTGTTTATTCTTCTAAAAGAATGAAACGGTCAAGAGCATGGTTTTTGGAGTCAGAGTACCTGAATTAAAATTCTACCTTCAGCATTGTCTAGTTGTGTGACTCTGGGTATTTATATAATATCTATGTGCCTCATTCCTTGTCTGTTACAAAATGTAGGAGATAATGATAGTGATGATGTCCTCATAGTCTTCTTGTTAATGTTTAAATGAATGAATTACGGTAACATGCTTAGAAGAAAACTTGGCTCATTTATTTAATCAATATTAACAACAGTATTTATAGTAAGGAAAAATAAATATTGTCAGTTGCTGTTAAATCCATTCTGATTTAGTTGTTGTAGTTTTGGTTCATCTTTGCCCAATTCATATGTAAAAATAATGCATAAGTGAATTTGTATTATTTAATTACTAGGAGAGTTAAATAGTTTTTAAAAATACGTATGAGAGTAAGTAAAAAAGTATTGCTACAAAATTATAGAAACCTTTATTAAACAGAAATATAAAAATGTGAAGCTATTGTTTTGACATATCATCCATCTAGGTCTATATACTTCGGAAGGTGGTGTTTCCATCTGTCTAATCCTCCCTCAAAAAAATCCGGGCCCCTTCAACCAAAACAAGGCAAAAACAAAAGTTTGGCAACCCCAAAAAAAACCAAAACCGGGTCCCTTTTTTATATTCTTTGGCTTTGGGCAATAAAAAGAAGTCTGAAGGGGCAAGATCAGAGATGTAGGGAAGATGAGATAAGGTTCCTCAAGGAAATTCTAGTAGAACAGCCCTTGTTACCCTAGAAGAATGAGCATTGTTGTGATTGGAAAAAAATTCCTCGATGCAACATGACTGGCCAACCCCACTCTGAACTTCAATATTCTTATTTGAAAAATAGGAATACTGGTTATTATTTATGTTTAGAACAAAAAGTTATAGTGAGAATTCCATGTGAAAGTGTGTAATAAATGCTTAATGATGTTACCATTATTGCTTTTTTTTTTTTTTTTTGCATAGGGGAATTCATAACAGAACAACGTTCTGCAGGGCAGAGGGTTGAAATGCTGTAGTGGAAGCTGACCTCTCTGGACCAACTTGTGAGTACAGGCAGAAGAAACAGGGATAGGGGTGTGTGGTCTCTGGACAATTGCCAGCAGCAGGGGTTAGGAGGCAGGATAGGAAGACAGTATTAGCGTGAAGACCCACCACATCCCACAGCACTGGGAGACACAGTGGCAGGCACCAGTCTGGGTGTGGATAAAACCCATCTTCGAGCCATCAAGAAACACCATGTTGTAGAAAGAGTTGGGCCCTGAATTAGGCCTGGGGCAGAGTGAGGCCCGTTTCTTATTCCTGCACTAGCCAACCAACTGTGCCACTTTAAGAAAGCCACAAATGAAGTGTGTGAAAGTGAGCTGTAGCCTGTTAAGAGTGGTGCAATGTAGGGCTGTAAGTAACAACTCCAGGACTGCTACTTAGAAAGCATCACATGCTAATGAGTTTGGTGACACTAACCTTGGCCTTGATTTTTATCCCCAAAGTTTGAGAAGGACTATAAGGAGCCCAAGGCTCCATGGGAGAAAGACTTGGCCATCTGCTGCCATAAAGATTACAGCGTGTGCAACCATCAGCTGTCTCTCAGTGGAGGTTTGTGTTTTGCTGAACAGGTTTCAGCAGAACATCTAGATTAAGATTAACTAGGAAGAAAGACCTGGTGGACTCTTGCAAATATCAGCTAAAGGAAGACCAGTAGAATACGCGTGGTCTGATCTGTAGCTCATTGTGGGGCTGGCACAAGATCTGGCAGTGCTCCGTTCTGCTGTTCATGGGGTCATTTGATGGTAACTAACAACAATTACAAGAATACAACTATAGCAGCCCTGTGATTCAGGTATTATTATCCTCAATTTCTAGAGCAGAACACTGAGGCTTGGCAAGTTTAATGCTTTGTTGGCTAGTAAGGGATGGAAGCACAGCCTGACCCCAGATTTTCTGATCTGCTCTCCACAAAACCCTCTTCTTCTTTGATGTGCAAGAGGAGAGGGTTAGCTACAATGATGGTCATTCATTGCTCTGGGTTTTTTTTTTGTTTTGTTTTGTTTTTGAGGTTTTCTTTGTGGCTCTGTGTAATTCTCTTTCATCACAGGACAACATATTCTGAAGATGAAGGTTTTCTTTTGCATCTTTCTCAGCCAGAGATCGGCTTTCTATTTGCTCTTTCTATTTGCTGTCCTTCTATTTTTTTCAAATCAGCCCTGAAAGACATGCTCATGCCGCATTGGTCTTCTCATGCCTTCTTCCAGTTAATCGCTCTCAGTTTCTCCTCTCCTTATCTGTCAGTAATGGATCCGCATCTCCGCAGAAGTACACAGGTTTCTGGGAAAACTGATGGGCTTTGCCCTGTCAAGACTTATATTTCCTTCTGAATTCTTAGCTCTCACCCTCTACTTTTATGTGTGTTCTCTTCTGATAAATTAATTATCAAGTGGGATAGACAGTGTCTTAGGCCAGGCTTTCTAGAGAAGCAATGGATTTACCAGTGAACCATAAATATGTGTATATGAAAGGAGAAGTTTACTAAGGAAATGGCTTAGAATAGTAGAGTCCCAGGTCCTCAGCAGAAAAGAGAGACTTTTCCAACTGTCCATTATATTGGAAGCAGCCCTCACTCCCAAGGAAGCATCCTTTTAATTGATTGACTGCTCATAGCCACTTATCAGAGAGTTAACTATGCCTTTATTAGGTTTCATATCACCATGGGAATAAGCACATCTCAACTGCTAAGCCTCTGGAAATCCTGGCCTAGTCAAGTTGACGTGGGACCCTAGCCATTACAGATGGGTCCTAAAAAAGACCACCCCAGTTTTGTGCTGTAACCTACAGCTGACCATGTGGGCTGGAAAAAGGGTGGAAGGAAGGGTAGATCCAGGGCTTCTGAGCTGGTGTTCTGGGAGGAGAACACCCATGGGACAAGCCTGCTGTGTGCAAGGAGAGCTGGGGCTGTTTTTTCTGACTCTTTGACTCCCTCAGGAGTCTCTGATGGGGCAAATGGCCAACAAGCTATACTGCTAGCTGAAGGTTGGGGATTCGAGTCTACCCAGTGGTGTCTGACACACACAGAACCATCATGAGTTAGGGTTTATTCAAAGGTTTGTTTGCTTGTTTTTTTAAATCACTCCCTTGCTGGCAAAAGATCAGAGCTTGCCACCAGAAAAACAAAAGCGGAGTCTTCCTTTGTCCCCCTGATCTCTTCCCCTCCTGCTTCAGAGAGAAACAATTGTTTAATGGCCTGGAGGAGCTTGAATGGTCCCAGAATGGGCAATGATTCCTATGATGCCCCTATTTGGCACGGAAGCAGTGGTGTCAGTGGCAAACCAGGTGGATAGAACAGTGAGGACTTTGGTGGGTATGTCTTTTTAACAGAATTACAGGAAACTGAATTCTAAGGATTGTGTTGATTCCCAAATGTCTCACATGAGCTATGACTGCCCAGCCATAGATAAGATTTTCTGTGGTTTCTTTTCCTGTGTATCTTTATGTTCAATTCCTAGTAACCTTTTTTCTTTCAATCTAAAAGAATTTAACATTGTCCTGAGATCCCTCCTGCCTAGATTGCTCTTCTTCCCCTTCCCCCTGTGGCTAACTTCTTAATTTAAAACAGTCCAGATGCTCTTCTCTCTTGATTCCTCTCCTCACCCTGCCCGGGTCTCCATCATCTGTTCTCCCTAATACTCTGCAAATGTCTCTATTGTTGTGTTTGTCTCACTGTGTTGTAAATATCTACCTTCCCTCCTAATGTTTGCCTTTTGATGGCAGGGATTATATCTGAATTCATTTTTAATCCAACTAGCAAATGTCAGAATTTGAAATTGAGCTCAGTTCAAGAAATCAAATGATGTATTGCGTTGGGCAAATTTGCTTCACAAGACCTCTTTAACGTGTTGAAGAGCAAAGACGTAACCCTGAGGATTGACCCAAGCCATGGTATTTTCATTAACCTCATATGCATGTGTAAGTTGGACAATGAATAAAGACCATAGAAGAATTGATGTATTTGAGTTATGGTGTTGGGGAAGAATATTAAAAGTATCATGGACTGCCAAAAGAACAAACAGGTCTGTGTTGGGAGGAGTACAGCCAGAGTGCTCCTTGGGAGCCAGGATGAGCAAATTTTTCTCTCATACTTTGGACAAACTAACAAGAGGGACCAGTCCCTGGAGAAGGACAACATGCTAGGTAAAGTAGAGAGTTGGAGAAAAAGAGGAAGACTCCCAATGAGATGGATTAATACAGTGGCAGCAGTAATGGGCTCAAGCATGGCAATGATTGTGAAGTTGGCACAGGACCAGGCAGTGTTTTGTTCTGTTGTGCATAGGTCACTATGAGTTGGTACCGACTCAATGTACCTAACAGCAACAGCATCTTGTCTCCTAGTAGGTGTTTTTTTTGTTTTGTTTTGTTTTTTAATCAAGGGATTTTTCCTAGCACCTTTAAATGTAGACTTCTGTATTTGCAGAAACCTATCTACACCTCAGACTGAGACAATTATTCATTAATTCAAAAATCCTCAGGTTTTCTTGCTAATTTTTTCAGTTGAAAAATAAAACACACAGTGATTTCTACTGCTGATAACTTTATGGTTAAACAAATCTTTAAGATCTTTCCCCAGGTATAAAATATGTCAAAATATTTCAGGCACCTATGTGGCCAAAAAAAAAAAAAAAAAAAAAAGCCTGGAGAATTATAGTGGGCTATGAATGTATTGAGGAGTCCTGGTGTGGCGCTGTGGGCTAATGCATCAGACTGCAAAGTCATTTGAACTGCAAGGTTGGTGGTTCAATTTCACCAGCTGCTCCTTGGAAACCCTGTACAGGGCGCTATGGGTCGGAATTGACTTGACCGCACTTAACAACAACAAATGAATGTATTGAAAAGGAATCCCTGGGTAGTATGAATTGAGAGGTTGACAGTTTGAACCCACCCCAAGGATTGTGGGAAGAAAGATCTGGAGATGGGAATTTGAAAGGTCACAGGTTTGAAATCTTCTGGAAAGCAGTTCTCCTCTGCACACATGGGGTTGCCGTTAGTCAAAATTGGCTTGATGTCAACTGCTATGAATGAACTGAAGAAATACGGTTCTGGAAGCGTATCTACAGAAAAACCAAGTATAGTTTGTTTGGAGGAGGAATGGGAAAGGCAGGCATCTAGGAAGGACTTAAAGGAGAGACTTACTCTCATTGTCTTTCTTGTATAAGCACCTGAAAGTGATGCCTCCTTGAATTTTGTGTCCTAGGTACCTTTCTGGCCACATGCTAGTTCTTGCTTGCCTGCAGATTTGTCATTCCAGAACCTAAAACAACCTCCTTTTTGTATTTTGAAGCCTTTATGACTAGGGAGTTCTGAGAGGTGGAATTGTTCATATCTTGTTCTTGACAATATCCAAGCACAAGATTTATGTAATTTTGTTGATTTATTATGAACAATAGCTGTCTAAGAAACAAGGCTATTGGACATCTAGCACAGTGTTTGGCACCTTGTTAGTACCTTAAGAGCATTTATTGCATGAACAACTTAGTAGGATCTGGGGAAACCCAAGCAGATTCAGCAATAAACAGGATCCATCTCTTTTAGCATGGACAATAAGAAATAAACTTATATTTTAGAATGGATGATTTACATTAGATTAAAGAGACAGGTCATTATATCTCTAAGGCAAGGATAAATAACAATTTTCTTCTTGAGTGGGTTTTTATCTAGAAAACAGACTAAATGTTTTCTAGATAAAACATTTTAAATGGGCCAGTTCAGGCTAGTAATAAGTGACTAGATGAAATTTGAAGTCTTTATTACATTATTATTGATGAATTCTTTCAGCAATCATTAATTTAACTTGTATTTCATGTCAGGAATACCGATGGGCCCAGATGTAACTGAGTGCTTCCTGATCTAACAGTGATTTGGAGAAGGTGATGGTTTTATCTGACTGAAAAGCCTTATAGTAGGGCAGGATATGGCATCATATTAAATGCCATTTGATCCAATATAATCAGCACCAACAGCTGATGAGTTAATTGAATAAGCTGATTAAAATGAAGAACCTAAGTCAAACTCTGTGTACAAACATTTCCTTCTGGCATTCAATGCTGTCTTTGTTGCACAGCCATATCCACAGTGTGTCATCTGTTATTTCCAGCTTCAGTTTCTGTAAACTGGAATAAGAATTTAACACTTGGAGGCAATCTGAATGCAGGGTGCATCTAGTTACTTACAACACCTCCCCAACAGGCTCTTAACAATTTCTCAGCCATACTGAATTTACCAGTAATTTTTTTTT
>NW_006408526.1:18113167-18114680 GCF_000296735.1 Chrysochloris asiatica
ATTATTCACTATTGTATCACAATTATTCACTATTGTATCACAAGAGACCTGTCTGTATTTCATTGCATCAGCCCTGGAGATTCTACCTTCCTCCAGGCCCTCTGGATCTAGGTTTCCTCTTGAAGGCTTGTAAGCCAGTCACTTCTTGCCTTTGTAGCCCCCGCCCCCCATTTTGGGTAGCCAATAACCAAATTGCCCATCCCTGTCTACTCTGTGTGTGGAGGGGGTGGGAATGATTCTTGCTGTAACACCAGTAATTTTTAAAGGCCCAGCTTGATGAAACCTTTTCAAATTGTTGACCTAGTTTTAGAAACAAATTTTTCTTTTCATATTCCTGTATAATCCATTTGTAATAATATTCAGTTAAGTCATATAATTAGAATAGGTGTAACTGTATAAAATTTGGTACTAGACCTCTGATTCTTGGTGCTCATAGAGTTAAATTTGGAGCAGAAGTATGTGTTAATAAAGTACCATACGAGCTTAATTAAGGAGCCCTGGTAGTGTAATGGATTACAAATTGGTTTGTTAACCTCATGGTCAGCAGTTTGAAACTACCAGTCATTCCTCAGGAGAAAGATGAGGCTTTCTGCTCCCGTAAAGATCTACAGCCTTGGAAACCCTATACAAGGTCACTATGAATCAGAACTGAGTTGGTGACACATCACCACCACCACCACCACCACTAGCTTAACTATAATGTTCAATGTATAGGCATCAGTCTGTATGCTTTACGAAAGAACTAGAACAAGCTGTCTGCCAAATTAGTAAATTAAGAGAATACTAAATGTGACTTTATATAACCAATTCTATAATTTGGTCTTCTATTTTCATTGGCCAGAAACTCACTCTTAGTTGTTGTTGTTGTTGTTAAGTGCCGTCGAGTCAGTTCCGACCCATAGTGACCCTGTATAGGGTTTAATTATAATTAGATCTAAGATACTGACTCAGGCAAACAAATACCGCAAAAGTCCCATGATTTATGTCAGTTTGTTAATTTATTATGAAGAATAGCTGTCAATGGAACCAGGCTATTGGGCATCTGCATGATGAGCATTCTGCTCTCTCTCCTACCCCTGTCCTTCATTTTTTTATGTATAATACAGCCTGTCAAAATATGTAATTATTTTAATGTCTCTTTATCTGGTAATTGGAACTGAAGGTTGAAGGAGGATTTTTTTGTTTTGTGTTTCTGGTTTATTATTTTACTATTTTTTAAATGATGGAAGAGACTTGAGGTTTCCATGGCACTGTAGAGGATCCATTAGAAAAGAAGAGGCTGAGATTTTAAGGGCAACAGAGATAATTAGAGGTACATTTTCACTGAGGAAGGAACCCAGAACTCAGTGTGGTGATTATCATTAAATTGGAGGTAGGTTTTCTTATTATTGTAACTGCAAGGATGGAGGAAAGGAAAGGTGTGGATATAGGATATCAGAGAATTATTTTTGGCTTCTGTTTTCTTGGTGAAATACGAAGCAATGTCCTGATGGAGAAGACTTGAAAGAGCTGT
>NW_006408526.1:18115069-18135273 GCF_000296735.1 Chrysochloris asiatica
TTCCGCTTGTGCTCTTCTCCCTTGATGGTCCTAGGGTCCTCTGTTCCTAGATTTTAAGATTAACTACTCCTCCATTTTTGTTACAAAACTTCTACCTTTACAGTTGTGACATTCACAACTAGTCATAACAATTACTCACTATTGAATCGTAATCTCATCCCCATCTCCTTTTACCAGACCCGTCTAGACAAGATGAAAACTATTCAGTGGGGATTCTACCTTCCCCCGTATACTCTGAAACTAAACTCCCTCTTGAAAACCTTGTGCTTTTATAGTCCCCCCGCCCCCATTTTAGGTAGCCAATGTCTAAGTTGCCCATCCCTATCAATCTTCTACACAGAGGGGACAGGATTGATGCTTGATGTGATGACTCCTTCTCCCTTGGTTGGTATTTTGTGCTTCTACATCCACAAATATAGGTCAAATTCATTAAATTGTAGCACTTTACATTTCTTTCCTTTGTTAAAAAAAAAAAAAAAAGTTTTTTTTAAAATCTTCTTCTAGTTGAGTTCTGATCATCAAATCATTGATGCTAGGTCGAATGGGTGAGGCTGGCTGGGTTTTTCGGGGCCCAGTTGGGTCTGGAGGTCATGATTGGCAGTGGCCTTGGTTTTCAGTAGCTATCCAGAACAATCCAATCTCTAGCTTATCCAGGCTACCTCTGAACTCTAAGGTAGCCTGGATAAGCTAGAGATTGGATTGTTCTGGGTAGCTTTGCCAGCTGAGTATAGAGAGCTTGTGATACAAGCAAGAAATTGGTTGAAGAAGTGACTTCTCTGAGGTCTTCTTTGCCAAATTTTTGCCTTTTGATTCTGCTTAGTATTGAGGTAATTGACTAGCTGAGTGAATAGTAATTAGTGATAGGGTAATATGTTGGGAAGTGCTTTAGGTGCAGTTGTTAGACTTGTCTTATGTTTATGCATGTCATAAACTGGTCATACATCTTAGGATTCAGCCATTAAAAAATTCAGGTAAATTAGAGCTTTTTATGGACTAATGCCAGTGCCTGGATATATAAAGATGAATTTGAAGGGGCTACTGTGTTATATGGAGTCCTGGTGTGGTGCTGTGAGCCAATGCATCTGACTGAAAAGCCATTTGAATTGCAAGGTCGGCAGTTCAAGCTCAACAGCTGCTCCTTGGAAACCCTAGACAGGGTCGCTATAGGTCGGAATCGACTCGATGGCACTTGACAACAACAACAAAAACAACTGTGTTATATGGAGTCCTAGTGTGATGTTGTAGGTTAATGTGCTGGACTGCAAAGTTAGTTTGATCTTCAAGGTCAGCGGTTCAAGCTTACCAACCACTCCTTGGAAACCATATACTGGGTCGCTATGGATTGGAACTAACTCAATGACACTTTAACAGCAACAAACAACAACTGTGTTATAAAAGATCACAGTCTATTGGGAGAGACAGGTAAGTAATTACATGAATAAATTATCATGGGTTAGCTTCCAAGATGGAGACTTTGTCGAGGCCTGTGGGTGGCCAAGAAAGGTTGGCCCTGATTCAGTCATTTCCTCCAGTTCACTGGAGCAGCAATGGAAAGAAGGATGCTCAACGTCTTCCTGTCATATCAGCAGGGATATATGTGGTAAGTAGCCTATGGGCAAGGCCAAACTGCTGGGTTCCTGTGTGGAAGCTGTTACTGAGTTCTCAGGTGAATACTAGGGTACGTTTGGGAGAGGTGGAGTTAGTTAGGGCCAAGCTTGGATTGGAATGATTCTCATCAGGTACCCTTACCAGGCTGTCTCAGCATCACAGTACGGGTTTTCCAAGGCACAGAGCCAAGTAGGAACAACGCTGGGCTTCTGTAGGTTGTGTTTTGCCTGGGAGCGCATAGATTTGCTTTAAAATATCACTCATCAAAGGATCAGCAGGGCAGTGTTGATCAAGAAGGAGCTTTTGAACACTAGTCTTCTTAACTGCAAAGCTTTGGACTCTTCTTATATCTCATCTATCAGTCTCAACAGCGCTTTCCGAGACTGTGTAATTTTTTTTTTTTTTTCTTGGAATGAATGTTCAGGTAAGGTTGGGAGGCACCACATACAGAGACCCTTTTTTAGGTTTTTCTCTTCCTATGTGGCTGTTGTTAAGTGCCATTGAGTCAGTTCCAACTCATAGTGACCCTGTATAGGGTTTCTAAGAAGCAGTTGGTGGATTTGAACCACTGACCTTGAGGTTAGCAGTCCAGTGCTTATCCTACAGCATCACACCTGGACCCCTACCTGATTGCTATTATTGTTAAGTGCCATTGAGTTGGTACTGACTAATAGCAACCCTGTATAGGGTTTCTGATGAGTGGCTGGTGAGCTTAAACCCCCAGCCTTGAGGTTCAAACCAATTTTGCAGTCCATCACATTAACATGCAGCACCACACCTGGACTCCTCTCTGATTAGGAAATGAAGTTAATATTGATGTTAGTAATATTAGCAGCAAAGACTATTAGTATTCTTAATACTGACATTTGTTAAGTGTTGGGTTAATGACTGAAGATTTAAAGAGACTAAGGTTATTTAGGGTCATGCAGTTTGAACTGACAGGGTTGGGACAAAATCTGGGCATGTCTGACTCCAAAGCCCACTCTCTTAACCACTACTGCATGCTGTCCTAGATATATTTTACATTTGGGCATTGCTTTCCAGGATTCAAGTTAACCTTTCTCTCCATTATCTCACTCAAACTCTCAGTTCCTGGCAGGCAAACAGAACACACATTGTTGGCCCATGTGACAGATGTGGAAACTGAGGCTCTGAGACGGTAAGTGTGAATCCTAGTAGTGCATTAACCTCTAAGCAACATTTATTGACTTCAACCCTGGTCCTCTTTGTGTATGCCACCTGTCTGCACACTGCAGCGTTCCTTATAGGACTGTAAAGAAGATGAGAGAGCATGGTGCCTTAGAGGAGCTGCAATGCCTTTGATCCAAGAAGAATGAAGTCCTTGACAACTTCAATCTTTTCTCCATTGATAAGAATGTGGTTTATTGGTCCAGCGGTGAGGATTTTTGTTTTCTTTACATTGAGATGTAATCCATACTGAAGGCTGTGCTCTTTGATCTTCATCAGTAAATATGTTAAGTCCTCCTCATATTCAGCAAGCAAGGTTGTATCATCTGCATATCACAGATTGTTAATGAGTCTTCCTCCAATCCTAATGCCACATTTTTCTTGATATAATCCAGTCTATCAGATTATTTGCTCAGCATACAGGCTGAATAAGTATGGTGAAAGAATACAACCTTGTCGCACACTTTTCTTAATTTGAAACAATTCAGTGTTCCCATGTTCTGTTCAAACAACTGCCTCTTGGTCTAGGTACAGAGTCCTCATGAGCACAATTAAGTGTTCTGGAATACTCATACTTTGCAATATTGTCCGTAGCTTGTCATGATCCACACAATTGAAAGCCTTTGTGTAGTCAGTAAAGTACAGGTAAACATCTTTCTGATATTCTCTGCTTTCAGCCAAGATCTATCGGACATCAGCAATGCTATCCCTTGTCCCACAGTCTCTTCTGAATCTGTTATCTTAGGCATTAGTGAGCTGAAATGGACTGGTATTGGCCATTTTGAATCTGACAACCACATGGTTTACTATGCTGGAAATGACAAATTGAATAGGAATGGTGTTGCATTCATTGTCAAAAAGAACATATTCAGATCAGTCATGAGGTACAACACTGTCTGTGATAGGATAATATCCATGTGCCTACAGAGAAGACCAGTTAATACCACTATTATCCAAATTTACGCACCAACCACTAAAGCCAGTAAGGATGAAATAGAAGAATTCTACCAAATTCTTCAATCTGAAATCGATCAAACATGCAATCAAGATGTATTGATCATTACTAGTGATTGGAATGCAAAGGTTGGGAGCAAAGAGGAAGGATCAGTAGTTGGAAAATATGGCCTTGGTGATAGAAATGATGCTGGAGAAAGCATGATAGAAAATCAATGATTTGTTCATTTCAAATACCTTCTTTAGACAGCATAACAGACGACTATACACATGGACCTCACCAGATGGAATACACAGAAATCAAATTGACTACATCTGCAGAAAGAGACGATGGAAAAGCTCCATATCATCAGTCACTCAGCAAAAGCCCCCAGATTCCGTTTCTTCCATGTTTTCTCTTCTGCCATACCTCTGTGTGTCTTCCTGTAGGGATGCAGGTTATCTACTTCAATTCCAAGAATCACTTCTTCCATGAAAGGGTCCAAAAAGAAGACTCAAGAAGATGATGCGAGAGTGCTCTTCTTCTGTGCCTCTGGTTTTCAAGGATAAAACTCTTTGGAATCCTTCCAACTGATTTCCTCTTACATTTTACATGAGACCCTGACTGCCTAGGAAAATGAGAATTCAGCTTTTGTAGCTTCTGTGGTTAAAGGCAAGGAGTCCTGGTATCATAGTGGGCTAAACGTTGGACTGGTAACCACAAAGTTGATGGTTCAAACTAAACAATCACTCCATGGGAGAAAAGTGAGACTGTCTGCTCCTGTGAAGATTTGTGATCTGAAATCCCAAGAAGCAGTTCTGCTCTGTCCTATAGGGTTGGAACCCACTCAGTGGCAGAGTTGCTTTGTTGTTGTTGTTTGTAGTGATAGACCATCAAGGGAGAAGCGTCATGTTTGCTGTGTGCCCAATCATTGGTACCTCACCAGTGAAGGTAGTGAGGTCCTGAGAGATGCTGGAACTTATCTGAGGTCATGTAGCCTGGGACTACATTTCAGTTGAATATCCAAAATGAACAATTGACTGTGTAGAGGGAGAACTTCTGTACCCATGTGATCTTTCCATATGATCCTCAGAAATGACATGGCCAGATTCTTGACTGAGCAAGATCCCTGAACTGTAATTTAGTACCTGGTTCTTGACAAAGCAACATTGCCTTGGTGAACAAGGGACTATGAAATGTTTCTGGTTTTTTTTCCCCTCTGTCTCTTAACTACCAGGCTACAGCACCTTTTCAGTTTTCTGACTCTTACAGAAAATGGTGGTGTTTCTTCTGCCAGAATTCATCTTTTGAAAAGTGTTGGTGATTTTTATTGGTCAAATGACAAAAGAAAAGTACTCGAGTCTCTTATTCCCCTAAGGTGAACTATTTTAGAAATCCTCAGAAACTCAGGTAGAGAAAGATTGCACAGTCCAAGATCAATAACTGTCTCCTGGACTGAGGGCAAACGATGGTTTATTAATGTGCTTGTGATGTTGTTGAGTGCATGCTGAATACCCAGACCTGTGGTCATGTGGACATCGAGAACACTACATTGAATTATTAAAACCAGGAGGGATTTGTTTGATTCATATCTCCTCCTGTGTTGCTACAACAAAAAGCAACTCCTTCTCCTGATATCTTTGAAAAACTCCCAGAACTGTGATTTGGCAATACTTTCGCCAAAGATCTTAACTTCAATATAGGTCAAACCCATCATATCTAATAATTATATTCCTAGGAGGATGTGTATAAATGCTGTTTTGGGAAATCATGTTTTAATTGTGCTGTGGAAGCAGGCAAATTAAAGGAACCTACAAGTCCAATTCTTTGCATGAAGAATTCTCATTTTGTAAAGATAATAACCTCTACCCACATCTCTACTTAGTGCATTATATACTAGGATGGAGTTTCTAAAGTAGAGCCAACCTGTGCTTACCCAGTGTGACTATGTAGGAGAAATGAGATTTGAGATAATTTGTTTTCCTGTACCTTGATGCATATGATTTGCCTATTAGCAGAGGAAGGGCTGAAAATGTGTTAGAAACTGCCTTAATGACTTCCAGTATGATTGAGGAAGGTCCAGAAGAACATGGAGAAAATTAACATTTGTTTAGAGACTTCAGGAATCAATAAATTCTAATCAGTATGCATAGAGGAAAGGCCCTGGTTGTGCAAACATTCAAGACCTCATCTATTAATCGAAAGTTTGGTAGTTTGAATCCACCAGCTATTCTGCTTGAAGGGAGAAAAGACTTCTTAGTTTGCTCCCATAAATAGTATCATTTAGGAAACCCTGGGGGAGGGGGCAGTTCTGTTTTGTCCTGTAGGGTTACTATCAGTTGGAGTGGACTTGATGGTACATAGCAACAACGTGCATAGGGACATTGTGACTCTACGGTCAAATAATATAGACTGTCCTCCCTAGGGCAAGTTTAAGTTTTGATTATTGTTTTAAGTTTCATTAATATCCCAAACCACCACTTGTTAGTTTGTTGTACTGTGGTGGTTTGTGTGTTGCTATGATACTGGAAGTTTTACCATAAATATTTTATATATCACCAAGGTCACCCATGTTGAACAGGTTCCAGCTGAGTTTCCAGAGACTCGGAAGGAGAGGCCAACTGCTTTGGAATGTTTAGCCACTGAAAACCTAATGAGTATCAGCAGAACATGGTAAGATACAGTGCCAGAACTGGAAAACATTATGATTAGCACCAGAATGTTGTCAGATAGAGTGATAGATGAGCTCCTTGGAAAGACACTCAAAATACAACTGGGAAAGAGCTACCTCCTCAAAGTAGAGTTGACCATTATGCAAATGGAATAAAACTTTTGGGACCCTCATGGACTAATGGGACACAACTTAAAATGAGGAGAAAATAGTTGTAAATATCCATTAATAATCAGAACATGGAATGTGTGCAGTATAAATTTAGGAAAATTTTAAGTTGTCAGATGAAATAGAACCCATAAAGATGGACATCCTAGGCATTAGTGAGCTAAAATGGACTGGTGTTGGACACTTTGAGTATGGCAATCAGATGGTTTACTTTGCCAGGAATGGCAAATTCAACAGAAATGACGTAGCATTCATCATCAACAAACAGTATCTCAAGATCTATCTTGAAATACTACATTGCCTGTTATAGGATAGTATCTATAAGCCTACAGTGACGATCAGTTAATACAATTATTCAAATTTGTGTGCCAACCACTAAAGCCAGTAATGATGAATTTGAAGAATTATACCAACTTCTTCAGTCTGAAATTGATTCAACATGAAATGAAGATGAATTGGTAATTATTGGTGATTGGTGGATGCAAAGAGGAATGATTATATTAGTTAGAAAATATGGCTGGAGATTGTATGATAGAATTTTGTGAGACCAATGACTTTTTAGTCATTGAAAATACCTTTTTAAAACAACATAAAAGGTGATTATACATATGAAATTCACCAGATGGAATACACAGGGATCAAATTACTACATTGATGGAAAGAGACAGTAGAAAAACTCAATATCATCAGCCAAAACAAAGACAGGGGAAGAATGTAGAACACAGTATCAATTGCGCGTGTGCAAGTTCAAGCTGAAGCTGAAGAAAATGAAAATAAATGGTGTATTGCACTAGGTAAATGTGCTGCATAAGATTTTTAAAAAAGTGATCAGTAGGAAAGATAACAGTTTGAGAACCAAAGTGCACCTGACCCAAGCCATGGTGTTTTCAGTAGCCTCAAGTGCATGTGAAAGTTGGACAATGACTAAGGAAAACTGTAGAATAATTGATGCATTTGAGTTATGTTTTTGGAGAAGAATATTGAAAGTACCACGAACTATCAGAAGAACAAACAAATCTATATTGGAAGATGTATAGCCAGGATGCTCCTTAGAGGCAAGGATGGTGAGACTTCATCTCATGTTGTTATTAGGTGTCATCGAGTCATTTCCAACTCACAGTGATCATATGGTCAACAGACTGAAACAATGCCCAGTCCAGTGCCATCCTCACAATTGCTGTTATGCTTGAACCCATTGCTGCCATCAAGGTGTCAGTCCATCTCATTTGGGGCCTTCCTCTTTTTTGCTGACACTCCACTTTACCAAGCATAATGTCTTTCTCCATGGACTGGTCCTTCCTGATAATATGTGTATTCCATCTGGTGAGTTCCATTTATATAATTGCCTTTTGTGCTCTTTAAAAAAAAGCGTTTTCAATGAATAAGTCATTGGTCTTGGCAATATTCTATCATATAATCTTCAGCATCATTTATATCACTAACGCCATATTTCCCAACTACTAATCCTTCTTTTTTGTTTCCAACTACTAATTCTCCTTTGTATTCCAATCATCAGTAATTATCAATATGCCGTGATGCATGTTTGATCAATTTCAGACTGAAGAAATTGGTAGAATTCTTCAAAGTCATCACCACTGGCTTTAGTAGTTGGTATGTACATTTGTTGCAACAACAACAACAACAAAATGTAAATTTGAATAGTATATTGACTGGTCTTCATTGCAGGCTTATGGATATGATTTGATCACAGACAGTATTGTAGTTCAAGATAGATCTTGAAATGTTATTTTTGATTATGAATGTTGTGTCATTCTTCTCGAATTTGCCTTTCCCTGCATAGTAAACCATATGATTGTCAGATTCAAAATGACCAATACAAGTCCATTTCAGATCAATGTTTGTGCATTTCATTTAATTTTTGTGGTTGTTGTTGTTAAGTGCCATTGATTCAGTTACAACTCATAGCGACCCTGCATAGAGTTTCCAAGGAGCATCTAGTGAGCTTGAACCACCAGCCTTGTGGTTCAAACTGACCTTTCTTTCAGTCCAGTGCATTAACCTACAGTGCCACACCATTCCAGCTTTCCTAGATTCATACATAATACATTCTATGCTCTGATTATTAATGGATGCTTACAGCTGTTTCTCCTCTTTTTGACTTGTGTCCCATCAGCACATGAAGGTCTTAAAGGATTTACTCCATTCATGGTCGTAATAGTCAAATTTACTTTGAGGATGCAGCATTTTTCCAGTTGTATTTTGAGTGTCTTCTCCTTTGAGGAGCTCATCTTCCATCACTAGCTCTGACAACATTCTGGTGCTAATCATGTTTTCAAGTTCTGGCCTAATCTCTTACAGTGTTCTGTTGCTACCCATTAGGTTTTCAGTGGCTAAACATTCAGAAGCAGTCTGCCTCTCCTTCTTCCTAGTCTGTCACACTTCAGACATTTACCAGGAGGGACCAGTCCTTGGAGAAGAACATTATGCCTGGTAAAGTGGTGGGTCAGCAAAATTGAGGAAGACTGCAAAAGAGATGAATTGATACCATGGAAACAGCAATGGGCTCAGGTGTAACAACAATTGTAAGAATGACACACAACCAGGTAGTGTTTCATTCTCTTGTGCATAGGGTTGTTATGAGTTGGAACCGACTCCACAGCACCTAACAATAACAAACTCCAAAGCCTGTATAATGCTGGTTTCTGGTGAGTTTTCATTTATTCTCCTTCATCAGATGGAACTCGAAGAGCTCTTTTAGACGTTGTGACTGTAATTCCTAGGCAAATTTCCAAATACAGGGGTTTTCATAGGGAAAGGATCTGTTTCCAGCATGTCTTGTCCTTTTTTCTTGGGGTTTTCTAACATCCAGAGACCCTACTCCTCTTTCTCAGCTAGTGGAATAGTATACTCATTACCTTCTCCCTAGATTTCAAACAACCAATCCCTTTCAGACTGTAGAATTTTGTGCATAGTAAACCTTTGTCTGGAATTCTCCTCACCATCATTGGATAGAATGCTTTGGATTCCAAATATCAGAAACTAAGTAAAGCTGGCTTAGGTAAAAAAAAAAAAAAAAAAAAATCAAATTTAATGGAAAGACAAGTGGGGTGCCTTGAAGAACCCAAAGGTAGGAATGTGGCTGCCTCAGGAACCAGGATCTGGGAGTCAAAAGACATTCAGATAGTACTTTATGCCTCTCCTTGTTTCTCACTTCTGCTATTCTGTGCATACTTACTTCATTTGTTACTCTTTGTGGACTGGCTTTCTCAGCTCCTTACTCACACAGTGAAGATGTGGTGCCTTCCCCTCAAGTCTATAAACTATGGACTTGGCTACCTAGAGAGGTGAAGACTGCCTTTCCTTCTTGGGTCCCAATCACAAATTAAATGGAAGGCCTTCTAATAAGTCCATTTTCTGTCAAAGGACCATTTTTGAGCCAACAGGCTATGGTCAAAAGCCAGGATCAAGAAGTAGAAATGTGATAACATTGCTAATTCAAAGAGTATAGGGACTGGGTCAATCAAAGGATGTGTATCATATCGCTTCCCTGTGCACATGAAAGAAATATATTCTTTCCTTCTTTCTCTCTCTCCTCTTTTTCCTCATTTCTCCCTCCCTCCCTCCATTCATTCATTTTTTTCATGTATTCAGTAAACATCTCAGGCAAAGTACTGGGTGCTAGAGATCTTAGAGATAAACAGGAAACACAAGTATAGGGAAAAACTCTTGCTTCTCCTTTACAACACAGTTGAAATATCACTCACATGAGTTTACAACGTGTTCTTTGCCCCATCCAAAGTTTTGTTTAACTGGGTTGGTGCTACCCACATCCATTATGCTTGTTTGCAACATCCTGTCCCAGTAGCCGATGTATTCCTGGAGAGGATAGATGATCTTTAAATTCAGAGTAGTTGGTGCAAAATTAATGTTCAGTGAATGTTTGTTGATAGTGCAAGTCCCAGAGACTTCCATTTCCTTGAGATGTAAGGTCCAGGGTGGATGCGAGAATGCCAGATAGTTATATGTATCAATGTAGATGTCTTGGCCTCTGTTGGGACAGTGGTACCATGGACAAAGGACTTAATCAAACTGAACAGCAGTTGGAGAGATTAGCCTGTTGCTCATAAGAGCAGTAATTGATATCTCTCAATAGCCCCAGTGGGAAATGCTTAGCAGCTTGTTTTTATTACACAAAAGGCAGGTCAGTCCATTAGCCTGATGGCTTTGTTGAATCTTTAGGTTTTCATCCCTAAAAGGGAGGCTTAGTACCAAATATTTCATTTCTAAATACTTCATTATTCGTAATTTCCTTCCCCATCAAGGCCCTATCTGTAACAATCTCCAACTGATGTAATCAGTTTAGTGAAAGGAAAAATAAGTAAAATAAAATTTGCCCAAAGCACTCTTTGCATGAGTCACAGAACAATTAGCAGTACCCAGTTCTGATTTAATGATTATTCTTTCTTTCTTTCTTTTTTTAATTAGAAAGTTTCTTAGAGTATCTAAGCCAGAGTTTGTTGTGCTAGTCAGAACTGACTCATGATTCTTTTGGATTTTTAAGTGAATGCCATTGTTAGTTTTCAATTTTCAACAATACATAACTGCTACCCAAGAGCCTCCTGTGTTTGCTTTTTAACTCAGCAAGTCATGAGTGGCAGAATGGAGGGATATTTTTCACAGGTCTGTGTTTCTATTTGCTTGATAAGTTGGCTAATATTCTGGCTACTACTTTCTTGCCATCCGTCCCGGATTGTCTTCTGAGGTTCTGGAAGGGGATACTTCAATTGCATTTTCTCAGGCATTCTCCTCTGTGGTGTGTTCTTCTGCAACACTACAACATTGCAGAAGTTCTTGCTACTCAGCTGGATTTGATAATTTATTACAATTGTCACATAAAATTCAGATAGCATACTCACTGATGATTAATTTGAGAAATTAACAGGTTACAATTCAGGGTCATAAATATTTAGGGTTCAATTCTTCCAGTCAGGATAGCCTCTCTTCTGCCATGCTTAAAGACAGGCTTCTCTTTGCCTGGCTAACATTACAAAGCTTTTAGGGCAGCTGATAAATGCTCACAGGGCACACCACTCCACCATGAGCTGCAGCCAGAAGGCACTTGGCTTTAGCTCCGTGGGTCAACAAGCCTACCTCTCCTAATTAAATGCCTAGAAGCAGGCACCCTACTCTGCAAGCAAGCCTCCTGCTGAAGTCATTAGCTAGCCCACCCACCACTGTGTCTTTTGCTCGTACTCTTGGTTCTTCTTCTGCTGCTCCTCTGCCACTCCTCTGGTATCACAGTGTTCTGTCCCTGGGTTGAGGCAGTTCAGTGTACAGGGATCTTGGGGTCCAATGGGCACATTTCACTCTGGCTCTTTCTTCTTGATAGTAGTGAGATATCCCATTTCTGCTTCTGAGAAGGCTCATTTTAAACATGGTAGAGATCCAAGTTTTTACAATCACAAAGAACTCGGTTAACCACTCACAACTGAATCATGTAATTCTGTCAGCATCTTCCACTTTCTCTTATCCAGACCCAGCAAGGCAAAACTGTTGTTTGGTGGGAGGTACAAAGACAACGGGCAGCAGAGACATATGAAGTGATTCACTTCACTGCATTTTCTTATTCCACATATTCAGAAGAAAATGAGTGAAGATTTTTCTCTGAATAATTCTTTTCTTTGTCCCTTTTTAGGGGAAGTAGGTTCAAGCAGTATCCCTGTTTGTTACCAGAGAGTTTTCCCTAACCAGAATACCATTAATTTCATTTTCTATAAAATTAGGATCATAAGACTATTGTGACAAATGAGAAAATACATGTAAAGAACTTAAAATAGTGTCTGGCACTTAGTAACGGCACAATAATATTGTTGTTGGGTGCCGTCAAGTTGATTCCAGTTCATAATGACCCCATATGACAGAGTAAAACTGCCCATTATGGTTTTCTTGACTATGTAAGGTCTTTATGGAAACCGATCACTTTCTCAGAGCTACTGGGTGAGATTGAGTCATCAACTGTTTGGTTCTTAGTTGAATGCTTAAGAGCACTACCAAGGCTCCTTAGAAAAGACACTATTGTTCTTAAGTGCTGTTGAGTCCATTTCAACTCACAGCAACTCTGTATAGGGTTTCCAAGGAGCAGCTGGTGGATTTGAACCTCCAACCTTGAGGCTGGCTGTACAGTGCCCATCCTACAGTGCCACACCAGGACATATTGTTGTTGTTGTTGTTAAGTGCTGTCGAGTTGACTCCGACCCATAGCAACCCTGTGTAGAATTTCCAAGGAACATCTGGTGAGCTTGAACCGCCAACCTTGCAGTTCAAACAGCTTTGCAGTCTAGCACATTAACCCACAGTGCCACACTAGTTGTTGTTAAGTGCCGTTGAGTTGACTTCGACCCATAGCAACCCTGTGTAGGGTTTCCAAGGAAGAGCTGGTGAGCTTGAACCTCCAACCTTGCAGTTCAAACGGCTTTGCAGTCTGGCCCATTAACCCACAGCGCCACACCAGGATTCTCTTGTTGTTGTTGTTATGTACCGTGGAGTCGGTTCCAACTCATAACGACCCTGTACAGGATTTCCAAGGCTGTAAATCTTTACAGGAGTAGAGAGCCTCATCTTTTTCCCGCGGAACAGCTGCTAGTTTCAAACTGCTGACCTTGAGGTTCTCAGCCCGATTTGTAACCACTATGCTACCAGACTCCATTGTTGTTATGTGCCGTGGAGTCGGTTCCTACTCATAGCGATCCTGTACAGGGTTTCCGAGGCTATAAATCTTGGCTGTAAATCTTTATGGGAGCAGAAAGCTGTTTCTCCCACGGAACAGCTGGTAGTGTCGAACTGCTGACCTTTCGGTTTGCAGCCTGATTCGTAACCACTACGCTACCAGAGCTAAAGGATTCTCCAGCTGTCTGCTACTATCATGATGTAGAGAAGAAGTCACTATTCATCCTCTGTATCTCCCAGATGTTTCTTGCTGCTGGGTGTTGGTACGACCCTCTGGCAATGGGCAAGTCGCCAGCAATGGTTGGGGCCATCAGTGCTGACTGGTCTTTCAGTCTATGGAATAAAAGTGCCTTTATTCCAAATTTTGTACCTTCTGTGGATTGAATTGTGTCCTTCTAAAATATGTGTTGTAAATTCTAATATATCTGTGGTTATAATCCCTTGTGGAAATGGGTGTTCTTTGTTATGTTAATGAAACATTTTCTTGTAGGGTGTGTCTCTAATAAATCTCTTTTAACATGGAAAAGAGCAGGTTAGGCAAGTAGCAAGCAAACAGAGTACCAGAAAGGTGTTTACCTGTGATTTGTTGACTATGTAAAGACTTTCAATTGTGTGGATCATGACAAGCTATGGACACCATTGCAGAGAATGGGCATGCCAGAACACTTAATTGTGCTCATGAGGAACCTGTACATAGACCAAGAGGCAGTTGTTCAAACAGAACAAGAAGAAACTGAATGGTTTAGAATCAGGAACAGTGTGTTCCAGGATTGTACTCTTTCACCATATTTTTAAAATCTGTATGCTGAGCAAATAATCTAAGAAACTGACATCAGGATTGAAGGAAGACTCATTAACAACTTGCAATATGCAGATGATACAACACTTTTTACTGAAAGTGAAGCAGACATAAACATTTACTGATGAAGATCAAAGACCACAGACTTCAATATGGATTGCACCTCAATGTAAAGAAAACAAAAATCCTCACCACTGCAGGAATAAAAAACATGATAAATGGAGAAAAGATTAAAGTTGCAAAAAACTTCATTTTGCTTGGATCCACTATCAGCGATCCTGGAAGCAGCAGTTAAATGAAAGGACACATTGCAGTAGGCGAATTTGCTGCATAAGACATCTTGAAAGTTTTCAAAAACATAGATGGCACTCTAAGTACTAAGGTGCACCTGACCCAAGCCATGATATTTTCATTTGATGTTATGGTGTTGGAGAAGAATATTGAAGGTACCATGGGCTGCCAGAAGCACAAACAAATCTGTGTTGGAAGAAGTACAACCAGAATGCTCCTAAGAAACCATGATGGCCAGACTTTGTCTCTCATACTTGGGACATATTATCAAGAGGTAAAAGTCCCTGGAGAAGAATGTCATGCTTGCTAAGTGGAGTGTGATTGAAAAAGAGAAAGACTCCCAACAAGATGACACAGTGGCAGCAGAAATGGGCTCGAGTGCAGTAAAGATTGTGAGGATGGTGCAATGTTTCATTCTGTTGTGCATAGGTCACTATGTCATCATGTTGTGCAACTTGATGACACCTAACAATAATAACAGCAAAGATAGTTGCTGTATCACATGAGGAAACCAAGAAACAGAAACTGAAAAGAGACAAGGAATCTTCTCCAAAGCCAACAAAATGAGAAAGCCTTCTAGAGCTGATGCTCTAATTTCAAATTGCTGTAGTGCTGTGGGCTAATGTGCTAGACTGCAAAGTTGATTTGAACTGCAACGTTGGTGGTTCAAGCTCACCAGCTGCTCCTTGGAAACCCTATAAAGGATTGCTATGGTTTGGAACCGACTCGATGGCACTTGACAACAACAACAGAAAAAAAACTGAGAAAATACGTTTGTTTATTAAAGCCACTTGTATTTTTGTTAGAGCAGCACTCAGTAACTGAGTACTGAAAACTAACTGGAAATCTGTGCATCTGTATGTGTATTTTGTTGTCAATGAGGATTTTCTCTTGTTTCTCTCTCACTTAAAATGATCTTTCACTTTAAACATTGAGCAATTGCTGAAAAGAAGAACAGTTAAGAAATCTGGATTCTAATTAACATTATCACTAATTGTTGAGTAGCTCTGACTGAGTCACTGTTGCTTTTTTTTTTTTTTTTTTTTGTAAACAAGGGTAAGAACTACAAAGATTAATGAAGGCTGTCAAGACTGGTATAAGAACGAAACTAAAATGTTTCCATAATGATATCTTCTTATGAATCCAATACTTTGTTTCACTTGATTGCATAGAGCCTGCCAAAGGTAGAGAACAGTTATTTTTGTTTTGATATGTGAGAAAGCCGTAAGCCAGGGCACAGAGTCTGTTTCACATGGCTTGGTTTTGCTGTTCTTCCTCTGAGCTCCTGACAGAGCCTTCAATGCTCTATAATGATTTGCTTCTCCCACCATACCATCTTACTGAGGGTCCAATACCATCTTCTTCATCTTTTAATCCCTGCTGCCCATTTCAAGGTCTGGCTCATGGTAAGATGCCCGAGAATGCTTGTAGAATGAATGAATGGAAGGTGTAAAATTAAATCAGGATCAATGACTTGATCCTTTGATTCTTAAGCAAATGCTTGTTTATTCCTTTCATACTGCTGCCCACCCCAGTGTGACCTGGATATTATCAGAGGAAAAGGAAGAATGACTAGTTATGGAAGGATTTGGAAGCATTAAACCAAGGACATCATTTTTTTCTCTTGTATTTTGAAAAATTGGATAGTCAAAGGAACATCTAATCCAAAGGTGGAGTACCTTTTTTCTACCATACAAAATTATCAGCTTAAAAATTAGCCTGCTATATTTGGTCACACGTTTAATCAACTCACACCTAATGTGATGATGGCTGGAGTCCTGGTGTAGCGCTGTGGGTTAATACACCAGACTGTAAAGCTGTTTGAACTGCTAAGTTGT
This sequence comes from Chrysochloris asiatica, assembly GCF_000296735.1. Lineage (NCBI taxonomy): Eukaryota > Metazoa > Chordata > Mammalia > Afrosoricida > Chrysochloridae > Chrysochloris > Chrysochloris asiatica. The sequence continues at coordinate 18,131,254 of NW_006408526.1, forward strand.
TGGTTCAAGCTCACCAGCTATTCCTTGGAAACCCTATTCAGGATCGCTATTGGTCAAAACTGACTCAACAGCACTTAATAACAATAATGTTGTGTCTGGAGTCCCGGTGTGGTGCTGTGGGTTAATGTGCTAGGCTACAAGGTTGGTTTAAACCGCAATGTCAGGGGTTCAAGCTCACCAGAAACCCGATACAGGGTTGCTATGAGTCAGAACCGACTCGATGACACATAACAATGTGATGGCAGGTGTGGTGCTGTAGGCTAAAGCACTGGGCTGCAAGGTCAGTTTGAACCACAAGATCAGCAGTTCAAACTCATCAGATGCTCCTTGGAAACCCAAAACAGGGTCACTATGATTCAGAACCCACTTGACACTTAACAACAACAACAACAACAATGTGATGGCTGGAACTTGTTGTTGTCTTGACAGGGCCAGATCAAATGTTGGTCCACGGGCTAGACGTTCCCCACCCCTGAACATTATCAACCAGTGACTGTAGATTTATTGAGAATTTGCTCTGTGTAACACGCTCAACTCAGCATCCCAGGTTTGCTGTCTGTTCTATAGGAGGTATACATGTGGAAGGGGAAAGTCTGTGGGTGGGATAAATAGTTTGTGCTTGACTACTATCCTAAGGTTTGGCTGTTTAAACCCACACAGTAGTGTTATAGGAGAAGATCTGGTAATCTGTGTCTGTAAACATTGTTGTTGTTAAGTGCTGTTGAGTTGGTTCTGACTCATAGCGATCCTGTATAGGGTTTCCAAGGAGTGGCTTGAGGGTTTGAACTTGCAGTTAGCAGGCCAGTGCCTATCTTATAGGAAGTAGCTAGAAGGTGAAGATTGTAGCCAGAGTTCTAGGTGAGGAAAGGCTCCAGAACATGTCAATTTGGGAACTTCTAGGGACAGGGTCTCTGCTATCTTCTCAATGGAAACACAGAAACCTTCCACAGGGTAAGAAATTCCCCAAGTCTCCTAATCCAGGCTGGTTCACAGTCACTCTGTGTAATGGTCTTCACACATGCTCCTTAAATGACTTATGCTTTTGTCAGAAGAATCAATATTAAAAGGTGCTACAGGCGAGAAAGAAGGAAGTCGTTTTACAAAAAAATATGGTAAATTGAAACATGGCAAATTTCTCACTGGCCTGCCTTTGTTCCTACTTCCCAGTATAAAGCATGGGCATTTGAGTCATTCAAAAAAAGAAAAAGAGTACTTGGTACAGAGTGGGTATGCAATAAGTAGTGCCCAGCCTCAGGCACTAGAGTCAAATTCAAATGCCCACAAGCCCAGGCAATGACGTGAAATGAGTAAGAGAGATTAGATATCATGTGCACATAAGAGTCTGATGGTGACTATGGCAAAACAGCTGTTGCATGTGTTCCCTCGAAAGCCAGCTGCTACTCACAGCCATCTAATTATTACTATGCTAGAATTTGGGTTCTTTGTTGTCACATCTTCTTACTTTTAAAAAAGAAGTTAATAATTTGGAATTCTATGTGAAATCCCCCAATTGCAAATGTGGTGACTATTTGAAATTTGCAAATTGTTCCCTAGTCCATTCTCCCCATCTTCCTTTATGTAATAGAACCCATCTATTTTATTGTTAGGTGCCCTTCCAGTTGGTTCAGACTCATAGCAACCCTATGTACAACATGGCGAAAAGCAATCTGGTCTTGCACCAACCTCACAATTATTGTTTGAGACCATTGTTACAGTTACTGTATCAGTCCATCTTTTTCATTGACCCTCTACTTTCTCAAGCATGATGTTCTTTTTCAGGGACTGGTCCCTCCTAACAACATGTCCAAAGTATGAGATAAAGACTTGCCATCCTGGTGTCTTAGGATCATTCTGGCTGTACTTCTTCCAACACAGATTTGTTAGTTCTCTGGCAGTTCATGTTGTTGTTAAGTGCTGTCAAGTCTGTTTTAACTCACAGTGACCCTATACAGAGTTCTGAGGAGCAGCTGATGGGTTCAAATTGCTGACCTTGTGGTTCACAGTCCAGTGCTGATCCTACAGCATCACACCAGGAGTCCTGGCAAATCATAGTACTTATAATATTCTTTTCAACACCATAATTAAAATAAATTGCTTCTTCTATGGTCTTCTTTATTCATTGTCCAACTTTCACATGCATATGAGGAAATTGAAAATACCATGCTTGGGCAGGTGTACCTTAGTTTACAAATTGACGTCTTTGCTCTTGGATGCATTAAAGAAGTCTTATGCAGTACATTTGTCTAGTGCAATATGTCATTTGATTTCTTGACTGCTACTTTCACGAGTATTGATTGTGGATTCAAGCAAAATCACATCTTTGACAACTTCAATCTTTTTTCCGTGTATCATGATGTTATTTATTGGTCCAGTTGTAAGGATTTCTGTTTTCTTTACATTGAGGTGCAATCCATATTACAGACTATGGCCTTTGATCTTCATCAGTAAACATTTCAAGTCCTCTAAGCTTCCAGCAAGCAAGGTTGTGTCATCTGCAAATCACAGGTTATTTAATGAATCTTCCTCCAATCCATGTTCTTCTTCACATAGCCTAGTTATTCAGATTATTTTGTTCAGCATATAGATTGAATAAGTATGGTGTTAAGGATGCAACTCTGGCACACACCCTTCCTGATTTTAAACCACTCAGTGTCCCCTTGTTGTGTTCAAATGACTGCCTCTTGGTCTATATATGTGTTCCTCATGAGCACAATGAAGTGTTGTGGAATATCTATTCTTCGCAATGTTACCCAGTTTGTATGATCCACATAGTCAAATGCCTTTGCATAGTCAATAGAACTGGTATTGTCTGCTGTTATCCAAGATCCTTCTGATGTCAGCAATGATAATTCTGCTTCCACATCCTTATTTGAATTTATAGTAATTCCTTATCAATGTACCACTGCATTTTTTGTTGAATTATCTTCAAAAATTTTTTATTTTCATGTGATATTAATGACATAGTTTGATTTCTGTATTCCTTTCTTTGAAATAGGCATAAATATGGATTTGTTCCAATCAATTTGGCCAGGTAGTTGTCTTCCAAATTTCTTAGCATAGATGATTGAATGCTTCTAGTGCTGCATCAGTTTGTTGAAACATTTCAGTTTATATTCTATCAATTTCTGAAGACCTTGTTTTCTGGAAATACTTTCAGTGCAGCTTGAACTTCTTTCTGCATTACTGTTGATCCTTGATCATTTGGTACCTCTTGAAATGATTGAACATTGACCAATTCTTTCTAGCACAGTGACTTGGTGTGTTCCTTCTTTTGATACTTCCTGTGTCATTCAATATTTTGCCCATAGAATCTTTCAATATTGCAACCCAAGACTTGAATTTTCCTGGCTTCAGGATTTAACAGAATACAAATTGAAATGTTTCAACAAACTGATGCAGTGCTGGAGGTGCTCACTCATCCATGCCAAGAAATTTGGAAGACAGCTACCTAATACTTGATCAATTAATTGAAAGAGATCCATATTTGTGCCCATTCCAAATAATGGTGATCCAGCAGAATGTAGAAATCATCAAACAATATTGTTAATATCACATGCAAGTTAAATTTTGCTGAAGATCATTTCTTTCAGCTTATTAAATGCTGAGTGTGTTCTTTCCTTTTGGATTTCTAATTCCAGATTTTGCACATTTTATTATAATACTGACTTTGTCTTCTCGAACTGCTCTTGGAAATTTTCTGGTAAGCTCTTTGACTTCATTTCTTATAGTCATGTTAGCTTCTCTACCTTCAAGATTAAGTTTGAGTATCTTCTGACATCCATTTTTTTCTTGTCTTTCTTTCCTGCCTTTTAAATGATCTTTTGCTTTCTTCACATATGAAATTTGTGATGTCATATTACAACTCTTCAAGTCTTTGATCATTAGTGTATTATGCATCAAATCTGTTCTTGAGATGTTCTTGAAATTCAGGTGAGTTAAACTCAAGCCTATATTTTGCACTCGTGACCTTGTTTTAAGTTTCTTCAGTTTTACAGCTTGGTACAGGTACAATGAAAGATA
>NW_006408526.1:18137896-18150387 GCF_000296735.1 Chrysochloris asiatica
TGGAGAGATGGAGCAGCTGGGGACTTTAGACACAGAGAAGGAGAGGGGCTGTGTGCTGAGGACTCTTTGGTTTGTTGATGATACATGGAGGGGATTATAACCACGGCAATGAAATGATATATGATAGGATGATTGTAAAACTAATGTTCTTCCATGTAAACGCTCACATAATTCACAATAAAACATTAAAAAAAAAATATTCAGTTTTAGCCTGAACTCATTGTTGTTGTAGGAACAGATGGTGGGTTTGAACAGTTGACTTAATGGTCACCCTACAGTGCCACACACCAGGACTCCTCATCTTGAATTTACATATGAGCAATAGATGATCTTTTCTACAGTTGACCCCTGGCCTTGGCTGGTGCTATTGAGCTTCTCCGTCATCTTGTCTCTTCCCATAGATGTAGGCAATTTGATTCCTGTGTATTCCATCAGGTTAGGTCCATGTGTATAGTCTCTGTTTATCTTGTTGAAAAAAGGTATTTGCAATGAAAGAGTCATTGGTTTTATAAAATTCTATTATGTGATCTCCAGCAGAATTTTTCTTACCAATTGTCCAACTACTGATTCTGCCCCAAATTTTGCATTGTAATCACTAGTAATTATCAATGTGTCTTGATTGTTTGACCTATATTATATTGAAGAAGTTGGTAGAATTCTTCAATTTCATCATCACTGGCTGGAAAAACCATGTGAGAGCCACGTCTGACTTCTGCTGGCTTCACAAAGGGGAAAGAGAATCACACTCAAAATCAACTCAAAGTTGATTTATATGAAGTGGAGTTCAGGCATGCTTACACCCTATAACCTTCTGACACCAACCAACCATCCCTTCCACAGGATTCTCTGCTTCACATCTGGCCATTGCAATGGCCACACAGAACTCATAACAATACTTGCACTGATGGGGTTTATTAGGGAAGTGAATAGGGTCAAAACTAACTCAGGATGCAGCAGTTCTCCAGTCAGGAATGTCTCTTGTCTGTTATACTGCAGGCATGCCTCACTCTTGATTTCAGCCTCTCATCCATGTGGTCCCTTGGCCTCTTCCCTGTTGAAGCAAGTGTTTTAAAGTTCTTTTAGCCTCTGTGAATGCCCAAAGGGCACATTCTTCAAGCTGTCTCCTGCCCATAAGCACTCAGCTTTACTCAGCCTAGAACCCGAAAAGCTCTGTCTCTCCATGCCATTGCCTCAGCAATCACTGTTCCTCTGGGTAGGAAAAACTAACAACAGGATGAACCTGGAGGACATTATGCTGAGTGAAATAAGCTGATCCCAAAAAAGCAAATATTGCATGAGACCAATGTTACAAAAAGGTGTAAGTTTTTCTTAATAAAAGAAGCAATCTATGATGGTTTGGGGGAACGAGGTAAATTATTCGCAGGCTAAATGGTGACATATTAACATGGGTGACAGGGCAGGCAGTATATATAGTAAGAAGGAGGTTGGCAGAGGAAGGATGAAGGTAGTGGGAGACACAGGAAGGAATGAAATAGTTAAAGTGAATAGAGAGAAATACTGTTAACTGTTGGTACATGGAAGAGATTGCAAACATTGTAATGAAGCAAAGTATATGATTTGTTGACTGTAAAACAGAGTCAACCTTCACTCAATTCACAAGACAAAGTTAAAAACAAAACCCCCAAAACCAGTAGGCCCTTGAATTCCATTTTAATTTTTTTTTTTTTTACTTTTCATACTGGTTGCAAACCTATTTCAACCACATGGACAGGTTCTTTAGTTTTGATGACAGTTGAGAACAGAAGACAGGAAGCCAGCTGGTTGCCTGCATGCCTGGAATGCCTACCAATCTAGATCGCTAATGAAAGAGTGATACTTATATTTCATAAAGTCACTGTCATTTGGCCTCTGGTGTGACACTGTAGGATCAGTACTGTACTGTGACTCACAAGGTCGGCAGTATAAACCCACCAGTGGTTCCTCAGAAACCCCATACAGGATCACTATGAGTCAGAATTAATAATTACAATGAAAACAATGCAAACAAGGTATGTGTGTACAGGTGTGTATATATAAGTCCTGGTGTGGCACTCTGGGTTAATGAGCTGGACTGCAAGGTTAGCTTGAACCACAAGGTAGGCGGTTCAAGCTCACCAGCTGCTCCTCGGAAACGCTATATAGGGTTTCTATTAGTTGGAACTGACTTGATGACCCTTAAAAACAACAATATATGTTGTTAAGGGCCATTGAGTCCATTCCAACCCATAGTGACCCTCTGAAACATTAGTTTTTAAAGCAATGAAACAGTGTAAGAGCCATATCATGCTTTCTAGAAACTTTAGTCTCACTGGAAAAATCCATCTCTGATACAAAACAATTATTTCACAATATAGAACAGTGTCAGGAAATGATATTGATTCTGAGTGCTGTAAGAATTCAAATGAGTCAGGTACCAATGAAAGATTATCTATGTGCTTTGCTGGACTGATGGTGGTACATTTGCCAATAGCAGACATTTGTGGTGGTGGCTGTGTGCTGTCCAGTTGGTTCTGACTCATTGCGACCCTGTATAGTGTTTCCAAGGCTATAAGTCATTACAGGAGCAGAAAGCCTTATCTTTCTCCTGGGGAGCAACTGGTAGATTTGAACTGTTAGCTTTGTGGTTTGCAGCCAAGCTCATAATCATTACCAGGCATCCTTTCCCAGGAGCTTAGTGTGGCAAATTGTCAGTGACAGCGATTGGACCAGTAACAGGTGTGTTCTGTGCCTGTTGATGTTGCCCACACTTCCAGGAGACAGGGGATGAGAACACCTGGACAAGGTGATGCTTTCATTATTGAGCATTCACATTTTACATTCATTGCATTTTTTATTGATCATCATAACCACCCTCCCTTATTTCACAGATGAGAAACTGTGGTTGAAAGTTTAAATAACGTAGCTGAGGATAAACACATCAAACTAAACCCACTGATACCAAGTATCTTTTGATTCATAGAGCTCCTGTAGGACAGAGTAGAACTGCTCCCTAGTGTTTCCAAGACTGTAAATCTTTATGGGCGTTTGCAGCCTCATCATTCTCTTGTGCAGAGCACAATAAAGAAGCAAGGACTTGGTACGAAACAGTAGTGGGTTAGAATCTTTGTTCTATCAATTACTAGTGACTATCCTCAGACAACTAGTAATTGATAGGACAAGGATTCCAAACCACAATAGTTTGGTACCAAGTTCTTGCTTCTTTATTGTGCTCTGATTCCTTGCCATGCTACATGAGGCTGACTGACATTGGTAATTGTGTCAGTGAAGATGAGGAAAAATAAACTTTGACATCTAGCTTTGGCATTATAAGAATTACTTGAAATACATTCATGAATAAGATTTCAAGAGGAAAGTGGGAAAGGATGAATCATTTAAAATAAACCTAGAAGTAACAAATGGTGTTTGGAGGATCATTTTCTTGAGTTTCCCATAATGCATTTTGATCTCTAAGAACAGAGGCTCATTAAACAGGAGGATTATTTGCTTATTTGAGATGACAAATCTATCCTCCTAATCATGGCTGCAAATACTTGGGAGCCTGATAATAAACACATTTTCATAATCTTTTCAAAGATTAATGAATGATAATTACTTTATTCAATGGCAAAAACCTTGGTTTGGAGTACATGTCTTGATAACAATTTTAGCTATTCATATTGTAAAATGAATTTACATAATGCATTGCTTATAATGCCTGCTTCCTTCACTCCCCTCCTTTCAGATTCACTATTAGACTTTTCATTTTTCAGAATAAAGTAATTCAGCTGTTTCATGACTGTCAGTTACTGCTTTTAAAAAAATCACACTTGGAGTTTTAGTTCTCCGGTGAGCTAGGGGCATTACTCAATATTTGTTGACATTGTGGCTGCAAGAGCCTTTGTTTTCTTTATGTAAAATGAAGTGTCATTTCAATATTGAAGTTTAGGGAATGCTAAAGAGCAGTTATGAAATTACACAGTTGATGCTCTTAATTGCAATGTAGGGCCTGGAGACCATCACTGAGCAGCAAATTAATAAAATCCTTCTCAAGTGGAAAGGTCATATTCAAAGAGACTGTAGGTTTTAAGCTATGAAAACCTGGGAAGGCATCTACATTGTCACAGAGAAGAAGAAAGACCCAGATGCAGTCCTGATAACAAGTGAGGAATGAAAACAAGAGTGATTTGTGCACACAGGACAAGGTTAGTCACAGACAAAGGAGAAAGTGTGAGGTGTTCATCAGAAATAGAAACAATGAGGCACTCACTCCAGCATTTATAGCAAAGTTGAAAGGAAGGGAAAACAACTGCTGGCTTAGGGTAGGGAGAGACTGGATCCCTCATACACTGCTGCTGAGAATGGTGCAGCCACTGTGGGAAATGGTATGGCATGTCCTTAAAAAGAAATACCATATGATCTAACAATCCCTAGATATATATCCTAAAGAAATAAGAACCGTGACATGAATAGATATACTCATATTCAGTTTAGCACTATTCACAATAGAAAAAAAGATGGAAACAAATGCTCATCTGTGATTGAATGGAGAAACACATTATGGTAAATACATGCTGTGGAAAACTATACAATGTGAAGAATAACAAATCTACAAAACACCACACAACCTGGATGAACATGACATTATGCCAAGTGAAGAGAGTCCATCATAAAATGATAATGTTTGAGACCACTATTATAAAAAGTCAAAGATCTTCACACACAAACATTTGATGGTTACCAGAGGTGAGAGGGGAAGAGATGTTAAATCGCTGAGTAGAGAATGGTGGTTGTAGAGGTGGTGGTATGCTCTGGAGTTAATTCTGATGCACAGTGACCCTACCTATAGGGTTTCTAAGGCTGTAAATATTTATGGGAACAGAAAGCCTCATCTTTCTCCCTCAGAGCATCTGCTGGACTTGAACAGCTGACCCTTTGGCTAGTAGCCCAATGGGTAACCCATGATGCTACCAGGGCTCCTTTTCATTTTCACAGTATTCCTGAAAACTAGAGGTCGTTCTCTGACCTTTTAACATTAATATCAAGGGCTAGCACTTTATTTTATCCATTCTAATATATCCAGCATCTGCTGCAGTATTAGTAAAAAGGTGATGTACATTAAGCATTTGCTGAACAGTTGAATCTCTGGCCTGGGGAGGTTCAGTTACATTCTTAAAAAGCCAGACCTAGAAATAATTTAAAACTAAAGTCTAGAGCCATTGCTGAAATCTACTTATATTTAGTTTTTGTTCTAGCTGAAGCACAATCAAGGCATTAGGAGGTGTTTGCATGTAGGGGCTGTGCTCTATCTTGTTGTTAGATCCCCAGGGCCTGATAATGCGGCCGACACATAGGAGGCATCAGTCTTCCCATATATAATCAACATCTCACATACATTGCATTTGTTAGCAGTCTGATGTTTCATTTTTAAAATTAATTTAGTAAACTATTTGTGTCATAATAAATAACCTTGACTGTTAATGGATGAGGTTCTAACTATGAGTTACCATAAATGATCTGCTGAAAGCAAAATTGATAAGAATTGTCTGTAGGAAACTGTATCTTTGCCTTTCACTGTGTTTTGTACCCCTTAGTTCTGTTTCCATGTTTTAGTAGTTACATAGGAGTCCTGGTATGGATAAACACTGCAGGGTCAGTGGTTCAAACCCACCAGCTGCTCCTCAGAAACCCTATACAGGGTCTCTGTGAGTCGTAACTGATTTGACAGCACTTAACAAGAGCAGTAGTCACATGGCTAAGTATGACTGGGAAGAGAAAGGAGTCTCATGGGTTACCTGGGGTTTAATTATGCTCAATTCTTTCCCTGAATATTTCGCTTCTCCCAGACTCAACAGGATTGTGTATGGGGAAAGAAATGTGCCAAAATACGGAGCACATCAGAGATACAGTAATTATTTGATGTCCTGTCAATCTGATGTTCTTTAAATATTTGTTTGTCAGAGACTGAGGACGTATCTCATGGGATAAGCATTCTGATTGTAGAGTTAGCTCCTCCAAGCAATCCCTATCTACCCTGATGTGTACCAACTCAGAAGAAAGAAATCTTTGCCTTAATCCAATCAGTTTTCATAGAAGGCAGCTCAGGACTTTATTATAAATTCTGTTTCTAGAACATGTTCCTGAGAGGGCACAGAGCTCATCCCAACCCTAGTTGTTTTTTAAAATATTTCTTTCAACCACATAGACTGTTGTTGTTATTAGGTGCCATTGAGTCAGTTCTGACTCATAGAGACCCCATGCACAACAGAACAAAATGCTGCGTGGTCCTGGGCCATCCTCATTATTGTGTTTGAGTCTGTTGCTACTGCCAGGGAGTCAGTTGGTTTCCTCAGTCTCGCTGCCCCTCCACTTTATCAAGCATGATATCCTTCTCCAGAGAATGGTCCCTCCTGATAATATGTCTGAAATATGAGAGAACTTATCTCACCACCTTATAAGGAACATTCTGACTGTACTTCTTCCAACAGATTTGTTTGCTCTTCTGACAGTCAACAGTACTTTTAATATTCTTCTCCAATATCTTAATACAAATGTATACTTTCTTCTATGGCTTTCCTTATTCATTGTCCAATTTTCACATTCATATTTCTAACTTACAGCAACCCTGTATAGGGTTTCTGAGGAGCGTCGGGTAAGTTTGAACTGCTGGCCTTGAAGTTCAAACTGACCTGGCAGCTTAGTGCTACCACTGAAAAGACCATGGCTTGGGTCAGGCACAGTTTAGTCCTCAAGCTGACATCTTGGCTCTTGATCACTAGAGAGGCCTTGTGCAGCAGATGTGCCTAAAGCAATATGGTGTTTGATTTCTTGACTGCTGCTTCCATGAATGTTGATTGTGGATCTAAGCAAAATGAAATATTTGACAACTTTAGTTTTTCTCCATTTAGTGTAGTGGTTATGAATCAGGTTGCGAACCTCAAGATCAGCAATTTGAAACTACCAGCTGTTACTTGGGAGAAAAATGAGGCTTTCTGCTCCTGTAAAGATTTACAGCCAGGGTCGCTATGAGTCGGAACTGACTCCACAGCATATAACAACAACATAATGATATTTATTGATCCAGTTGTGAGGATTTTTGTTTTCTTTACATTGAGGTATAATCTATACTAAAGGCTGTAGTCTTTAATCTTTATCAGTAAGTATTTTACCACATATATTAGCACCCTGAAAGAATTCTTGTGAATGTAATGTTCCATCTCATTGGATTTTCAGTGATGTCTACTTCTTCTTAAGTGTCATCAAGTCAGTTGTGAGTCCTGGCAACACTGTGCAGGGTTTCTGAGAAGTGGCCAGTGGGTTTAAACCACTGACCTTGCAGTTAGCAGTCCACTGCTTATCCTACAATTCCATACCAGTGATGTCTTGTTGTTGTTGTTAAGAGCCGTTGAGTCGATTCTGACCCATAGCGACCCTGTATAGGGTTTCTGAGGAGCAACTGGTGAGCTTGAACCGCCAAACTTGCAGTTCAAAGGCTTTGCAGTCTGGCGCATTAACTCAGCACCACACGTCTTAGCATCTGTTATTTATTGATACCCCAGGTGTCCCACGTCTTCTCCACGATGTCAGAAAGTAATAACCTCTCACTCTCCTCTCCTGGTACTTCCATATGATTGTGATCGTAAAATAAGTTGACCCTACATCAGAACTTGTAACTTGGGAGGTGTTTGACCTATAGCTGGAAAAAAGGATCTTATAAATGTATGATTTAATTTGTTACATAGGAAGATATGAATTGAATCTAGATATGATTTATTATTCATTTTTCTCATAGCTTTTTGGCATGTAGTATTTGTTTTATTATCACAGCAGCTGATGTCTATTAGGTATGAGGTTCTTCCAACTTTTATCTCTCTAATAAGGAGCCTCTGGAATAATGTTCTGTAGCATTTCCCACAAAAGTAGCCCTAGTAAGTTTGGTAGAATTGAATCTATACATGCTCAAATAAAGGACTACACAGCTGATGAAAGAGCTTGCTATTATTTTGGGATTGGGCTCTCATACTTGGAACTCCTCAGTATGATATAACCGTAAATAGAAATAATGATTTCTTATGGTGCTATAGGATTACCACTGGACTGCAAAATACAATATCGGCAGTTCAAACCCACCAGCTGCTCCTTGGAAACCTTATATGGGGTTGCTATGAGTCAGAACCAACTTGATGGCGCATAACAACACCACCACCATGTCTTTATATTTGTTGCTTTAAGGGAAACTAATATCTCATGTCATTTGGTATGTGGTGGTGGTAATGGTGATTTTGTTCCATCCAGTAGATTCTGACTCATAGCAACCCTGTATAAGGTTTTCAAGGCTATAAATCTTTACAGGAGCAGAAATCCTCATGTTTCTCCCTTAAGGTAGCTGGTGGATTTGAACTGTTGACCTTGCGGTTATCAGTCCAATGTGTAACTCACTATACCACTGGGGTAACCCATTCTTATTCTGGCATATAGAACACAGAATTTTGGTGCTGAAAGGAACCTTAGAAATTGATTCCAACCACTTCTTTTACAGATGAGAAAACTGAGGCCAGAGATTAAAAGACTTACCAACAGTTACCTGTCAAATCATGAGAGATTCTTTCCATTTGGACTGGTGACTGCTTAGTGGCTGCTATTGTATTTTTTGGAGTCCTGGTGTGGTGCTGTGGGCTAATGCATCAGATGCAAAGTCATTTGAACTGCAAGGTCGGCAATTCAAGCTCACCAGCTGCTCCTTGGAAACCCAATACAGGGTCGTTATGGGTCGGAATCAACTCGACGGCACTTAACAACAAAAACAACATTGTACTTTTTGTCACTTTCATCATTGTATCAGGTTTCCTCCAAGTGTAGCACATCTGAGGACTCTAGCTATTTGGTGATCTCCCAGTGAGGGCAAGGAATGCTAATAAAATCCAATCTCTTGTAGAAAATTAGCAAACTGATTAACTCATTGGCTATAGGGATATTCTGAGATCCAGCTGGACACCTGACAGAATCACATCAAATTTTCATGGAGGCAATTAGTTCCCTCCACTTAGAGCCATTCATTTGTAAGCTAACAGTTAAACTCCAGCCTACAACATTAAAATGTGATTAGCCCTTTGCTAATAATACCTAAGATACGTCAAGGTGATTATGAGGGATGAGTGAGAAAATCTAAAGTATGAGATGGTTGATTTTCAGACTATTTGTTTAGGGTTGACTCACCACTGGATGAGATGGCAAACATTTCTTTGGTGAGGCACATCAGCCATTTCTTTTATTAATGAGAAGGCAGAGTCAAAGATACCTTTGATTGATTCCAAGAAATATTCTAAAATATATGTTCCTCAGATTTGGATTCCAGTCAAAAATGACTTGGGGTAGTTTAGCACATAAACATTGCTTGAAAGGTTGAAACAACTGGGATTATTCAGAATGAAGAGACAGCTGAGGGGTATTTGAAGGACTTATATTGGTGTGGCACTGAGGGTTAATGCACTGGACTGAAAAGCTAGTTTGAACCACAAGGTTGGCAGTTCAAACTCACCAACTGCTCCTTGGAAATGCTATACAGGGTTGCTATAGGTTGGAGTTGGCTTGATGGCATTTAACAATAACACACTACGTTTTCTAGATAGGACAGTGGTAATCTGTCCTGCATTTCTACTGACCACCACTTGTCTGTCAGTGTGTCATACTGTGGTGGCTTGCTTGTTGCTGTGATGCTGGAAGCTATGCCATTGGTATTTTCAATGCTGTCAGGGCCACCCACGGTGGACAGGTTTCAGCTGAGCTTCCAGACTAATACAGACTAGGAAGAAGGAGAGACAGACTACTTCCGAATGTTTAGCCATTGAAAACTTTATGAATAGCAGTGGTACACTGTCAGATAGCACTAGAATACTGACTATTAAAACATTATGGATAGTGCCAGAATATTATCAGGTATAGTACCAGAAGATGAGTCCCTGAGGTGAGGGAAGAGCTGCCTATTCAAAGGAGAGTTAACCGTGATGATGTGAATGGAGCAAAACTTTCAAAACCTTCATTTGCTATTAGGGTGCAACTCAAAATAAGGAGCAAGAGCTGCAAACATCCATTAATAATTGGAACATGGAATGTATGAAGTATGAACTATAAAAGCTGTCAAAATGAGATGGGACACATAAAGTTTGAAGTCCTAGGCATTAGTTAGCTGAAATGAACTGCTGTTGGCCATTTCAAATATGGCAATTGTATGGTTTACTATGTCTGGAATAACAAATTCAAGAGGAATGGCATTTCATTCATTGCCAAAAAGAACATTTCAAGATCTATCTTGCACTATATTGTTCTCTGAAATAGAAGAATATCTATATACCTACAAGACAAACCAGTTAGTACCATATTACTCAAATTTATCCATCCAGCACTAAAACCAGTGAGGATGAGATTGAAGGATTTTACCAACTCCTGGTGTGGCACTATAGAATCAGCACTGGTCTGTGAACAGGTCACACCCACCAGCTGTTCCTGGAAACCTTACACAGAGTCGCTATGAGTCAGAACCAACTTAATGACACTTAACAACAACAATAACCAATACTTCAGTCTGAAACTGATCAAATATGAAATCAACATGTATTGATAATTACTGGTAATTGGAATGCAAAGGATGGAAACAGAGGAAAAGCCAGTAGTTAAAAAATACTGTCTTTGTGACAGAAGGCCTGATGGTGAGCACAGGATAGGATTTTGCAAGACCAATGATTTGTTTATTGCTAATACCTTTTTTAAACAACATAAACAGTGACTAACGAAAAATGTGGCATCAGGATTGGAGGAAGACTCATTAACAACCTGCGATATGTAGATGATACAACCTTGCTTGCTGAAAGTTAAGAAGACTTAAAATATTTACTGATGAAGATCAAAGAGCACAGCCTTTGGTAGGGATTGTGTCTCAATGTAAAGAAAACGAAAATCCTCACCACTGGACATTCTTATCAACAGAGAAAAGATTGAAGTTGTCAAGGACTACATTCTTCCTAGATCAACTATCAACACTCACGGAAGCAGCAGTCAAGAGATCAATCTGATAGAATCCGTCATTCACATGCATAATAAAATGGCTGCTTGCCATGCTTTCTCTCCCTACTGGCACGTCATCCCTAGTCAACCTATCACCTACCTCCACTAGTCTCAATCCCTCCCTCCTCTTCCACCAGCATAAAAATCCTTCCCCTGGCAATACCTCTGTCTTTCCTTCCGACCTCCAATAAAACCTTATACATGGGTGTTTGTATTCCGGCTCATTCCATCTCACACAAACCACGTATTACATTAGGCAAATCTGCTGCGCAAGACCTTTTTAAAGTGTTGAAGAGCAAAGATGTCAGCTTGAAGACTAAGGCGCTGCTGACCCAAGCCATGGTATTTTCAATAACCTCATATGCATGTGAAAGTTAGACAGTTAATAAGGAAGACTTTACAAGAATTGATGCTTTTGAGTTGTGGTGTTGGAGGAGAATATTAAAAGTGCCATGGGCTGCCAAAAGAACCAACAGATCTGTGTTGGAAGAAGTGCAGCCAGAGTGCTCCTTGGAGTCTAGGATGGTCAATCTTTGTCTCTCATACTTTGGACATATTGTCAGGAGAGACCAGTCACTGGAGAAGGATATAATGTTTGGTGAGGTGGAGGGTCAGAGAAAAAGAGGAAAAGACCCTCAGAAAAAGACCCCCAGTGAGATGGATTGGTAAAGTGGCAGCATGGATGGACTCAAGTGTGACAACAATAGTGAGGTTGGCCCAGGATCAGGCAGTGTTTCATTCTGCTGTGCATAGAGTCGCTTTGAGTCAGTACCGACCCGATGGCACCTAACAAAAACATATATATGGACCTTACTAGACAGAATACACATAAATCAAACTAAGTACATCTATGGAAAGAGACAGTGAAAAAACTCTGTATCATCACCCAAAACCAGGCAAGTTACCAACTATGGAAAAGACCATCAATGTCTCATATGTAAGTTAAGGCTGAAGCTGAAGAAAATTAAAGCAAGTCTATGAGAGCCAAAAACCAACTTTGAACATATCCCACTTGAATTTAGAGATCATCTCAAGAACAGATTTGATACAGAAGACAATAATGACTGAAGACCAGAAGAACTGTGGAATGACATGAAGAACTTCATATAGGAAGAAAGCAAAAGGTCATTAACAAGGCAAGAAAGAAGTAAACAACCAAACTCTGAAACTTGCTCTCCAGTGTAGAGATGCTAAAGCAAATGGAAGAAATGAGGAAGTAAAAGAACGGAACAGAAAATTTCAAAGGCCAGCTTGAGAAGACAAAGTTAAATATTATAATGAAATGTACAAAGAGCTGATGCTAGAAAAACAAAAGGGGAGAACATGTTAGCATTTCTCAAGCTGAAAGAACTGAGGAAAAAAATTCAAGCCTCAACTTGAAGTACTGGAGGATTCTATGAGCAAAATATTGAATGATGCAAAAAACATCGAAAAGAAAAGAAAAAGATGGAAGA
>NW_006408526.1:18150487-18154030 GCF_000296735.1 Chrysochloris asiatica
AGCCAACAATGCTGAAAGAAGAAGTCAAAGCTGCACTGAAGGCATTGCCAAAGAGCAAGGCTCCAGGAATTGATGGTATACAAATTGAAATCTTTCAACAAACTGATGGAGACACTCACTCATCTATGCCAAAAAAATTTGGAAGACAGCTACCTGGCCAACTGATTGGAAGAGATCCATATTTATGTCCATTCCAAGGAGAGGTGACCCAATGGAATGAGACAATCATTGGACAATATCATTGATCTCACATGCAAGTAAAATTTTTCTAAAGACAATTCAAATTGACGGCAACAGTACATTGACAGGGAGCTTCCAGAGGTTCAAGCCAGATTTAGATGAAGACGAGGGATGAGAAATATAAAATGTCAGATGGATCTTGATTGAAAGCAGAAAATACCAGAAAGATGTGTGCTTTATGTACTATGCAAAGGCTTTTGACTATGGATCATGACTGGCTATGGACAGCATTGTGGAGAATGAGTATTCTGGAACACATAATTGTGCTCATAAGGAACCTGTACATAGACTAAGAAGCAGTCATTCAAACCGAACAAGGAGACACTGAATGGTTTAAAACTAGGAAAGGTGTGTGCCAGGATTGTATTCTTCACCATATTTATTCAATCTCTATGCTGAGCAAATAATCTGAGAAGCTGAAGTGTATGAAGAAGAACATGGTATCAAGATTAGAGGAAGACTCATTAACAACCTGCAATGTGCAGATGATACCGTTTTGCTTGCTGAAAGTGAAAAGAACTTAAAATACCTACTGATGAAGATCGAAGATGACAGCCTCCAGTATGGGTTGCACCTCAGTGTAAATCAAACAAAAATCTTCACCACTGGAACAATAAATGATATCCATATAAATGGAAAAAACGTATTTGTCAGACTTTATTTTGTTTGGCTACACCATAAACACTCATGAAAGCAGCAGTCAAGAAATCAAAAGATGTATTGCATTAGGCAAATCTGCTGCATAACACCTCTTTAAAGTGTTCAAGAGTACAGATGTCAGTTTGAGAACTAAGGTGCTCCTGACCCAAGCCATGGTATTTTCAATAGCCTCATACACATGTGAAAGTTGGACAATGAACAAGGAAGATTGTAGAAGAATTGGTTCATTTGGGTTATAGAAACATGTTAAAAGTACCATGGACTGTCAGAAGAACAAACAAATCTGTGTTGGAAGAAATACAATCAGAATGCTCCTTAGAAGCCAAGATGACCAAACTTTGTCTCTCATAGTGTGGACATATTATCAGCAAGGACCAATTCCTGAAGATACACATCACACTTGGTAAAGTGGGGGTCAGCAAAAAAGAGGAATATCAACAACTAGATGGATTGGCACAGTGGCAGCAGTAATGGACTCAAACATAACAATTATGAGAATGGTGCAGGACTGGGCAGTGTTTCATTCTGTTGTGCATAGACTCGCTGTGATTGGGAACTGAGTCAACAGCACCTTACAACAACAACAACAATTTCTTCTGAGAAGAGTCCTGGTGACACAATGGTTTAAATACTCAGCTGTTAACCCAAAAGTCAGTTGTTTGAATCCACCAGCTGCTCTGTGGAAGAATGATGTGGCAGTCTCCATCTGTAAAGATTTACAGGCTGTAAAGATTTCCAGCTTTGGGAACCATATGTGGCAATTATGGTCTGTCCTACAGGTTTGCTCTGAGTTGGAATTGATTCAATGGCAACAGGTTTGGGTTTGGGATTTCTACTGAAGCCAGACCAGATGGAAATTAAATTTTAGTAGATTTCTGGGTTGACAGTTAGTTGCCATAATCATTCAGACCTTACGATTAAAAAGACAAAATCACTTAGAACTCTTGGTTTAAAAGGAGAGAGAAACTTAACTGGAACTTACTCCAGTGAAAATAAAATTAACTTGGGCTTGTAATTGACATCAGTTTCAGGGAAAGGAAGGCTTGCTCTAGGTGCTCAACTATGTCACTAGGACCCAGTTTCTTATTTCACCATCACCTAGCTCTGCTGCTTTCCCCCCATCCCCCCCAATAGGGACTGCATTCTTAGAATGGCTTTCACCAGAGTAAAGCAATGGACCATCTCAGCTTGTCTAGTACTTTACATTCAAAACAAGAAAAGTCCTAGGAAAGGCAGGATGTGTTAGTCAATTTAATGTGGGGAAAGAAAGCTTTTAACCACTTGGACATATGTGATTTTACACTTTAGACATCAGAGGAAGAAATAGCATAGTTTCCCACAATTTCAGAAGCAAACACAGTGAGGATTCTAACTGTCCCATCTTAGAACACAGGTCCATCGCTGGACTTTTTGGCTAGGGAGATGAACTATTCTGACTGAACATGTTTGGGCCGTGGGTCCACCTTGAGTTGAAGGATTTGCTTCTTCTGTAATAACAGGGATGGAACAGGCCTAATATGGGATTGGGGAGGTAATCTTCCAATACAGGGCTTCTGAGCAGATATATGTATGTGCACCACAAGCATCTATAGGGAGCTTCAAAAAGTTCATGGAAAAATGGAATTCAAAGATAATAGAATTTTGATAAGAATTTTTGGAAGCCCACTTGTTTATGTACCAGCTATTGGACTTGATGTTTGCACACAGATGATCTCATTCAACTCTCACAAAAAAGTAAGCTTTTTTGTTGTTGTTAGTTGTTTTTTGGTTAGTCTCAACTCATGGAGACCCCATATGTGCGGAGTGGAACTTCTCCACAGATTTTCAAGACTGTTAGCTTTTGGAAGCGACAGCTAAAAGTCTTGAAAATCAGTTCTTTCTTCTGAGGCAACTCTGGGTGGTTTTGAGCCAACAACCTTTTGGTGAATAGTCAAGCAGTTAGCCATTTTTACCACCCAGGAACACAGTAACATTACTGGGTAGACATTAATATTAACACTCAAGTAGTAACCCTGCCACTGAGTAGATTTTGGCTCATAGTGACCCATAAGGCAGAGTGGAATTGTTATTTAGAGTTTCTGAGACTATAAATCTTTATGGGAGCAGACAGTTTCAGCTTCCTCTTGAGGAATGACTGGTGAGTTTGAACCGCTGACCTTGCAGTTAACAGCCCAACACTTAATCCACTGGTACCACTCGAATACTGTTGTTGTTGTTGTTAAGTGCTGTCGTGTTGGTTCCAACCCATAGCAACCCTGTCTAGGATTTCTCAGGCGTGGATGGTTAGTTTGAATCGCTGGTTAGTTTGAATCTGTTGTGAGTGACAGAGCATTGGTCTGTGTTCTTTCCCTCCCTTTATGGGGTTTCTGGCTTGATTCCTTTAGGGTTAGTTCTGATTGGTGGCAGGGTCTAGATGGTACATATTTTGCATCTGCACCTTCATCATGATCTATCTATCTATCTATCTATCTATCTATCTATCTATCTATCTATATGTTGTTGTTGTTAAGTGCCATCGAGTCGGTTCCAACCCATAGCGACCCTGTAACAGGGTTTCCGAGGGTGTAAATCTTTACGGGAGTAGAAAGCCTTATCTTTCTCCCGCGGAGCAGCTGGTAGTTTCGAACCGCTGACCTTATGGTT
>NW_006408526.1:18154175-18195245 GCF_000296735.1 Chrysochloris asiatica
TTTTTTTATTGCTATTGTTGTTGTTGGTTGCCATCCAGTTGTTACTGACTCATAGCAACCCTATACACAACAGAATGAACACTGCCTGGTCCTGGGCCAACCTCACAATCATTGCTACGCTTGAGCCCATTGATGCTGCCACTTTGCCAATCCATCTCCCTGGGGGGTTTTCTATTTTTTCTCTGACCTTTCACCTTACCAAACATGATAAACCTCTCCAATGACTGGTCCCTCCTGACAATATGAGCAAAGTATGAGAGATGACGTCTGGCCATCTTGGTCTCCAAGGAGCACTGTGGCTGCACTTCTTCCAACACAGATCTGCTTGTTCTTTTGGCAACCCATGGTACTTTCAATGTTCTCCTCCAACACCATAACTCAAATGCATCAATTCTTCTACGATCCTCCTTATTCACTGTACAACTTTCACATGCATATGAGGTTATTGAAAATACCATGTCTTGGATCAGGTAGTCCTCAAGCTGACGTCTTTGCTCTTCAACAATTTAAAAAGGTCTTGTGCAGCAGATTTGCTTAGTGCAATATGATGTTTGATTTATTGGCTGCTGCTTCCATGATTGTTGATGGCTGATCCAAGAAAAATGAAGTCTTTATCAACTTCAATCTTTTCTCTGTTAATAAGAATGTTGTTTATTGGTCCAGTGGTGAGGATTTTTAAAAATTTTAAATTGAGATGTAATCCATACCAAAGGATATGGTCTTCAATCTTCATCAGTAAGTATTTTAAATCCTCTTCACTTTCAGCAAGCAAGGTTGTATCATCTGCACATCGCAGGTGATTAATGAGTCTTTCTCCAATCCTGATGTTACGTTTTTCTTCATAAAACCCAGCTTCTCAGATTACTTGTGCAGCATACAGTTTGAAGAAGTATGGTGAAAGAATACAACCCTGTCACACACCTTTCCTAATTTTAAACCATTCAGTGTTCCCTTGTTCTGTTTGAACAACGGCCTCTTGTCTATGGACAGGTTCCTCATGAGCACAATTAAGTGTTCCAGAATATTCATACTTCATAATGTTGTCCATAGCTTGTTATGAACCACACAATTGAAAGCCTTTGCATAGTCAATAAAGTACAAGTAAACATCTTTCTGGTATTCTCTACTTTCAGCCAAGATCTATCTCACATCAGCAATGATATCCCTCATTCCACATCTTCTTCTAAATCTGGCTTAAACTTCTGGAAGTTCTCTGTCAATATATGGTTGCAGCTGTTTCTGTATTACCTTTTAGTAAAACTTTACTCACATGGGATATCAATAATATTGTCTGATTTCTGCATTCTCTTAGGTCACCTCTCTTTGCAATGGGCACAAATATGGATCTCTTCCAATCAATTGGCCAGGTAGTTGTCTTCCAAATTTCTTGGTATAGATGGGTTGAGTGCCTCCTGTGTTGCCTCATTTTCTTGAAAGATTTCAATTTGTATTTTATCAGTTCCTGGTACCTTGTTCCTTGCCAACATCTTCAATGCACCTTAGACTTCTTCCTTCAGGATCACTGGCTCTTGATCATCTGCTACCACTTGAAATGGTTGGACATTGACCATTTCCGTTCCATCTCCTTTTTTTTCCAAACTGTAACCAGCTTTATTAAAGATACTTCTCATAAACAATGATGATATTCAGGCAGGACATGGGCAGACAATTGTTAACAGTATACAACAACTTTCAAACTCCCTTCTTTGATGAACTATCAAATTCAGAAAGCCACTATAAAACCCAGTGAAGTCTTCATCTGATGGTCTGAACAGGGAAAGTTTAGAGCGAAGGTTGACATTTCACATTTAGTTGTTGTTTAACAACTTTTCACGAGCCGACCCTGACTTTCAGAAAATGAAATGAAAAAGGCAGAATGATCAATCTGAAGACCCACAATCTCAACAAAGGGAACCCTGCTCTTTTGAGGGGTGCTCTGAGTTGGTACCACTGGAAAGTGCAGATTGCCTGACACATGAATAACCAGTTCTCTGAGGTCAGGTCCCAACAGGTCTCTGGGTTTATGGGAGTCAAGTCTATGCTGAAGGCAGAGAAGGTCAAGAGGATATGAAGATGTAAAAACAAATTGTACTTTTCTCATACCACACGGCATTTTTGTGCCAAGGTTGCTAATGTGTGTTAACATTAGGGACTCCCTCCTCCTGGGAACCAAGAGGGAGTCTCTCAAAACTAGATGGTAAAGGTGTTTGCTTCCACATCAATCCAGCTTTGGAGACAGTGTATTAGTGACATTTCCCCCTTTCCCCCAAAACAATGAGGTGCTTTGTGTGCTAACAACATAGCTTAAAAAAAAAAAGTAAAATTCTCCATTTTTATAAAACTTGATAAAAAATAGTATTTCAAACTGTACAGTCACCAGAAGTCCACCGTTATCAAAAATGCACACAATTCACTTGGCATCCCCAGCACCTTCAGCTTTCTGTACCTAGTTTGTTTCAGCATCTCCATTTCCATCCTTGTCAGCATCAGCTTTCCCTGTTTTCCCTTTGGGTACCTTCTCCCTTCTTTGCAGGGACCTTTTTAGGCTTAGGCTCTGGCTTTGGAGGAGCAGGTTTAGTAGATAACCTTGTGGATCTCCTCTGAGGTTCATCCTTCACCTTGGCTTTATCTCCCTTAGCATCCCCTTCAGCCTTTCTCTTGGGCATGGTGGCTTCAGCAGCGGGGCACAGGCACTGGATGTGGGGATGTGACTATATGCAGGCTTTGGTCAATCCAGGGGTCATTCGCACCTCTTCTTCACACTGCTCCTCTTCCATCTTCTTTTGATGCTTTCTGTATCATTCAATAAATTTCCCAGAGAATCTTTCAATAATACAAGTCAAGGTTTGAATTTTTTCTTTAGTTCCCTCAGCTTGAGAAATGCTGAGTGTGCTCTTCCCTTTTGGTTTTCTAACTCCAGACCTTTGCACATTTCGTTATAATATTTGACTTTGTCTTCTCAAGCTGACCTTTGAAATTTTCTGTTCAGTTCTTGTACCTTCTCATTTCTTCCATTTCCTTTAGCATCTCTACACTGGAGAGCAAGTTTCAGAGTCTCTTCTGACATTCATTTTGTTTTATTCTTCTTTCTTGTCTTCTTAATGACCTTTTGCTTTCTTTCTGTATGATGTTCTTGATGTCATCTCACAACTCTTTTAGTCTTTGGTCTTTAGTGTCTAATGTATCAAATCTGTTCTTCAGATGATCTCTAAATTCAGGTGGGATATATTCAAAGTCATATTTTGGGCTTGTCTTCATTTTCTTCAGCTTCAGTCTGAATTTGCACATGAACAATTGATGGTCTTTTCGACAGTCTGCCCCTGGCCTTGTTTTGGCTGATGATATGATGCTTTTTCACTGTCTTTTTCCACAGATGTAGTCAAATTGCTTTCTGTATATTCCATTTGGTGAGGTCCATGTGTATAGTCATCTTTTATGTTGTTTAAAAAGGTATTTGAAATGAACAAATCATCGGTCTTGAAGAATTCTACCATGCAATCCCCAGCATCGTTTCTATCACCAAGGCCATATTTTCCAACTACTGATCCTTCCTCTTTGTGTTTCCAACCTTTGCATTCCAATCACCGGTGATTATCAATACACCTTGATTGCATGTTTGATCTATTTCAGACTGAAGAAGTTTGTAGAGTTCTTCAATTTCTTCCTTACTGGCTTTTAGTGGTTGGTGCGTAAATTTGAATAATAGTGGTATTAACTGGCTTCCCTGTAGGTGCATGATTATCTTATCACAGACAGCATTGTACCTCATTATAGATCTTGATACGTTCTTTCTGACAATGAATACAACACCATTCCTCTTCAATTTGTTATTCCCGGCATAGTAAATCATGTGGTTGTCAGATTCAAAATGGCCAATACCAGTCCATTTCAGCTCATTAAGGCTAGGATATCGATACATTCCATTTCATTTTTGACAATTTCCAATTTTCTTAGATTCATACTTCGTACATTCCATGTTGCAATTATTAATAGATATTTACAACTGTTTTTCTTCATTTTGACTTGTGCTCAACCAGCACATGAAGGTCCTGAGGGCTTTACTCCATTTGCATCATCATGATCAACTCTACTTTGAGGAGGCAGCTCTTCCCCAGTCACATTTTGAGTGCCTTCCAACATGAGGGGCTCATTTTTGGGCACTATATCTGATAGTGTTTCACTGCTATTCATAAGGTTTTCTTTGACTAAATATTTGAAAGTAGCTTGTCTCTCCTTCTTCCTAGTCTGTCTTCATCTGGAAGCTCATCTGAAACCTGTCCACCATGGGTGACCCTGCTGGTATTTAAGATACCTGTGGCATAACTTCCATAATCACAGCAACTCACAAGCCTCCACAAACTGATAGATGAGTGGTTTTGAAACCCTTGATAGAAGCACTGCTCTATTTCTCAGAAGGAGTGCTGGACTCAGTTTCTTGGAATTGTTGATTCAAGTGCCAGGTATTGGGGTGTGGTTAGGCGTCTCTTAGGCTCCTACTCTGTATCTAACATTTCTTCCCTCAGAGAGTAGGATCCTGAATTCTCTACAGGAAATAGGGTTTCATTCTGTCTGGCTCCTTCCTGCTGATTTGGGAAGATGAACTGCCTAGTTAGGATCCTTCTCCTAAGTTACTATTTTGACTCCTACTTTTCCTCTGTGAATCTGGCCACCACTACATCCAAAGGGTATGAGTTGAAAGCCTTGCTACCACCATTGTTTTCATTTGGAACTGTTGTATTCTGGAAGATACAAATTTGACTAACAAATTAAACACACAAGGACAAAATATTAAAAGTAATATTATAGACACTATTGGTCCAATTAGAAGGAGAAACAAAGTCATTGAAGGAAGCCAGCTTTTAATAGTTGTCCAAATGTTTCCAGTTAGTTCCTTTGGACTATCTCTTAAAACCTTGGCTATGTTTTTGAATTTAAACTTATTTTTCTAGTTTTGAAGAATTAGCATAATTAGTTTGCCTTCCTTTATACAAATGATTATTAGGCCTTTCTCCAGTCCTACCCTCGATAGCATCACACTTGAAACTTCCAAAACTTTCATTTCCATTCTGTAATTTATTGTATTGCTGGGAGCTGACAGGGAAAGGTCAAGGCTTTCAAAATTAGAAAGATATGGGTTTAATTCTTGACTTGGTCACTTTGCTTGAGGTTTAACCTTGGGTGAGTTAGTCTTCTTTATCTTTTAAACTGACATAATGGTGTCATGAAGTTTTTACAGGTCTGCATGAAATAATGTATAAAAAGAAAATGGCATATGGTTTCACCCCAATGGTTCAAGTTTTCAGTTAAGCGATAGATAAACCACTAGGGAAGTACACAGTCTATAGAATGGTCAAGAGGGCAGCATTTACCCATTCACAAAGTCCAGAAAGGTTGGAAAAGGAGGAATGGGAACGGGAAACACATGGAGAAAGTGGGATAAGTGATGTTACATTGAAGGGATAGCAATTTTTGGGATGAAATGAAGTATTTCATTTGTTGAATACAAAACTAATGATCTGCTCTGTAACCCTTCACTCTATTTACAATAAGAAGTGTAAAAACAAAAACAAAAACAAAAACAAAAACAAAAAACAAAGAAAAGCAACTGGCATGTAGTTTATTCTCCCCACCCCTCTGCTTGATAATTTCTGTCACCCCTCCTTTAAAGCTCCTCAAAAATCACCACCCAAGCAGCAGTGTGATCACTTATTAGTTAAGGACAGCTTCAAGACAAATTCTCTTTTTCTTCCAACTGGATTGTCTGGATCCCAAGTCTGGTTGCTATCTTCGATTTACTTTCCTGAACTGCCCTAAGATTGATTTATTAAAAGTTGAGGGCAAAGACCATTCCTGAAATTAGAAGGCTGGTCTTTGGTAAGTTTTTGTATATTCCAAACATACACTCCCTAGTAGTGCAGTGGGTTACACGTTGGGTTGCTAACTGACTCAACAACAAATAAAAAACAGCAGCATTCTGAAGTAATGGAAGTATTTTATCCTTAGGAAATATGGATTTGGAGTAATGCTGTAAAAGTACAAATATCTCTTGGGTTATCTGATATTTAAATTATAATTGGAAATATAGTCACAGATGCATACAAGTCTTGGCTTCCTGCCTCAAAATGTGCCCTTCAGAGTGACAGTTACTGTCAGCTGCCATCAAGCTGACTCCAACTTAGGATGATTCTATGTACCCAACATCTCTCCATCCTGCACCATCCTCACATTCATCAGCAAGTTCAAGTCCATCCTTGGGACTGTGGTACTACTCCATGTCATCAAGTGTCTCCCATGCTGTACCTGACCCTCTGCTTCATCATACACAATGCCCTTCTCGAGTTATGTGTCCACGGCCAGTACTTTGGGCAGTGTTTCGTTGTGATTCATAAGATTCTCATTAGCTGATTTTGGGAAGTAAATAAACTGCCAGACTTTCTTCCTAGTCTTACCCTTGAAGTTCTGCTGAAACCAGTGGGTGACTTTGTTGGTATCTGAAATACTGGTGGCATCATAGCAAGTCACCATAGTATGACAGACTGGCAGATGGATGGTGGCAGAGTAATAGAGGGGGGCATAAATGGTTGCTTTACTTTCAGGAAATGAGTAATTGGGTCATAATTTTACTTTTATCTTATCAGAGTCTTAAGTTAACTGAGCACCTCCCTGTACCATGCTTTTAAGTGAACCAGTGAAGATTCAGTGTGTGTGTCCCAAGAGTTTTCTATGAATTTAGTTGGTGAGGGGTTGTAATGCTCCCCAGAGGACTCCCAGAGGACCCCTGAAGAATAAGATTTTATACAGCCTGCTGCCATGCCTTTCCCAATTGGAAAACACATCATGGAACTTAATGCATTTGGCTTCAGTATCCCCATGGGCCTCTTTCCACATCAGAGCTAATAACCTGTGAAAACTCAAATTAAAAAACAAAATCATCTTTAATTCACACAAAGGCACTAAAAACAGTGCAATTCTCTGACTTTCCTCATTGTAAGCAATGAGTTTCTTTTTTCTTTATTTCTGTTTCTTCCCAACTTTTTATCTTTTCTTTGAATCAACCTGCTTCCTGCACTGCAAACTCAGTTTCTATTCAGCCTCTCTTGAATTTTTACAGCAAGTCATAAACCCTTGAAAATAGGATTTATAATGGAAATGCTGATACAACCGTAGCATGTGTGGCCAGATAGGTGTTCTAATAATTCTGGCTAATAATATTCTCCAAATCTAATACTTCATAGATTTTTTTGCTTGCTGTGATTCATACTGACCTAATTCTTTCTCTGACGGCTTCAATGACAAAGTTGTGGCTTGCCATGCCCATGACTGGCAAAATCAAGTACCTTGTGGCCATGGCTGGGTCACATTAGAGTTGGCAGAATATGATTCATTTAACTTCTGTAGGCATAGCCTTGGAAGGGGTGCAGTCATGGAATGAGACCTGGTCTTTGGAGTGAAGTAGGATTGGGTTGCAGGAAGGGGCACACAGCTG
The DNA here is from genome assembly GCF_000296735.1 of Chrysochloris asiatica. Lineage (NCBI taxonomy): Eukaryota > Metazoa > Chordata > Mammalia > Afrosoricida > Chrysochloridae > Chrysochloris > Chrysochloris asiatica. Next base: position 18,161,662 of record NW_006408526.1, read on the forward strand.
GCTATGGACTCTGGAGGAAGACTAGTCCAACAGGAAGAAATCAACATGAGGGGTAGTTTCAGGTAAGCAGCTAGGCTGTCCTGACAGGTGTGCAGAATATAGTGATGGGAAGTCAGAGAGAATGGAAACTCAGGCAGGTAGTTCCATTCAGGGTAGTCTGATGGTTTGTGATTCTTGGGGGGTCAAGGGGTAGAGAGTATTGGCAAGAGCAAGGCAGAGAGGGAGGCCTGGAATCAAATCATAGTTCTGCCATTTATTAGTTATGGGATAGTAGGCAAATGATTTAGCATCTCAACTTTTTCCATTTGTAAAGTGAACAGAATAATTACTTGTTAATTAGATATATTTTTCTCTTGTTCATGATTGATATGTAATTTTGTGAATGAGCGAAGGACTGTGTAAATGACAGATAATCTACACTGGGACTTCGGCCTCAGGAACCAAGTGAGTTGCTTAGATATTCATTAGGAGTTCACAGTGAAGGCTGGAGGCACAGGGAGGGTGATTTGGTCCCAAGTGCATGTCCAAGACCACTAAAATCCCTATACTACTTCATGCCTGAGATCATGATTGGATCTAGATTCTTTGAAGCCTGCAGGTAGAAGTTAGGAGACCTCAGCAATGGGGAGAAGAAGGTGATGAATACATTGCTGCTATCCCATCGACTCCAACTCATGGTATCCTTGTGTACAAAGAACAAAACATTGTCTGATCCTGTATCATCCTTGTGATAGCCAGCATGTTTGAGACCACCATGGCGGCAGCTACTGTGCCAATTCATCTGTCCAACTATCTCACTTGTCCTCATTGGTGTTCCACATCCTCAGACACCCAGTCTTAATCCAATGTTCTCTCCTGAAGTCGAAAGTAACTGAGTTGTACGCTGTTCCGTTGTGACCTGTTGGGTTTTCATTGGCTAATTTTAGGAAGTAGATCGCTAGACCTTTCTTTTACTGTCTTGGTCTGAAGCTCTGTGAAAACCTGTCCACCATGGTTGACCTTGCTGGCATTTGAAACAGCTTCGTCATCGCAGCAACACTCAAACCACCATAGCACAACAACGTGGCAGGCAGGTGGTGTGAGAAGGCTTGACACTGGGGTATGAGTAGTATTGGCATGTATTCTCTAGCAGAAGGGCGGAGAGTGCAGGCTCTGCCCTCAGTCTGGGCTCTTATCCCAACTCCTTGCTAGCTGTGTGGCATTGGACAAATTAATCTACCTGAGTTTCATTTTCATCATCTATAAACTGGGGTTAGGGGTAGTACCTATTCAGAGGGTTGTTTTGAGAACTTGAGAATGTATGACACATAGTAATTGATCAGTAACAAGTTAAATATGTTATTGCTTTTATTATTGTTCTCTATGAGAAAGCTGGTTGAATGGTTGGGGGTGGTGCTCTTCAAAAAAAAGAATCAGGGGTAAGCTGGGAGTTCTGTGAGCAAATTTAGCAGCTTCCAGGAAAATCACAAGCTCAGGAAGAAAGAGAAAAGGAGCGGATATTTTCCCTAGCGTAGCTCCAGTTCATCCCACAATGAATGGAAAAATTTAGAGGTAGGAGTGAGACACTCAGAAGAGCTTCCCAATGCTTACTATTTCTGCTTAGAATTCAAAAGCATAATTTCTATCTGCTGTGACTTTGCCCATTTGCCATTTGATAGGCTGCCACTGGCCCTGCCCCAGGTTGAAGTGCTGGTGAAGGAGCCCAGAACCTACTCCTATTTGAACATAAAGGCAGGGGAGGAGAGAGGCTTGCCACAATGCCAGGGTGTAGCGAGCTGAGATGAGAAGAGGCATCTGCCTTGTTTGCTTCTCCTCTGGGAGATGCTTAGCAAGAGATCTCACTGTGCATTGCAAAAGGGAAGAACAAACTGCTTCAGCTCAAAAAGTTCCCCCAGATTGACGGACAGCAGATTCATTTAAATCTTTACATGGAGTTTGATGACTCATGCTTAGCTAAATAAAGGCTTTGAAGATGATCTTTATAAAGAAATTCTCAGAGAGACAGTATAAGAAACTGTTGTCAGCTTTTCTTCATTTGCCTGCCTGCGCTTTCCTTTGTTTCTTAAGATCCACTAGGACCTTGCCTTCAACTAATAAATGTAATGATGTTGTTTTTAAGTGCCTTCCAGTATGTTTTGACTCAGCAGCCCTGAATGAGGTTTCAGAGGAGCGATTGATGAATTTGAACCACCAATTTTGTGGTTCAAACTGACCTCACGGTTCAACGTTCCTCCTGCGGCGCCACGCTAGGATTCCAGTAATGACAGACTTTATATAACTTCTCATGGGAAAGATGCTGAAAGAACTCTGCAGCATCTTATGTTACTCAGAATGCAGTGTTCGAGTTGGAAGGAATCTTAGAATTTGTGGGAGGATATATATATATATATATATATATATATATATATATATATATATATATATATATATATGTTTTCCTACTGGTCTTTAGCTATTCTTGTGAATCTCTTTAAACGCTTTAGATAAGAAGGCATCATTTGAAGGCTGGATGTTTTCTTCCTTGTTTAGCCTGAAGGCTATGTGCAGTTCTGGCATTAACCTCATAAATTAAGGCCTTTAAAGAAGTACAAACCTCTTTTTGTCCACCTAGGCAATTCTTGCAAGTATTTTCCTGGGTAGGCTTCATTTGGTATGGATGAAGACAAAAAGAGGCCCTGAGCACTTTATTTTTCTCCTTTTTATGTTGATTTATTTTGACCTCCAAAGGACGCAGGCTGCCACATGGCTGCTGGGTACAACTCCAGGGACACAATCCTAAGATATGAATGGAGTCCCTGGTACTGGAACTCTGACTGACTGTCACAGAAATCATGCAACTTTTGAAGCCTTTGAGGTTCACTGGATGTCTCGGCTCCTTTTAGAATTTGAGCTCCAAGTTTGCTCTGTTATTTTTTCTATCTGGTTGTCTTTTGGCTTCTAGGAAACTTCAAGCCAGGGTTCAGGCTTTCCTGAGCTGTGCTCTCCTCTACCTCTTTGTACTAGTGAATGTTCTTATTCTGGATGTGGCATGCCTATTAGGAGTATTCACATTTTTAATAGTATATCTGGAGACAACCTGAAAGAAAACTTTGGTGCTGGTAATAGAAGCATGTTGGGAGTGGAGGGGCTTTGGAGGAAGCCTTTGAACCATCCCACATAATGATTGCCCCCTCCTCACATTCCTCTGTCCCCTCCTTGTCATCTCCCCTTGGTGTGTTTTAGCCATGGGAAGAATGCTGTTATTAGTTGCTGTGGAGGTGGCCCACCAGCTTGTGTTGACATCGTGCACAATGGGATGAAATGAAATGCTGCTTGGGCCTACAGCATCCTCATGATCAGTTGCAGATCTGATCTTTGTGATGCTTAGGATTTTCATAGGTTGAGTTTTGGAAATAGAGCTCCAGGCCTTTCTTACTTGCCTGTCATAGTCTAGAAGTTCTACTGAGACGTCTTCAGCACAATAGCAATACATAAGTCTCTACCAACAGATGATTGGTAGCTGTGCATGAGGTACATTGGTTAAGAATGCTGACCAAAAGGTTACAGGTTTGAATCCATGCATAGGTGCCTCAGAAGAAAGTATTGGTGATTTACTTCCAAAAAATAAGCCATTAAAAATCCTATGGAGCATAGTTGTACTCTGACACACTTGGGGTCACTATGAGTTGAAATGAACTCAACAGCAATTGGTTGTACGAAATTGCCCAACTGCTCCTCAAACATTCTTTTCTGTTTTTGCTTACTCTCTCCAGAGATGTGGCACTGTGGGATAAAGCACTGGACTGCAAGGTTGGTGGTTCAAACTCACCAGATACTCCTTGGAAACACTATACAGGGTCGCTATAAGACAGAACCGACTCGACTGCACTTAATAGCAATTAGTCCTTAAGGCAGGAGCTCTCCTTTAGTTATTCCTGTGGTAGCACACCCAACACTGTGTTTGGGCTCTACTTCTTTCTCAGGAAATTGAGCTTGTAGAATCTATTCTTTGGAAGAATTGCTCCTGTATCACACCAACTAAGTAAATTATAAATATATATACTTAATGTCTAGACTGGAGTCCTGGTGTGGTGCTGTGGGTTAATGTGCTGGACTGAAGAGCTGGTTTGAACCAAAATGTCAGTGGTTCAAACTCACCAGCTGCTTCTTTGGAACACTATACAGGATTGCTATGAGTTGGAACTGACTTAATGGTACTTAACAACAACTACAATGTCTAGGCTGCCATCATAGTCCTCTTGGCCATTCAGGATTGGCGCTATTGATCCATGCTGTGCTAGTCAGATGCTCACCCCTGACAGAGTTATTAATTTTTTTCCCAGATTGTGAAGTTTAAAACCCAAGTGTCTACCGTCTTTCTAGAGTAGGAGATGTAGAGAGCAGCAGTCATTATGGAGGATGAGTCCATGTTACTGGTGCTGGCCCATCTGTTCTCAAGAGTCAATTGTTGTTAAATGTCATTAGCTGATTTCAACTCATAGCGATCCTGTACAGGGTTTTCAAGGAGCCATTGGTGAATTTGAACTGCCAACCTTGTGGTTCAAACTGACCTTGTGGTCCAGTGCTTTATCCCCCAGCGTCACACCTCTTTTAACCACAGTTATATGAACTAATGCCTTCTCTTGTAACTCTAGTGATTTTGAATGTGGTTTCTGTCACTTGTAACAGGAAATAGATACTTATGTGTGAAATAAAACTCATCTTTTCCCAACCTGGGCCTATCTTTTACAAGGGGGCTACACAAAGTTCATGAAACATGGAGTGTAAAGACAATAGAATTTTCCTGTGAACTTTTTGAAGTCTCCTCATCTATTATTTCCATTAATGACAACATCACTGATCTAGTCATCTAAACCAGACACCTGTGTTCCATCACTTACTCTTTCCTCTCCTTTACCCTCTCTCTCCACCCCAAGTTTCTTTACTTTCTTGTATTTGATCAAGTTTCTTTACTCCACCCACCCACCATTCTCTCTTTGGGATTATTGCTGTGTCTCTGTCATAGGTCAGTGGTTAAGCTCTTAGCTGCTAACTGAAAGTTTAGTGGTTCAAACCCACTAGCCACGTCATAGGAGAACTATGTGGCCATCTGCTTCTGTAAAGATAGTTGCCTTGGAAACCCTATGGGACAGGTCTACTTTTTGTTGAAATCAACTCAGTGGTAGTGAGAAACAGGAACCATTTCCATTTCATTCTCCGCTGTCCAGGAAGAGTGATCTTTCTAGGCTGAAACACATCATGTGGTTGACAGATTTCTGTCCTAGACACTTAATGTTCATTATGTATCTGCATTTCTAGGAAGTGGTTATTAGATACAACAATTTGTAAATACATTTGACCACAGAACTTCATATTCATGAATTATTTCATGAGAATAATGTTCTGTAGAATACAATTAGGGAATCAATATTCTAGAATATTTTAAAAAGTAGAGTCACAAATTCTTTGCCTCTACTATTAAAAGAAAAATCTAATATGGTTCTTGTAAAATGTGCCATTTAAATAATAATACCTGACAGTTATTAAATTTTTATTGTAAGCCTGGTAATGCCAAGTAGTTTACATACATTATCTTATGTAACCTCCCAATAGCCCTTATGGTTGATATTATTATCTCCATTTTGTAGAAGAGGAAGAGAAGCTTAGGTTAATTTGCTCAGGTTTACACAGGTGATAAATGGGAAAATTGGGATTTGGAAAAAGAATTTCTTGATTCTGAGGTCTATTTGGTTAACTTCTGTAGTTATGTGCCATCAAGTCACTTCCGACTAATAACAACCCTGTATAGGGCTTCCAAGGAGAGGCTGGTAGGTTGCACCACTGACCTTGTGGGTAGCAGTCCAGTGCTTATCCTCCAGCTCCACACCAGGACTCCATATGGTTGACCACTTGTCAGTGGTTTTCAGCTCATGTTTATGCCCTGAGTTTCCATGACAGACGTCAGAGGCAGTTGCAGGGGAGATTGTGATGGAGTGAAGACAAACTCTTATCAAGTTGCAAGTTTCTGAGGGTCATTTCAACCAGAGAACGGATGCCTTTATTTTATAATTGGGAGTTCTACAGAGATCTTGGGCAAATGGAACATGTTGGAAATGACGGTATTACTTAATTAATATTGGTTTTTTAGATGCATAGTTTTTCTGTCAAGAAATCTTTTCCTTTTGATGGATTTCTTCTGATTCTTGTGGCTGTATTTCCATGAAGACACGGAAGGAGCAATTGTCTGACATTTAGAGTGAGCTCATTTAGCTTGCATCAATGGTAGTTTCTGTTTATGAAACCAAAGCCTGCATCAAGTTCATTCAGCTGTCATCTGAATTACAGGAACTATAGTGGTTTGGGAATAATAGATTATTCCACTTAAGCTTACCCATTCCTTATCTCATATATTAGATTTAGGGAATTGCAGTTTATTGAGTGAAAAACTGGCATAAGATATTGATGGATATTGATGGGTCAAGTACTTGGGGGGGGAAATGTGAAACCAAGAAAGAGCATACAAACTGCGTAGAAGAATTTTCAAAGGGCAAGTTTCTTAGTCATCTCAATAAAATTGAGAGTTTTATTTTGCACAAAATCTCTTTCTCTCAGGCAGCTATCCTTTACTGCAGGCTGGCTGGCAGAGATCTGTGCCATCTGGCTTGCTTCCTTCTCTTCTCACCTTGGCTTATTTACTCAGATACCATCTTCTTTACTGCTACTCTGGAGCAATCTGCCTAAACATGTATTTATGCACTGATGTCAGGACTTTAAAAAAAAAAATGCAGACCTCCTGTGCTCCTGGAGATTCTGCTTCATTTCTTGTTTCTGTCTGGGAGCTGAGCCTAAGTCAGAATTTATTTCCGTAACCATGGTGGTTAATGCCGTTGGGCCTCAGTAGCGATTTGGGCTCTTCCTACTTTAGATCATTACAGTGCTTACTTGAGTTCCAAGCCATTCATCCAGTCTCCATGAATATACCTCTTATCCATGGCCTTAAGGACGCCATTCTGATTTGTTTAACTGGTTTTAGAATTAATTTATGCTCCTAATAAAGTAAATGCAGAGAAACATGAGACTTTCTGCTCCTGCAAAGATTTATGACCTATACAGGGTCACTATGAGTCAGAACCAACTTAACTACACTTACCAACAACAGCAACAATGAATTAAATCACTTTGCTTGGAGGGATTGAGAACACAAGTTTCCTGAATGCAGAGGGATTAGGTACTGGATTTAAATTTTAGGAAGAAGATTGCATTAGGTGACAAACTATGCTGCAACTCTTCTGATCCATGCATATCAAGTTAAGTAGGAGGACTGCCACTTGGTACCCTTCAATTCATAAGTAGCAAGGTAAGGCAGACTGATACACAGTATTAAGTCTGGTCATAGCAGTACAGTATGGGATCAAATAAGAGACTGAGCCAGAGGAAGGGAGGGTATGATGAAGATTGTGTATGGGGAGGAGAGATGTTGATAAATTATTTCTGCCCACATGTGCTTGTGGATGGAGTTACTCATATTGTGATGTATTTGGATATTTAGATATGCGTAGTGGTTATGAATCGGGCTGTGAACCTCAAGGTCAACAGTTAAAAACTACCAGCTGTTCCATGGGAGAAAGATGAGGCTTTTTGCTCCCGTAAAGATTTACAGCCTCAGAAACCCTGTGCAGGGTCACTGTGAGTCAGAACTGACTCCACGGCACATAACCACCACCACCACAGAGATGAAGGAGTCCTGGTGTTATACTATGGGTTAATGTGCTGGACTGCAAAGTCAGCTTGAACCACAAGGTCAGGGGTTCAAGCTCACCAGCCACTCTTCTGAAACCCTATACAGGGTTGCTATGGGTGGGAACTGACTCAACGGCACTTAACAACAACAGTGGTGAAAGGGGCATGCAGTGGTTCTGTAGGATAAGCACTGGACTTTGAACCACAAGGTCAGCAGTTTGAGCCCACCAGTCACTTTGTGGGTGAAAGGCGAGGCTTTCTGCTCCCACAAATATGTACGGCCTCAAAAACCCGATACAGGGTCGCTATGAGTACAACCTGCAGGAACACTTACCAACAACCACAGTGATAAAAAGTACGATTGGTGGAAGTTGCAATCCTCTTTGTTTAGATACTTTTATAAAGAAAGTTTCTCAATAAAAGCCCTGAGGGGATCTTAGGACTAGGCGTGTCTGATGAGTGCTGATAGCATCTGTAATTTTGCAGCCTTTCTTGGCTAAAATAAAATCAAAGAATGTCATATATCCGAAGGCGTGACATAAAATTAATCAAACCTAGCACCTCTTTCGCTGAGGGATTTCTAAATCCTAAAGCCCAGCCTTTTAAAAGTTACTGCAAAGATCATAGTGATAAAAATGGTCATATTAAAACCCATGGTTGAACATTAATTTAAATTATGATAATATGACCTATTAAAGAGATGCACTCTGGTCTCCCACCAGACTGGGCTAAAATAAATCAATTTTTGTTAATATTTTGGGAAGAAAATGGAAGTTACATGAGTGATCAGAAGTTAAAAATCAGGGAAACTGACTACAACATACTCCTTTCTCTTTAGTGGTGTTTACATAGCGCCGTTTTCTCATCTGCTGCATCTCCTTAACTAAATTCTGCATGTCGTTGGAAAATTATCACAAACTTCACAAATTCAGATTAATGCCAAGCAGATTCCTGCCCGTGGGAGGAGGAACACACAGAAATTGACAGGTGTTTTAGGTTGCTATTGACACTAATAAATAATGAGAGTTTATATAGATGCTTTACATGGAAACTTAGATCTCACCAATACTCAAGCCATCTTTTTCTCTATAATGTCATTTACGAAGGAATACTTGCTCTCTTCCAAACTCCCCCATTTTATCTGAAGTTCAAATGGCAAAGTCATGGTGTTCTATTTGGGAATTTAAGATCAAGTTTAGATTAGCTCTGTCCAGCATTCTGAACAAAATTTCAAGATATCAAACTATTTGGGTAGAGTTTGAAGCAAACTATTTAAGATTGGCATGGGAGGAGATACTGGAGAATTAATAAATGAATGAAAAATGGATGCTCTATTTCAAGGTGCTAAGATTACAAAGATGATATCTTAAAAATGCCTATGGCCCCTTATAGATGACACCAGCATATCATGAACTCTTGACTACTTGGAATATAAATGCAAAAATAACTTTGTTCCCATCACTGCTTTCAGCTGAACGCTGGAAAACTTCCTTTTCGTTCATTCATTTATTCTTTACTCACGAACTCTACAAATATGTATTGAGTACCTACTATATGCCAAGTATGGTTTGAATTGCTGTGGACATAGTGATAAGTAAAATTAAAATCCTTGTCTTCTTGGAACTTGTCCTCCTTTAGATAAAACTTCCCTTAGCATTATCTTTTTATTTTATTTGTTTAACCTTTTTATTGTGAATTGAGTGAAGGTTTACATAACAGATAACCAGTTTTACATTAAAAAAAAATCATATTACAATGATTTCAATCCCCTCCATGTTCCAACAGTTTTTACCTCTATTCACTTTAACTATATTTATTGCATTTCTCTCTGTGTCTCACTACCTTTATCTTTCCTCTGGTAACCTCTCTCTTAATGTATACTGCCTTCTCTACCATGCAAGTTAACATGTGTCTACATGTACTCATTGATAATGATCCCTCCTCTCTTCTCCCTGTAACCGTCATTGTTGCTTTTATTTTAAAAAAAAAACAACCTTTTTTGAACTTTTTACAACGTTGGTCTCATACAATATTTGTCCTTGTGTGATAGACTAATTTTATTCAGCATAATGCCCTCCAGGTTCATCCATGTTGGGAGGTGTTTCACAGATTCATTATCAATGTTGTATAATATTCCATTGTGTGTATGTACCAAATACAAAACAGAAAATAAAAAGCCATTACTATTTACTAAAGATCTCTTTGTGTGGTGTTATTTGGTGTGCTGTAGTGCTGGTATGGTGCTGTAGGATAAGCACTGGACTGCTAACCACAAAGTTAGCAAACCCACCAGCTGCTAGTTGGAAACCTTATACAGGGCCACTATGAGTTGGAACGGACCCAATGGCACTTAGCAACCACAACAACAACTTAATGTGAGACACAGGATGCAAAGTGCAAGACCATACTTATGCCAACAGAGTTATAGAAGTAAATTATTGGCTTTGGCATATAGGCAATAGGGCAAGCAACTGGGACAGAGACTCAGTGTAGTATAGCAGGACAAGAAGATGAGATAAAAAGCACAGGAAGGCAAATTAGCAGTGGATCTGGACTGAGTTCCAGGAACTGGTAGTTGGATTCAGGAGAGACACACAGAGTTGAATGAGAGAGGGTTGATACTAAAAGCCCATTAAGAAAGCCCTGAACTAGAGTCAGGAGGAGAAGCTGGAGAAAAGGCCTAAATAATGAATGAGACTCAGGGTAGCCTCTGTGTTAGATGTGAGTGCAAGCAAGCACCAGGGTGTGGAACAAGGTTGGTTATTCTGGGAAAACAGAGCCAGAAATGAGTAGAAATGGAAAAAACAGAATAAAGCCAACTAAAGACTAGGCAGATACAGATCATCTACCTGTGTCAGATCCAGACATAGCTGAATTGAGTGAGCTCTGTCAGGGGATGTGGACCAGGTAGGCAGTCTGGGCAAGTGAGATAAGCTTTATAAGAACCAGCAGACAATACAGGGAGACCTGATGTGGCTGTAGGGTAAGCATTGGACTCCTAACCGCCCAAAGTTGGTAGTTCAAACCCACCAACTGCTCCTTGGAAACCCTATACAGGATCACTATGAGTCAGGACCGACTTGACAGATGGCACTTAACAACAGCGGCAGTCAGTATAGGAGGTTGCAGGTTCAGATGCAGGAAAGTCTAAGTTGGGATGTTGTTAAGTGCTATTGAGTTGATTCTGACTCATAGCGACCCTGTATAGGGTTTCCAAGGAGCAGCTGGTGGATTTGAACCACTGATCTTGTGTTTCAAACAGACATTGCAGTCAAGTGTTTATCCTACAGAGCCATACCAGCAGGTGCTAATGCAGACAAGATGCTGGATGGGAAGGAAGGTAGGACTCTGGACCAGGACCTGGTCAGGAATTTCAAGGACTTCTTAATGGGAAGAGTAAGCTAGTTTGAGAAAGGCTGGTAGACTGACTGTCCCAGGGTTGGATAACCTTAGTTGAAAATGGGAAGTTGATGAGCAAGGGCAGTTTTTTTTGGGAGGCATGCCTGACCATTTGGGGTACCTTCAGTAGAGAACAGTTCTTGCAAAGGACTTCAGTTCCTGGGGATGGAAACTTACAAAATTGTGAGTACTATTGTACACCAGAAACTGTACTAAAGGCAATGCAGGTATAAACAATAATGATGGGTGTATTCAATCTAAGGTTTACTGCTTTTACTCTGTTTCTGTTCTCCAGACAGCAGAGAAAATGATTGTTTAAAACATGTCAGGGGCAGGATTTCTGGAATGCTGGTGTGAGGAACTTGGTGGGTCTTCTTCCCAGCAAAACAACCACTTAACTGATGAAAATGAGAAAATAACCACTCTGGTAGCGTAGTGGTTACGAATCGGGCTGTGACCCTTAAGGTCAGCGGTTCGAAACTACCAGCTGCTCTGCGGGAGAAAGATGAGGCTTTCTACTCCCGTAAAGATTTACACCCTTGGAAACCCTGTACAGGGTCGCTATGGGTCGGAACCGACTCAACGGCACTTAACAACAACAACAACTCTCTGGAAATTGTCAGAATTCAAAAAATGGAGAACATCTATTTAAGAAAGTCTACTGAATCTCAGTAAGCATGGTAAGAGTCTGAGGCATCTGAGTTACAGCCTACTCCTATCACCCCCATTTCCCACTCAGAATCTAGCTCTACAATGGGAGCTTGCCTCCCAATGGGTGTGGGGCCAAGAAAACGAGGACTCTCTCTCCTCAGCAACTAGTCTTGGACTACTATTTTATTTAATGAGGGTCAGGTTTCCAGCATCTCTTGTCACTGCCTCTCCTTCCCAGCTGCATGTTATAAAAGAGCTACTCCAGGCAGGTGCAACTGAGAGGATTGGTGCTTGGTTTTCCCACCCAGCTCCCTCTCACAAGGTAGGGGCTCTGCTCCAGGCATGACATACTAAGGGAGTATTAGGCCCCAGTTGTGCCTTCCAAACTTGCTCATAGGGAAGGGGTTTCACTCTGGAAGCAAGCAGCAAGCCAAGAAGTGCAGAGCTTCTGCACAAAGGAAGTGATAGGACTTAAGGCCAGATTGCCCCACAGCTCTTCCTGTGAGCACTGACTGGATTTGGAATAGACTATTGAGAAATTCATGCCTAAGGATTTGTAGAAAAGAATGGGTTTCTTGGAGGTATCCAGTAGCTCCATGAAACATACAGTGCCCCCCTTTCTAGGGGAATAGTTACCAACTGCCTACTAGAGTGGATCACTTTTACACATGACTGCCAGTGTTGAGTTTTAATAGTTCTGACCTCAGGATATTTTCTGCTCTTGTTCAAAATCGGAGAGGACACCAAGTGAACTAAAACCTAGTTCTCTGGATCATCATTTGGCACACACTTTGTGCTTAGTAACTATCAATTGCTAAAATGAAACTAGTTACAAGTAGTAACTAACTGTTAGTTATTAGGGCTCAGAGAAAGGAGCTCTGGTAGCATCGTGGTTATGAATTGGGCTGCTAATCTTAAGGTCAGCTGTTTGAAACTACCAGCTGTTCCATGGGAGAAAGATGAGGCTTTCTGCTTCCATAAAAATTTGCAGCCTCAGAAACCCTATACAGGGTTGCTGTGAGTTGGAACTGACTCCACGGCATACCACCACCACAACCACCAGGGCTCAGAGATGATTCCAAGATGACTTTAAGATGATTGGTTATTTGTCACTGGGCCTGGAGTTAGAAAACCAAAAGAGAAGAAGAACACAATTATTTTTTCTTAAGTTGAAAAACTGAAGAAAAACATGGAACCTTGAGTTGCAAGACTGAGGGATTCTGTGGGCAAAATATGGAGTGATGCAGGAAGTATCAAAAGTATACAAAATTTTTGCACAAAAATATTGGTTTGATGTTCAGCCATTTCAAGAGGTAGCGTATGATCAAAAACCAATGGCAATGAAGGAAGAAGTTCAGCTACACTGAAGCACTGGTGAAAAACAAACCTCCCATAATTGATGGAATATCAATGGAAATGTTTCAACCAACTGATAGAGTGCAGGAAGCACTTGCTAGTCTATGTCAAGAAATTTGGAAGACAGCTACCTGGCCAACAGAATGGAAGAGATCTATATTTGTATTTATTTCAAAGAAAGGTGACCTACAGAACACAGAAGGTATTGAATCATATTAATATCAAATGCAAGCAAAATTTTGCTGAAGATAATTTAAAAATGATTGCAAAAGTATATTGAGCCAGAAATTCAAACCTGATTGAGAAGAGGACATGAGATGAGGGATATTAATACTTTTTCAGATGAATCTTAACTTAAAGCAGAGGATACCAGAAAGATGTTTACTTGTATTTTATTGACTACGCAAAAGCATTTGACTCTGGATCTCTATAGGTAACATTGCAAAGAGCAGAAATTCCAGAACACTTAATTGTGCTCAGGCTGAACCTGTACATTCCAATGGAACAAGTAAATACTGAATGGTTTAAAACTCAGAAAAGGTGTTCTTCAGTGTTGTATCCTTTCACTGTACCCATTCAGTCTGTGTGCTGAGAAAATCATCTGAAAATCAGGATTATATGAAGTAGAACGTGGCATCAGGATAGAAGGAAAGCGCACTAACAACCTGCAATATGCAGATAACATTGTCTTGTTTGCTGAAAGCAAAGAGGACTTGAAACATTTACTGATGAAATCAAAGACTACAACCTTCAGTATGGACTACAACTCACTGTGAAGAAAACAAAAGTCCTCACAACTCGACCAGTAAACAGCATCATGATAAAACAGAAAACATTGAAGTGTCATTTTACTTGGATCCACAATCAATGCCCATGGAAACAGCAGTTAAGAAATCAAATGATGAACTGCCTTGGCCAGCTCTACTGCAAAATTCCTCTTTATATTGTGAATAAGCAAAGATGTCACTTTGAGGGCTAAGGTATACCTGCCCTAAGACATGGTATTTTCAGTAGCCTCATATACATGTGAAAACTAGGCAATGAATAAGCAAGACCAGAGAAGAATTGATGCATCTGAGTTCTAGTGTTGAAGAATATTGACATTACAATGGTCTGCTAGAAGAATAAACAAATCTGTGTTGAAAGAAGTTCAAACAGAATGCGCCTTTGAAGTGAGGATGGCAAGACTTTGTCCTTTGTCAGTGTTGTATTATTTCCCTATACTTAATCAAGCATGTATGCTGACCAGTCCTGGAGAAGGACATCGTGCTTGGTAAAGTGAAGGTCAGTGAAAAAGAGAAAGATCCTTAACGAGATGTATTGTATTGACACAGTGGTTGCAATGATGGACTCACATATATCAATAGCAATGACTGAGGGTGCAGAACTGGGCAGGTGTATTCTTCTTTTGTGCATAGGATCACTGTGAGTTGGAACTGACTGGATGGCACATAACAACAACAACAATATATATCATCATCCAAGGTCAGTCTTGCATCTCCTCCTCCTGTTTGCAATTGCTGCTGGTTTCCTCTGTGGCTTCCTAGCTCAAACTCCTAATGGTCTAATATTAATTGTCTTATATCTTGAAACCTTTGTTCATCACTTCTCCAAAACTGTCCCCAGGGATGCTCCTTGGGATCCAGAGTTGTACTCTTAACCACTCATTTCTTCTGGCTCCAAAAATTCCTAAAATTAATATTGTTGTTGTTAGGTGCCATGGAGTTGATTCTGACTCATAGTGAACCTATGTACAACAGAATGATATAATAACCAACTAAAATATTGGTGGTGGTATTGTTAAGTGCTGGCGAGTTGGTTCTAATGCATAGCAACCCTGTATAGGTTTCCCAGAAGTGGCTGGTGAGCTTGAACTGTTGACCTTGTGGTCCAGTGTATTACACTGCAGTGCCACACATATTACTGAACAAAGATAGTTGAAGGCTGATTTTTTTTTTTCTTCTTCATATATGGACACTGAAGCTTTCCTAGGTGACAGAATGAGACCTTCAGTCCAAGTCTAACACTCAGAGCCTTACGCTTTTTAAACCTGTCATACTGCTTCTCAGTCTTCATAGAATTGTCATGAGGGTCAATCAAGGAAGCAATGTTCATATCTGCACAGACCTTGGTTATCTTAATGAACATGCAAACGTTCCCTAAAGTTTTCTCTGTTTAGAAGGTGGTTTCTGGTGATAAAATGATTAACACAGCATGAGTTTCTGATGATAAGAATTAGAGGAGGTTGCAATTATTGGAGAGCGGGGGAGATTTGTTGGGTTATTGGGAGTAAGAGGCCTTTTGACTGTGCCCTTAAAGCACCTCACCCAAGGGCTGCTTGGACAAGCAAAGCTGGTGATAACTGCAGAGCTTTTGTTGGCATTGCTTCTTCCATGGACGACAAAGCCAAGGACAGTGTGTTCCAGCTTTAGGTGGGTAGCAAGCTGCGCATTAGGAGGTAAATCTCTGCTTGCAAAAAGTTGAATACGATGCTCTTTTAAAAAGCTCACCCGATGGCTAAATTTAGTGTGGTGAACACCATCCAGGCCAAGAATATTCTTTGGCTTTAGGCCCATAACATTCTCATGTGACTGGTATTTGGATAAATTTTCATTGCCTTCCAGCATTTCTCTTGATTCTTAGTTCTTTTGGAGACAAGAAACTTATGTGCTGAGAGTTGGGTGGGGGCATGTGGTTATGCTTCATGTCTTTCTTTATATAGTGTCAGTAAAAGACCCTGCTTTTTTAGATATGTTTTCAGTGAGTGGTTAATTGTATGCATTGTGATGTTTTCCTATAATTTTACTTGATCAGTCATCAATCTGAAGAGGCCTTTTGTTTGTTTGTTTTTATTGTGAACTGAGTGATAGTTTACATGGGAGACCATCAGTTTTACACCATCATTTCATTGTGATGATTACAGTCTCCTCCATGCATCATCATTCAGCAGTATTTGCTTCCTTTAACTCTGTTTTTCTTTTCTTTTTTTGTGGGGGTGGGGTGGGGTGGTGTGGTGTGGGGAGATGTACACAAAAACATTCAGGAATGTATAATCATTTAAACAACCAAATGTCATATTCTGCAAGCCTGCCTCCTGGCTGCCAGCACTCAGTCCCTCTCTTTCTATGAGTCTAGAGTCCTCAGCTGCTCCCTCTCTCCATGTCCCCATTTCTGCCTCCATCTCTGGTGTCGCTGCTTCTCTGGATAGGCTCCCACGTTCCACTTGTGCTGTTTTTTCCATTCTTTTTTTTTTCCTGAAGAGGCCTCTCTTGACCCTTCTATGCTCATCTTTTGCTCTAGTCCGTCCCTTCCCTAAACCTCTGTTCTTTGCATCTGGTTTCAAAGACAAGATCTTGGTGACTATGTACCTTTTGCTGGACATAGGTAACAGGTCTGCATGCTTATTCATCTGCTTAGTGATTAAGTGCTACAGCTTGATGCCAACTGTCATGACTTCAGTGATGCCCAGCTACCCAGCCAGCATCCAACTTCCCAGAATGTGACAATAAACAACCAAATCTATGGAGATTGGGGACTTGGGAATCAGCAGGTTCAAGTTTGAAAGCCAAGTTTGCTGTTTACTGGGCAAGTTGTTAACCTCCCTGAGTATCAGTTTCTTTATATGTTAAAAAGGTAATGATTACCTTGCAATTTTTCCCGCCTAGCTTAAATGGGATGAATATAGATGCTCCATAAGTGGTCGTTCCCTCCCCTCTTTCGTCTTATAAGGAGGAATTGATTTGGCCTGTGTCTTACTTACTCTTTATCTGCCCTGTGGCAATGCCCATTCAGGAGCATCATTCCTTGGATCTACAGTCATGTAATCGATTTATTGTAAACTCTTGAGAGCATTCCCAGCTTTCTCACCTGAGAACTTCTACGCTCACTGGGTTTATTGGATTGTTCCTTGTAGAACTGAGGTGTTTTGTTGTTGTTTTAAAACAATACCCAATTTACAGTTTAAGCAATAATGATTCATTCATTAATCCAACAAATATTTATTGAACACTTCTAAATTCTGGAGAGGAGTCCTGGTGCGGTGCTGTAGGATGGGCACTGGACTGCTAACCTCAAGGCTGGTGGTTCAAACCCACCAGCCACTGCTGTTTGGAAACTCTACAGTGCCACTGTGAGTCGGAACTGACTCGATAGCACTTACCAACAAATACAAGAAGTTCTGGAGACATAGCCTTGTCTTCAAGGATCCCATAGATTAGTTGAGAAGTTATGCAAATCAACATACAATTGCAATAGAACCAGCTGATGTCAAGATAGGTAAAAATGTCCATAGAAAGGGCACCTAAGCCAGCTTGTGGAGTCAGCAATGGCTCCTTACATGTACAGGGTGTATTGGATTATTTTTTTAGTCCATGTTTCCACAAACTTTTTGAAGGTCTCTTCTATACTGATAGCTGTGGATGGGTGAGAATTGCCAGATAGAAGCACAGATGGGTAGAGTGGCTATGAAGGGTAATGAAACTGAAGACAGTGAGTCTGTGCAAAGAGGAATGGCCTGGACCTTGGGAGAAATTAAGCCGATGTTGATACAGTCTACTTAGCAACTTCTGTGAGGCTGAGGGCCTAGGGATATTTCAGAGAGGCACAGAATCATCAAGGACTGACTGATGAGATCATAATTTTGTGGAGTACTTTAAAAGACACTTTATTACTTTTCAGATGTTATCCTGAAATTGTCCCAGTGTGATATTTTTGTTGGTTAATGGGTGTTTGTGTGTATTTCTGTGTGGAGAGGTGCAAGGTGTGGGGAAAGGAATGTCTCTCAGAAGTTTTATGGCCTGATGATAAATGTGTTTCCTTTGTGGGATGTTCATTACTTAGACACAGACAGTTTAAAGAACAGACTGACATTGGCAACCAGCTAGTTCTAGTTACTCATAGCCAACTTTGAGTTGATGATGTCACCTTCATTGACCCTGTATGAGATGCTGCTGCTTTAGACAGGATTTTGATTGGTCAATGAGGAGGAAGAGACACGAAACACCTGAAAACAGTGTCATGGAACTTTGCCCAGACATGAGGGGATAGATTGTGTGTGTGTGATAAAAGTGGGTACCACTTCCCACCTAGCCCCTTCTACATTGCTCCTACTCTGCTCATCTATTGCATTTGGGGAACACCCTGGAACTCCATTATAGAATCTGACCTGGGTTAGCCATTTAGGATCAAAGTGTCTCCATGATGTCAAGTCTAGCTTGGTGGTGTAGGAAACACTTCCATCTGACACTTTCAGCTCTGATCTCAGATAAAGAAGATTGTCCCTTTTCTTCTTTTGCCCTCCCTCTTCTCCACAACCATTGGTGTATAAGGTAGTTCTATTTGATCCAGAAATATTAGAATCTTCAGATTCTGAGATGGTCAGCAACTCTACTCCTCTCAGCAATTTTGGTGGGCCCAAGACTGATGACTCACTAGAACCCTAGGTATGATCCTTCCTCTCAGCACTTTCATCTATTCTCCTCTGAATTTTCCAATTACCAGAGGCAATCTCAGAGATTATCTAGCCCATTTTGCATCTGATGGAGTTGATGCATGAGGCAGCGAGGTGTCTTCTCCAAGTCATAGGTTGGGCCGGGGGGTATTTCAGAGAGGCACAGAATCATCAAGGATGACTGAGATCACTAAATTTTAGTCCAACATTCTTTCTACAAAATATCAACAGCTTTATCTGCTTTCCGTTTATATTGTCCCAATTATTGATTTCAGTAGTGTGGGAAAGAACTAACGTGTTGAACAGCGTACTAAAGGACTGACACATATTTACCTCATTAATTTATCATCATAACCTTTCAAGTAGGATCACTGATTATGACAGCAAACAAAGAAAATAAGCTCAAATAGTGAAGTGACTTACCCATGGATGGAGTTGGGGTTTGGACCCAGGTCCAAAGTCAGTATTCTTTCTACCATGCAGCTTGGTCTCAACCTGTTGCACTTGGACCTAAGAACTCAAGTGCTTTTGGACAAGGTTAGGAGAAACAGCCGTTTGCTACTAACACTATGCAGAAATTCAAACCTAGGTCTGATTCTATATTCTCATCTTTGTCCTCTACATGATGGGGACGTTAGTGCTGAGTCTCTCCACTAAGACGTTGCTTTACTATAATTCTGATTGAGTCCAGTGTCTGTGCTTTGGAATATGTGGTTTCTCAACTAACCATATTGATTCTGTTGTTGCTTTGTCTGTTGAGCTGGTTCTGACTCATATCGATCTTGTAGGGGTTCTGAAGAACAACTGGTGTGTTTGAATTGCCAATCTTGCAGTTAGAAGTCCAATATTTGCTTCTGAGTTAGCTAAAGATGATTTGTTGTGGAAGGAATAATTTTAAAATGCAAAGTTCCTTTGTGTCAATGATGAATCTCAAATTCTTTCATAATTTCCTTCATAATGTCTTATCAAAAAGACCTCTTGGCAACACATTTAATTACTGCCTGGAGACCTTATTTATATTATGAACAGAGGCCCTTGGAAAGGGTGGTTATGGCTGCAATTGTGCTTCTCTTTATTTACTTATTAAAAATTCTTCAGTTTCTGAATTAATCACAGTTGATTTGAAATGTTGAAATGTGGTCATGATGCATTAAATTCTTGTATATGGATTGCACACCTGAAGAACGCAGGTAACTGTGATGAACATAGATTGGGTTATCTCAACTTGCCTTTGACTTGAAATGGGAGAACTCAAATCTAGAAATTTAAGGGGCCACGATATTTATTTTTATAGATTTGAGTTATTTCTATCAGGTTTTGAACATCTTCATGTGTTTTGAGTTTCATCTATCCATTTGATGTGCCAGAATGTTCTCATTGGCTCCAAAGTAGCCCACATTTTCCAGAATTCATCACAACATCTCTTCAGAAGTCTCCTCCATTACACCCAGTTTCATCTGCCCCCTTTTTTCATGACAGCATTTTAAGGAACTTCCAAGTCTCTGTACTTTTCTTTCTTGGCACATGGTATAGATGTTCAATTAGCTTCCTTGAGCCTGACTCCATCTCAGGTACTGAGTCCTGTGGGTGAATTCCAAGAAGACAGGATGAGCTGGGAGATGAGGTTGGGGGAGAAGACAGAGAAGGCAGTACTGGTTTTGGACAACAACCTTTTCTTTTCCCAGGAGGACACCTTTCTTCTGAAAGCTTTTTTGAAACTATTTTGAAACTGGCCAGATGCTGGAACATTGAAGAGGCTTGGAACACCCTAGGAAGACAAGAGCAAAGATACTTGTCATTGTGTAAGCCTGCTCTGGTAGAGATCAGCTTTGGAGTTTTCTTTGTGAAAGTACCTTTATAAATGCCCTTTTCCCATGCTTTGTGTCTCCTTCCCTCCACCTTGCTCGCTTTATCCAGTCCCTCTTCCTGACTTGATAGTTTACCTTAACCTCTACCTGAAACTGCCTAGAGTCCTGCTGCAGACTGACTGCAATGTGTTCTACATTGATTTTCAATTGTGGGTTTCACTCACTATGTCACATCATTGCATTATTCTTGAGCATCTGAGAAGCAGAATTCTTATCAGACTGGAGACTAGATTAAAGCTCTAAGTGATATTGCCTTATATTTAATGCCCTAAGGCTACAGTGGTAGCCTATTCATGTGTCTGAAAAACCAGACTCACCACTACTGAGTCGGTTCCAACTCATCGGGACCCTGTAGGTCAGAGAAGAATAGTCCCTTAGGATTTCCAAAGCTTAAATCTTTACAGACGCAGATAACCACATATTTCTCCCAAGAAGCAGTTGATTGGTTTGAACCACTCACATTTCAGTTAGCAACTGAGTACTTAACCACTGTACCATCAGGGTTCCTTTATCCATGTGTAATAAATGTATGATATTTCATAGTGGATGGTTATGAATGGGTCTGTTATTTGTCTTATATAAGCAAACACAGATTCAGCATAAAACGCAAAGGATGGGGAACTAGGTCCCTGAGATGAGGTGGGAAAAGAGATTTTCTCTCTCTTATGGCATTCAGGCTAGATTACTTAGAAGGAAAGGTTTGTAGGCCTGGCTAGACAATCTCTCCAGTCTCACATTTTGCAGCTGCTTTTAAGTGGCAAGAGTGAAAGAAAAATATAGGATATGGTCTTACTTCTCTGGAACCCATTTATTTAATAGAAAGGATTCTAGAATTATGTGGCTCTTCTCCTCTTCATTTTTCCTAACAGATTTTCTTTCTTCCTGTTACATCGTAAGATGGATTTCTGTCTTCAAAATGTGTTTATGGGAATGAGGGCTTTTCAGTGGAAGCATTACAAATCATCCACAAACATCAGGCATCATTGGGAAAGGTGAGACTGTTTCTACATTTCTACAATGTTCATTTTTCAGAGAGCAGCCCTAACTGCCATCTTCCTGTATTTTTCATTACAGATTGTCTTTATCTGTAAAGGTTGAAACTTGGGTTTGTACATTCCAGAAGAACTTGCATAGGCTTTTAAAATTTGCATGGTTTGAAGAGAAGGCACAAAGACAGCTGTCTGACACAGAAATGACTCAAGAAGCCAGGCTGAATCAGAAACCTTGATTCTGGTGAAGCCCCCATCTTTGCTGAGCGCTGGCCTGTCACCAGTGAGATGATATTTCAAAGTGATTTCACAGGTATTAGTTCACGGACTCCTCCCAACATCCTGTGGCAGAGGCATGGAAGAAAAGATTTAAGTCCATAGGACAGAAGAGGAAGATGAGCGCTTGTAGGCTTGTGACTTGCCTTAGCTCAAAAGAGGTTAGTAGTGGCAGGGATGGAATATGAATTCAGTTCTTTTCCACTGATGAGCCATCATGGTTCAGTGGTTAAATGCCCGGCTATTAACTGAGAGATTGGCAGTTCAACCTCATCAAAAGCTCCACTTGAGAAAGATGTGGCACTTGGCTTCTATGAAGTTGAAAACCAAATTCATTGCCATCAAATCCATTCTGACTCCTAGCAACCCAATTGTTGTTGTTAAGTGCTGTCAAATCAGTTCTGACTCATAGCGACCCTGTATAGGGTTTCTGAGGCGATGTTGGTGAGTTTGAACCACCAACATTATGGTTCCGACCAGCCTTATGGTCAAGTGCTTATCCTACAGTGCCACACCATTAAAACTGCCCCATGTTGTTTCCAAGATGACACTTAACAACAACAATTTTTACAGAGTCCTGGTGTGGTGCTATAAGATGAACACTGGACTGCTAATTGCAAGGTCAGCAGTTTAAACCTGATACAGGATCACTAGAGGTTGGAACCAGCCCAATGGCACACAACAACAACAACAACAACAACAACAACAACAACAATCTTTATGGAAGAAGCTGTGATGGTACAAAGACACAAGCGCTAAACAAAAGGTCAGCTCAATGGGAAAGAGATGTAGCCGTCCACTTCTGTAAAAAGTTGTTGGCATTGTTAAGTGCCGTTGAGTCCGTTCCTACTCATAGCGGCATCTTATAGGGTTTCCAAGGAGCAGCTGGTGGGTTTGTCTTGCTGACTGTGTGGTTCGCAGTCCAGTGCTGATCCACCAGCAGTCCTCTTGGAAACTTTATGGGGGAAGTTCTATTCTGTCCTACAGAACTGGGCTTGATGTCAATGGGTGTTTTTTTTCTGTATCGTATGGGCCTAGGATCTGGGGAAGCTTTCCTTGGAAGTCTTTTTTAAAACCTCTTAGGTTGGATTGCAGCAAGGAATTTGGATGAGTTAAGAAAACTGAACCACCAAATATCTGAATTTAAACATTAAAAAAAAAATTACTGTGGTAAAATTTATCTAGCAAAAAACAAACCAACAAAACATTTACCACTTCAGTTATTTTCACACCCACAACTTAGTGGCATTAATTATGTTTGCTACATTGTGCCTCTATCAATACTGTTTTTAATACCTGGATTTTGAAATCATAGTGAATGTGACTATATATACAGCCCCTAGCATAAGTCCTGGTGTGGCTCTGTTGATTAATGTGCTGGACTGCAAAGTCCACTTGAAATGGAAGGCCTGCGATTCAAATTCACCAGCTTCTCCTTGGAAACCCTACACAGGTTGCTATGGGTCAGAACCCGACTTGACGGCACTTAACAACAACAACAACAACAAATATTTGGACTATTTAAATAAAGCAAAAAAACCAAACCAAACCAAAACAACACACACACACACACACACACACACACACAAAACATAAACCAGTTGCTGTCAAGTTGATTCTGATTCATGACAACCCCAAGCATTTCAGAACACCATAGGGTTTTCAATGGCCACAATTTTTCAGAAGGTCTTTCTTTTGAGGTATTCTGGATGGATTGGAGCCACCAATCTTTCAGCTAGTAGTGGAATGCTTAACTGTTTGCAACACCCAGGGGCTCTATTTGGATTATATACTAGATACTCAATAAATATTTGATGAAATAATGCATATGCTGTCATCTTCCAACCCAAAACTCTGAGAACACAGAGCTCTGTATTAAGTGCAGAAGAAAGAGAGATGAGAGGGCACACCTACAGAGATGCAGCCCAAGAGCTGCGAAAGAGATCTCAGTGGCAGCACAACGTGTGGTCTAAAATGATCCTCTGGAAGCCATACCTCTTGCTTATTTGTTTGACACCATAGATTTTGAACTGACTATTGTAATTAAGTGCCTTGGAGTAGGCATAGGCTTATAATGACCATTTCTGAGGCTGTACCATTTCTGAGGCTGTACATTTTTGTAGGAGTAGAAAACCTTATGTTTTTCCCCTGGAGCCACTGGTGGACTCCAACCACTGATCTTGTGGTTCACAGTTCAGTACTTATCCTACAGAGTCACTGCACTCCTGAAAAAAGTCCCTGTAATACAATAAGTAACTGAACTATTTATTACAGGGACTTTTGTCTCACATTGTCCATTTAGATTTAGTAGCTCATTATCAGGAAGTAATTCTTATTAAGTGCTGTCGAGTTGGTTCTGACTCATAATGACCTTGTATAGGGTTTCCGAGGAGCAGCTGGTGGGTTAGGACCACTAACCTTGTGACCTTATGATTAGTATTCTACAACACCACACCAGGACTCCTATTATCAGGAAAATAAACTGCAATTTTCCATTGGATATTTCCCACAGTTTCCATAGTGACCTCTGACAGGCATGGTCTGATAGATACATCTTCAAGTATTTTAGAGGAAAAGTTGTTGGGATTTGATGTTCTTGGTGCCTCCCAATTTCCTTACATTCTTACTGGCTTTTGAGTCATTGTTTTTTTTAATTGGAGTTAGAAACATACTTTTTATTTTTTTTAAATTGCATTTTTTTAAAGTGAATTGAGTGATAGTTTACATGGGAGAACGTCAGTTTTGCACTCAACCTATAGTATTTTGTTTTGTTGCAATGATTACAATTGCTCTATGTAACATTGGCTAATAGTATATGCTTCTATTCCCTCTTTTTTTTTTTTTTTTTTATGCACACAAAAATATCCAGGAATATATGTTCATTTAAACCACCAAAGGGCACATTCTACAAACTAGCCTCTTGGCCACCAGCACACAGCTTTTTTCTTTCAGTGAGTCAGAGTCCTCAGCTGCTCTCTCTCTCTCCATGCCATCACCTCTGCCTCCATTTCTAGTGTTGCTACTTCTCTGGTTAGGGTCCCATGTTCCATTGATGCTCTTTTCTGTTGATGGTCCTAGGGTCTTCTGTTCCTGGAATGTAAGATGAACTACTTCCCCCTTTTTGTTACACAACTTCTACCTTTATAATTGTGACAATCACAATTAGTCATGATAACTATTATACTTGCTATTGAATCAAAAGAATCCTATCCTCATCTCCTTCCATTAGACCCATCTAGACAAGATGAAAAACTATTCAGTGGGAATTCTATCTTCCCCCTCACACTCTGAAACTAAACTCCCTCTCAAAAACTTGGAAGCCAGCTACTTCATGCCTCTATAGCCTCCCGTTTTAGGTAGCCAATGTCTAAGTTTCCTGTCCCTATTGACCCAGTGCTTATCCTACAGTGTCACACCAGGACTACCTATTGTGTAATGGGATTTCCTGCTTTTCTTAAATTTATAAAAACATTTATGCTCCAATAGACAAGGAACAGGTCCAGTGAAAATCTCTTTTCTAAAGAAATGGGAACACTCTCTACTTTTCTAAATCTTGTCCTTCTTCACCATACTTAAGCTACTAGGGCAGCAGAGGAATTACAAATACAGGCAAATCCTCAGGTTACAAACAAGATCCATTTTTCAGTGTTTCTGTAAGTCAAATTTGTAGGTAAATTGAAACTGGTGCATGCAGTTCTTATTTAGCTCTTTAGTGCAAGGAAAGACCCAAAGCTTTTCCACTGATTTAAAAGTGCAGCAAATGAATTTGATTATAATGAAAAATTTGTTGCAAGTTGGGGTTGGTTCCATTTTTTCCAAGTGAGGACAAATTGATATAACATTAAAGGGCAAGTACAAGTTGTTCATTGGACATATGTATCCCTGGGACTTACTGTTCAAATGGTTTGATTGCCTAACACTTCTAATCTTCCAAGAGCCAAGGCCACAGGTCATTAGCAAAAGCATTACAGTTGGATCCTACAAAGAAACATAATGCTATCCCCATGGTAACCATGACCAGAGTGGAAATGGCAGCTTGCATTGTACTCTGGAACTAATTGTTGTTCATAGAAGACCATAGACCACAGATATAATGAGCTTCATGGGACTTATGGTCTCATCCTGGTGACATTTGAGGCCAACCAGAGTTTCTAAGTGAATGGGTTAGAACAAAGTTGATTTGTTAAGCAGTCTAAGTCAGAATCAGAGAAATTCAAATCTGATACCTGGCCTGTATTTTGTCCTGGAGTTGCTTATACCTGGCTAGTGCTATGTTTGATGTGGAGGCTTTATCAGTGGCCGGGGAGTAGGGCTATGTCCGGGGGCTGTGTGTCTAAGCTGAGCAGGCCTAGCTTCTGTGTTTCCTATTTTTCTTTTCTAACAGTTTGTAAATCATTTAATACCACTTGAGTTCTATCTTCTCCTCCACTTGACCTCCTAACTTCACTGGTCCTGTGGATTCATTTCTTCTCTGTCAGGAAAAGAAGCTGGAAGGCATTTCCCATAGCATCAGTGGTTATTATAGGCATGGCTCAATACACATGGCTGTAAGTGTATTCAAGGAAGAGATGTTGGGATGACTGCAGCAAGTTAGGATTGGAAAGAAAGACACTCTGGTACTTGTTACAGCTGCAGCTTCCTCCATTCAGCACCAAACACTCAATCAGTCTTCAGTGATGCATGCACTGGGTGACTGTACCAGGATCTAGGGATACAAAATTGAATGAGGGGATTCCCTTTGAGTAGGTGGCACTTGAGCTTTATCTTAAAGGATGAGTGAGCTGAGGAATGAAGGGCATTCCAGCCATAAGGGTTCACAGGAATCAAAACATGGAGGCAAGAAAGAGCGAGATGTACAGGGTTGTCACAATCAGTAGGATTTTCTTAGATTATAAAGTGAACCAAAGTAGGAGATTAAGGTATAAGCATGGGAGTCATTTTTCATCATGTGTCGGATGAACTATTTGTTTTATTACTATTGCTATTTGAGGGATATTAGTGAAAGCTATTTTTAAATTACCTACATTAATGGAGTTTCAGCTGCTACAAAATAATGGATTAATCTCAAGTCTTCTAAATCTGCCAGAGAAAGCCGCCAGAGAGAGCATGGGATGGAAGGCTTGTCTCCTCCAATTTCACCAGAGGATCCATTTCAGGCATTTGAGGATCTGTCTGTATTTTTGTGTTTGTGCCTGTCCTTGTGCAGTTCACTCTTGGTTCTCCTGGGGTCTTCTGAAGATCTAGCCTTTCGTACTCTAGCTGTGTACATAGCAGACTGGCAGGGGGAAGCTTTGGGCTGGGAAGAAGGCTCCAGACATGGCATCTGCCTTTCTGCCTTTTGAACTGTCTGACTTTGGACATGTCACTACCTCTCTGCATCTCAGTTTCCTCATTTGTGAAATAGAGGGATTAATAGTCTGTGAAACCCCACTGAGAAACTTTACTGTGCTGATTGACCCTAAATCCAGAGATGGCTTTCCTGAATTATATTTTCATTTCATTGGGGGGGAAAAAAGGATTAGAAAGCTTTACTGTCTTTCTTAACTCACATTTTACAGTTCTGTCTGAATTCTGGATATTTTGTGGCATCATTCCAGAATAAAAACTGTCCCCTACTTTTTACCTCATCTTCCTTCTTTTATACCAGTTGCAGTTGAGTAGATTTCAGCTTATGGACTCATGGTGACCTGATGGTGAGTAGAATTGTACTCTGTAAGGTTTTCAGTGGCTGGTTTTGGGGAAGTAGATTGCAGGCCTTTTGTTCCACGATGTTTCAGGGTAGATTCAAACCTACAATCTTTCAGTTAGCAGCTGAGCACATTAACCATTTTCACTATCAAGAACTCCCCTTTCTTCATTGTACAGTTTAATTGGGGTCGGTATTAATAGTGCCTTCTGTCTATAGTGGTTATGAATCGGGCTGCCAACCTCAGGGTCAGCAGTTCAAAACTACCAGTGGTTTCGCAGGAGAAAGATGAGGCATTCTGCTGCCATTCACTGGAACCAACTCAATGGCACTTAATAACAACAAAGATCAATAGAATGCATGATGCATGTTTCTATTTAAAGAAAAGTGGTGCTAGTTAAATAAATTTACTGTTAATAAAAACAAAGTCAACTTCCTTCTGCCTAAGAGATGACTAAAGTGGCTCTTATGAGATTATCTAAGACGTTAGCTATTTAGAGGTTCAAAAGAACAGGGTGGGAGAGGGAGTTTTGTTTTTTTTTTTACCAGAAAATTGTTGTTAAGTGCTGTTGAGTTGGTTTTGACTCATAGTGACCTTGTATAGGGTTTCTGAGGAGCAGCTGGTGAGTTTGAACCACTTATCTTGTGGTTTAAACTGACCTTGAGATAAAGTGCTTATCCTACTGTGCCACACCAGGACTCCCTTCCCAGGAAATAGGTTAGATTAAAATGGAACTTGAATTGAAGGCATTCCCAGGGCCAAGTGCCCTTATTAGCTCTTAGAAGTTGTGAGAGAGTCATTCAGTAAGTATATTAATAATACAAGAGCTACCGATGGTCAAAAATAGTGCTCTTATGTACGTGGCTGTAACCTTTATACAACCTTGCAAGGTACATATTCTTTTTCACATTTTGTAGGTGTGAAAACTATGGTTCAGACAGGTTCAATAATTTACTAGTCACAAATCTTGTACATAGGCAGTTGAGGGGAGAAACATCTTTTAGGAAGGTTGGTGCTTGTTTGCTTTGCCTCTTAATTGGAGAAACCTTAGTATGTGTATGATATCATTAGAGGCCCTCATCTGCATATGAATACTAGGTAGTGACTTGGAGACTGCATGTAGAAACTGGATCTTTATCCAGGAAGCCATTTAGCTAGAAGAGGTTGCAATGATTTAAAAATAACATTGTAGCGTAGTGGTTACGAATCCGGCTGTGAACCTCACCGCCAGCAGTTCGAAACTACCAGCTGTTCCGCGGGAGAAAGATGAGGCTTTCTGCTCCCTTAAAGATTTACAGCCTCGGAAACCCTGTACAGGGTCACTATGAGTCGGAACTGACTCCACAGCACATCAAAACAACAACAACAAAGGACACATTCGTGATTTATACTTATTGTTGTTAAGTGCCATCGAGTCGATTCTGACCCATAGAAACCCTGTATAGGATTTCCAAGGAGCATCTGGTGAGCTTGAACCACTGACCTTGCAGTTAAAATGACTTTGTAGTCTGACACATTAGCCCACAGCGCCACACCAGGGACAGCTAATTCTCTAATACTGAGCTTTTAACCCAATCATTCTAATATGTGTAATATCTAGCTCTTTATTTTTTGTAGTATATACTTTTTATCTGCTCAGCACCTGAACCAAGTTGGGCCAGTCAAAGTAGCATGTCATTTTGGCCATAGCTAATTGGCCAGGGTTTGGGAGTCTGTCTGAACCTGGGATGTAAAGTTTCTTCTCCAGATGTTTTCAACTGGGATCAGAGACAACAAGAAATCAGTTGCTGAGGGCAGACACTTTAAGAGCTACAACTCTGGGGCTGCTGTTGACTATGTCATCCTCCACACTGAGAGAGAAGAATAAAGCAGGGTCACAGAAAAAATCTGAGACAACAGAATGAGAGGTTTCCTGAGGGTGCATGTGTTGCTGGTTTGAGTAGTTATTGAATCCAAATGTTCCTGTCTTAAGTTCTGAGAGACACCTCAGTTGCAACTACTTTTGGTTGAGCCCTCACTAGCACACTCTGTAATTTTATTCTCTAGCTAGTACTAATAGTTGTTGATTCATTGATTTCCACAAAAGGGTAGTTAGTCGTAGTGTTTAGAGCACTGTGCTGCTAAAGCCAAGGGTTTGTATTGCATTGAAATGTTCTGTTCTGTTCTTATTTCACTCTGTTCTCGGCTCACTGTTCTGTCAACTATCAGTCTTGTTTCTCTGATAAATTTCAACTTTATATCTTCCCTTTAAGAGATAGGGAGGAACTGAGAGATAATAGGAGATAGGATATTTCAGGACTTGAATTCCAAACTTTCAAACCATAAAATTACAGTGTTCTTGATAAATCTGTGGACTGGTAACAAAATTACTTTGTGCTGCAGTTTAGTTTCTTGCCCTGTCCACTTCTAATTTGGTACCATATCTGACTCTGTTTATTTTCTGAACTCTGAATTTGAACTCTACCTCTAGCCTTCAGTCAGTTCCATACTGTAGCTTTAGTATATATGTAACATCTATACTATACTGTAGCTTCTTCCTAAGTCCCATTTTTTGCTCAGGTTCCCAGCACCTTTCTCTGTTTCTGGGCCATGGGTCTAGTGGGGCTTTGTTTGAGTTGGGGCTCAACTATCTATATCTTTGCTAGTAAGAGACATCCGAGAGAAATAGAAAGAAGGGTGAGGTGAGGGGAAAGAAGGAAAGGGAGAGAGAAAGAGATGGATTAGTTAAAATTCATCATCACTTCTTTTGATCACTGGTTGGTAACATTATCTTCCAGACAAAGAATATCCTCCACGTTCATGTTTGGATAAATTCAACTTGCTGTAAAGACTTCCAAATAAGCAAGGAAAGTTAAGGACCTTCTTTCCCTCTCAGATTTCTGCTAATATGTAGAATGCCTCTTTCAAGTCATAATTATGCAAAACATATTTTCTTGTCTCTGCTTTTTTTTTATTTTTAATTTCAAAACATTAACATGAGTTTGAAGGGAAAAGGATAAGAGAGAGCAAAAATGTTTTTTAAAGTACTAGTTAGTATTCTACCAAATATATATATATATATATATATATTTGCATGTGTCTTGAATATCACTTTGAACAGTGGACTATTTCCAACACAATTAAGAGTATTTTACTCAGTACAATTTCCATTTGGTTTTAAAAAGCATTATTGCTTGAGTGAACACTGAATGGCTGTTTTGCAAAATGAAAATGAGTAGCTAATCACTTCTGGATCATGTCTAACAACACTTGGCCATTACCATTGAAAAACTAGCATTGGGATGCAGGAGTGACCGAATAATGAAACTGGCTGCCTGACAGCATGAAGACCCAATTCCTGTTACCTGTAAATGTTCAGTAAATATTTGCCAAATAAGTACAGATAGAAGGCAAAACCTTTATTTACATAACTTCCCAGGGCCTTTGGTATCACTCTTATTTTTTGTATTTAACATTTTTTTATAGGTTATGGTTGTTGTTGTTAAATGCCATCGAGTTGGTTCTGACTCATAGTGACCCTGTATAGGATTTCTGAGGATCAGCTGGTGGGTTTGAACTACCTACCTTGTGGTTCACAGTCTAGTACTGATCCTACAGCACCACAGTATGTTTATATGTTGTTGTTGTTACATGCCATCTAGTCAGTTCCAACTCATAGCGACCCTATATAGGGTTTCCAGAGAGTGGCTGGTGGGTTTGAACTATTGACATTGAGATGGCATATATTTTTCCCATTCTGCATGTGTTATTCTGTGACTTGAGTTTCCTCCCATTTTGTTTTTGATATTCATTCACATTAATGTGTGTAGATGTGGTTCATTAGTTTCACAGCTATATTCTGTTATATTGATAGGCTACACTTTATCCATTTCCTTGGTGATGCTCATTGAGTTGCTTTCATTTTGTTGCTATTTAAATACACTACTGCATGTCTTCTCTTCTATCGTACAATTGTATCTGGGGTTGTTGTTGTTGTTAAGTGTCATCCAGTCGGTTCCGACCCATAGCGACCCTGAACAGGGTTTCTGAGGCTGTAAATCTTTACCTGAGCAGAATGCCTCATCTTTCTCCCATGGAACAGCTGGTAGTTTTGAACTGCTGACCTTGCGATTCGCAGCTTGATTCGTAACCACTATGCTACCAGAGCTCCATCTGGGGTATATCTCTAAAAGTAGAATTGTGGATTACAGGACATGTACATTTTTAGATTTAAAGATTGTTGTTGTAGTTGTCAGGTGCCATCAAGTCGGAACTGACTCATAGCAACCCCATGCACAGCAGAATGAAACAATGTCCGATCCTGGGCCAACCTCACTACCGCTGCCACACTTGAGTCCATCAATGATGCCACCTGGCTGATCCATTTCTTTAGGGGTCTTCCTTTTTTTTCTCTGACCCTCCACCTTACCCAGCATGACATCCTTCTTCGAGACTGGATAGTATTAGATTATTTTTCAAAGAGATTGTTCTTAATTATAGTCCCTCATACCAGTGTATGAGTGTTCTCATTGTCCTTTATCCTTACCGTAAATTGGTACTGTTTGACTTAATTTTTACATTTCTGATAGTGGAAAATAGTGTCTTACTATGTTTAAAACTTGTATTTCCTTAGAGAGGTGTATAAGGCAAACAATAACATTAGGGAGGTACTGCACTCCTTAGACCAACTGACCATTAGAGAACAAAAGGGCAGCATTTGCCTAAGGACAGAGTTCAGAAGGCAGGAAAGAAGGAGGAATGGAAATAGGAAGCATGGAGAGTAAGTGGAATAAGTAGGGATTGCTGTCAAGGACATGAAACAAAATGTGTATGAGTTGTTGAATGGAAAATTGCTTGAGACTGTAAACCTTCACTCAGTTCACAATAAAAAGCAAAAAAAAACAAAAAGTAAAAGCAACTTTCATTTCCCTGAATGCTAACAAAGTTGACAACTCTGGTAGCGTAGTAGTTACAAGTTTGGCTGCTTAACCTCAGGGTCAGCAATTTGAAACAACCAGTGGTTCTGCAGGAGAAAGATGAGGCTTTCTACTCCTGTAAAGATACACAGCCTTGGAAACCCTATGCAGGGTCGCTATGAGTCAACAACTGACTCCATGGCACATAACAACAACAACAACAACAGTGCTCTTTTTAGAGTCCTGGTGTGGCACTGTAGGATAAGCACTAGACCGTAAGGTCAGTTTGAACTGCAATATGGGTGGTTCAAACCCACCAGCTATTCCTTGGAAACCCTATACAGGGTTGCTATGGATTGGAACTGACTCAACGGCACTTAACAACAACAAAGATGATGCGTGGAGGGGATTATAATCATTGCAATGAAATGAGGTATGAAAGGATGAGTATAAAACCGATGTTCTCCCATGTAAGCTATCACTCAATTCACAATAAAAATTAAAAAAGAAATATATAAATGAAATAGAATCTTTTGCTTAACAAAAGCGTCACACTTTAATGTAGTGAAATATAACAATCATTCTTTCTGGTTTTTATGTTTTGGTTATGTTTATAAAGACAATTTTGTTTGCTCCCAACAGTTTTGAAGTCTTCTATTTGCCATGGTATTTTTAATTGCCTCATGTGCGTATGAAAGTTGAACAATGACTAAGGAAGACAGAAGAAGAGTTGCTGTATTTGAATTATAGCCTGAAAAAAAAAAAAAACTGAATTTACCATGACTGCCAGAAGAATGAACACATTTGTCTTGAATGAACTACAGACAGAATGTTCCTTAGAAGTGAGGATGCTGTCATTTCCTCACATACTTTGGATGTGCTATCAGGAAGGACTAATCCCTAGAGAAGGACCTCATGATTAGAAATTAGAGAGTCAGGGGAAAAGAGGAAGACCCTCAGTGAGATGGATTAGCAATGGTTGCAACAGTGGGCTCAAGTATACATCAACTTTTGTGAGGCTAGGGCAGTACAAAATCGTGGCATCAGAATTGAAGGAAGATTCATTAACAACCTGCGATATGCAGATGATACAACCTTGCTTGCTGAAAGTGAAGAGGACTTGAAACATATACTGATGAAGATCAAAGAGCACAGCCTTTGGTATGGATTGCATCTCAATGTCAAGAAAACAAAGATCTTCACCACTGGACCAATAAACAACATTCTTATCAATGGAGAAAAGATTGAAGTTGTCAAGGACTTCATTCTTCTTGGATCAACTATCAACACTCGTG
>NW_006408526.1:18195554-18210064 GCF_000296735.1 Chrysochloris asiatica
TATTGTCAGGAGGGAACAGTCGCTGGAGAAGGATGTCATGCTGGGTAAGATGGAGGGTCAGAGAAAAAGAGAAGACCCCCCAATGAGATGGATCGGCCAGGTGGTATCATTGATGACGTCAAGTGTGGCAGCGGTAGTGAGGTTGGCCCAGGATCGGACATTGTTTCGTTCTGCTGTGCATGGGTTCGCTATGAGTAGGTTCCGACTCGATGGCACCTGACGACAACAACAACAACAACAGGGCAGTACTAAGCAGTGTTTTGTTTTTCTGTTGTACATAGGGTCACTATGAATTGGAACTGACTCGATAGCATGTAACAACATTTTGCAGTTAGATTTAAAATCTCTTTGAAACTGAGTTTTGTGTATGGAGAGAAGAAAGAATCTAATGAATTTTTTTTTTTTCCTGTATGGATATCTAATTGTGTCAGGAGTCCTGGTGTGGCACTGTAGGATAAGCATTTGACTGCAAAGTCCATTTGAACCACAAATTCAGCAGTTCAAACTCACCAACTGCTGCTCAGAAACCCTATACAGGGTGGTTACAGGTGGGAACTGACTCAACGGCACTTAACAACAATGACATCTAATTGTGGCAAAGCTAGCATTGCCACAGTTATATGATGTTGTTGTTGTTGTAAAAGGGCTGTCAAGCCAGTTCCCACTCATAGTGACCCTATGCACAACTGAATGAAAAACTGCCTGGTTCTGCACTAACCTCACAATTGTTGCTAGGTTTGAGCCCATTGCTGTTGCCAATCTATCTTATTGGGGGTCTTCCTCTTTTTCTCTGACCCTCCACTTTGCCAAACATGATATCCTTCTCCAAGGACTGTTCCTCCTGATAATATGTCTGAAGTATGAGAGAGAAAGTCTAGCCATTTTGGCTTCCAAGGAGCATTCTGACTGTACTTCTTACAAATACAGATTGGTTTGTTCTTTTGGCTGTCTATGGTACAGGTAGTATTCTCCTCCAACACCATAACTCAAATGCATCAATTCTTCTATGGTCTTCCTTATTCACTGTCCAACTTTTGCATGCATATGCGGTTATTGTTCTTACACAGGATTGCTTTGGACTTTTATTTCTATAAATTTTTTGTAATCAGGCTGTTGTTGTTAAGTGTCAAATCCGATCTCATTCATAGTGACCCTCTATAGGATTTCCAAGAAGGTGCTGGTGGATTTGAAGTACTGGCTTCACATTTAGCAACCCAGTGATTATCCTCCAGCACCACACCAGGATTCTGATCAGGCTGTTTGTAACCACAAAAAAGCAAAAACAAAATGATCAATAGTATATTGATCTGAAGTTATATACAATTTGGGAGAATTGACTTAATATTGAATTTTTTGATTTATGAACATAGAATCTCTACCTTTATTTGGGTCTTTAAAAAATATCATTCAATAAAGCTTTTTTTTTTTACTAATTTTATCATAAAAGTCTTCCACATTTTTGCTAGATTAATTCCTAGGTGTCTCTATTTTTTGTTGCCATTGTGAAGAGTAGTTTCTCTTTGTTAGAGAGCTGCAGAACTATAATGTTTTAATATTCATTTTATGTTAATCTACCTTACTAAATTCTCTTAATAATGATAATAATGATACATACATATTAAAAAAATAAAATAAAAGTCCTAAGTTTGCTTTTGGGTTTTCTATTTAGAAAGTATTCATTTGTTATCCATTCATTATTTCATTCAGTGGACATTTGTTGAGTATCTGTTATTTGTTTGGCCCTGTTCTAGGTAATATTCTAGGAAGTTAACAACACAGGCAAAACTCCCTGCCCTCATGCAGCTTACATACACAGTTTTTCATTTTTCTTCTTACATCTTGATTTTCCAATTCTTACATCTTTTATGAATTGGAAAGTCATCAGTTGGCAGCTGATTTGTAACCCATCTTCTCTTTCCCAGGGAACAAAGGAAAAAGAATGAATGATCTGGTCAAATCTCCTGGTAAACATAATGAAGAGACCTTATATATTAAATGTTTTTAACAGCATATGCCTGGTCATTCTAAGTTATTTAATATAAGCACCTCTGTTGTTTATGTATGCATGGGTCACGGCCCACTGGCAAAGCAACAGTATCAGCTATGTAACTTATGGCATACAAAATAAACTTGTTTCATGATGAGAATTGCTCCCTTTTGTGTAAATGAGGTCCAGCATCCATCATAGAGAACTCAATTTACCGGGGTATCCTGTCAGAAAGCAGCCAGGATAAAAGTCTCAGACTTCTTCATGACTTACCTACTTCTAATGGTTTCCTGCATCTTTTTTATTATTAGCCAAATTTAATACTGGATAATATCTCTGATTCTTGTGAGTTTGACTTGACAAACAGACTCTTTGTGCCATCATAATGTCTTTTCATTTTCTTACCATAGTGAAATAGGGTAATACTAGTGATTATCCATGGCATCCTGGTGTGGTGCTGTAGGAAAACCACACCACGACTTGCTAACCTCAAGATCTGTGGTTCAAAACCACCAGCTGCTCCTCAGAAACCCTATAAAAAGGTTGTTCTGAGTAAGAACCAATTCCATGGCATTTAACGACAACAGTGGTTATCCATATTCCAGTCTTCATTTTTAGAGTATTTCCTAAATACATTTGGTAGCTATTCTAAATCAAAGGAATCCTGCTGGTGTAGTGGGTTGTGTGTTGGCCTATTAACCACAAGTTCAAACCTACCAGCTGTTCTGTGGGAGTAAAATGAAACTATCTGCTCTTGCAAAGATTTACAGACTTAGAAACCCTAGGGAGCAGTTCTATCTGTCCTGTAGGTAGGGTGGTGATGAGATAGGAATTGACTTGCTAGTGGTGGGTTTGGCTTTTTTGGTTTTATTCTTCATCAGGTTTAGTAAATGCCCTTCCCAAATAGTACAAGGGTCTTGTTGTTGTTGTTCTTGTTAAGTGGTATTGAGTCAGTACCAACTAATAGTGACTTTATGCACAGCAGAACGAAACACTGCTTGGTCCCGGGCCAACCTCACTACTGCTGCCACGCTTGAGCCCATTGATACTGCCATATGGCCAATCCATCTCGCTGGGGGTCTGCCTCTTTTTCTCTGACCCTCCACCTTACCAAACATGATATCCTTCTCCAGTGACTGGTCCATCTTGACAATATGTCCAAAGTATGAGAGACGAAGTTTGGCCATCCTGGCTTCCAAAGAGCACCTTGGCTGCACTTCTTCCAACATAGATCTATTGGTTCTTTTGGCAGCCCATAGTACTTTTAATATTCTCCTCCAACATCATAACTCAAAAGCATCAATTCTTCTATGGTCTTCCTTATTCACTGTCCAGCTTTCACATGCATATGAGATTATTGAAAATACCATGGCTTGGGTCAGGTGTACCTTAGTCCTCAAGCTGACATCTTTTCTCTTTAACACTTTAAAAACATCTTGTGCAGCAGATTTGTCTAATGCAATATGTTGTTAGATTTCTTGACTGCTGCTTCCATGTGTGTTGAAGTTGATCCAAGAAGAATGAAGTCCTTGACAACTTCAGTCTTTTCTCCATTGATAAGAATGCCCAATGCAATACACCACCTGATTTCTCAACTGCTGTTTCCATGAGTATTGATGTTTGATATGAGCAAAATTAAGTCTTTGACAGCTTCAATCTTTTCTCCATTTAGATGGATGTTGTTTATTGGTCCAGTGGTGAGGATTTTTGTTTTCTTTACATTGAGATGCAATCCATACCAAAGGCTGTGCTCTTTGATCTTCATCAGTAAATGTTTTAAGTCTTCTTCACTTTCAGCAAGCAAGGTTATATCACCTGCATATCGCATGTTGTTAATGAATCTTCCTCCAATCCTGATGCCACGTTTTTCTTCATAGAACCCAGCTTCTCAAATTATTTGCTCAGCATAAAGGTTAAATAAGTCTTGTGAAAGAATACAACCCTGTCACACAACTTTCTTAATTTTAAACCATGCAGTGTTCCCATGATCTGTTCGAATTGGTCCATGTATAGATTCCTCATGAGCACAATTAAGTGTTCCAAAATACTCATACTTCACAATGTTGTCCATAGCTTGTCATGATCCTCACAATCGAAAGCCTTTGCGTAGTCAATAAAGCACAGTTAAACATCTTTCTGATATTCTCTGCTTTCAGCCAAGATCCATCAGACATCAGAAATGATATCCCTCCTTCCACAGCCTCTTCTGAACCCATCTTGAACCTCTGGAAGTTCTCTGTCAATGTATGCTTGCAGCCATTTCTGTATTACCTTTAGTAAAACTTTACTCACATGGGATATCAAAGAGAGATTGTCTGATGATTTCCACATTCCCTTGGGTCACCTCTCTTTGGAATGGGCACAAATACAAATCTCTTCCAATCAGTTGGCCAGATAGTCGTCTTCCAAATTTCTTGGCAGAGATAAGTGAGTGCCTTCAGTGCCGCTTCACTTTCTTGAAAGATTTCAATTTTCATTCCATCAGTTCCTGGTGCCTTGTTCTTTGTCAATTCCTTCAATGCACCTTGGACTTCTTTCGTCAGTATCATTGACTCTTGATCATATGCTACCTCTTGAAATGGTTGAACATCAGCCATTTCCTTTTGGTACAGTGACTCTGTGTATTCCTTCCATCTTCTTTTGATGCTTTCTGCATCATTCAATAATTTTCCCAGATAATTCTTCAATAACTAAAGTTGAGCCTTGAATTTTTTCTTCAGTTCCCCCAGCTTGAGAAATGCTGAGCGTGTTCTTCCTTTTTTGTTTTCTGACTCCAGATATTTGCACATATTGTTGTAACATTTGGCTTTATCTTCTTGAGCTGATCTTTGAAATTTTCTGTTCAGTTCTTGGACCTCCTCATATAAGACAAGGGCCTTATAACTCCTTAATTCAGATTATCTCCACCTGCATTTATGTTGTGTAATTTTTCAGAATTTTATTTTTATTTTATAAAAACATTCACAAAATATTGGTACTGTTTTATGCTATCAGGTTTTTCCAATTTATTTACATGTTTACTAATTTCTTTGCTTTGAAATATTTTCTTTCTTCTCAAAATTTATCATTTAAAAGGATTAGCCTCCACAATCTGTGTGTTTAGCTTAAAATGTCTTTTTTTTTTTTTTAACTCATTGTCCTTTCTTGAAAGATAGTCTTTCTGGATACATAGTTCTAGGGTGATAAGTTATTTTCATTCAAAAATTCAATCATTCCACTACATTCTGACTTCCATGATTACTGTTGAAAAATTTGATGTTCTAATTTGCCTTTCTTTTTTAAAATGCTGGTATCTATAATTTTCTTTGTGGCTACTTTAAAGATCTTTTTGTCTTTGGACTTAAGCAACTTCACTTATTTCTGTCTTCACTTTCCTGCTTGGAATGCATTGAGCTTCCTAAGTCTGAAAATTAGATTATTTCATAAATTCTGAAAATTTCTCAGCCATTGGCTTTTCCAATTTTAGATCTCCTCTACTCTCTGTATTGGCCTATTTCTGGAACATCAATAAGATTTCTTTTAGGATCTTTCATTTTATCCTACATTAAATTTTTTTTAAGTTATGGCTAGAACAGGTTAGTGTTTGGCATAGGAGTAAGGCTAGGTTTACGGCTTGGTCTAGTTTTTAGGGTTACAGGTAAGTTTAATTTAGTTTAAATTTTTTTCTTGAAATCTACTTGATTTCCTTTTCATTTGGAAGTTCTGTGATTATTCTCATTTTTACTTTATTTTTTGTTGTTTTTGCAACTGTGTCTTTGGTTCTCTATTTTCTGTCTTGTAGGTCTGCTTTACTTTGAAAACTTCTGTCTGGGTGGAGTTCTGGCTGATACTGTTATATGTTTGTCTCAGGTTATTGTCTGCTGTTGTTGGTTCTTCGTCCAAAGAGCCCCTCTAGCACTTTTTGTAGGATTGGCTTGGTTTTTACAAATTATTTCAATTTCTAATTTTGCTGTCATACTTCATGGACAGTTTTTCTGTGTATATGATTCTGGTTGGCATTTTTTTTTTTTTTTTTCTGTCAGAGTTTTAGAATTGTCATTCCATTGTCTTCTTGCCTGAATTCTGCTAAGAAATCTGAGTTTAGTCTTATTATTTCTCCTTTGTAGGAAACTTTTCATTTTTCCTGAACTGGTTTTGAAAATTTTGACTGTAATATGCCTTGGTGTTTTTATTTTGGGATCTGTCCTGTATGGTGTTCATTCAACTTCTTGAATAGCTTTCTTCTTGTCATTTATAATGTTAAGGAAGTTTTCTTCCAACAACTCTTGGACAATATTCTTTATGGTTTTTTTTTGTCGCTTCATATTCTGGAATTCCAATCACATGTAAATTATAACTGTTGGTAGTGTCTCCCCACAGAAATCTTATGCTTTCTTTGGATATTTTGTGCTCTTTTATTATTGTTCCTCTAGAAGATGAATACTGAATGATCATATATATCTGTTTCTCTCAGTCTCCTTTGTTTTTGTTGCAAAGGGTCTGCTCAGTATATTTGCCTACTCTACCATCTTGCCCTGGAAGTTTCCGTAATTTACTTTTTGCATTTCTTTTCTGCCTTTTTCCCCTTAATTATGGGTAAATTCTTTACATGTATTATCCAATATATTAATTATTTTTTCCTCTGTGTCTAATTATATTTCAGGTCTGATTTTAGACTTTAAATATAATCTGTGTCTGTATCCCAGTTATAAAAAACTTTTCTTTCAGAACTTTTCTTTTATTTTTAAATGTTCTATTTGGTATGTTGTTATTAAGTGCCATTGAGTAGATTCCGACCCATAGTGACCCTGTATAGGTTTTTCAAGGAGTAGCTGGTGAGCTTGAACCACCGACTTTGCAGTTCAAATGGCTCTGCAGTCTGGCGCATTAACCCACAGCACCATACCAGGACTCCATTCGGTATGTAGTCATCTCTTCTTTTTGTTTACTGTTTTATTCTATTTTTTAAAATTCCTTAAACATTTCAAACAGAGGTTTCTTATATTCTGAGTCTGATATTCCAGTATTTGAGGTATTCTAACTCTTACTTATGTGTTTAACAATTTTTATTTTGAGCTTTTTATTATTATTTTGGACAGTCTTTGAGAAGCCTTAGCATCTACTATTGAGATGCTTTTGCTCAGAAAGAAATGACATTGTTTCGTCATGTATGAGTGACTGGCTCTTGTTCTAAGTACAGGGTCCTCATGAGCATAATGAAATGTTCTGGAATACCCATTATTCATATTGCTATCAATAGTCTGTCATGTTCTGCACTGTCAAAAGCCTTTGAATAGTCGACAAAGCACAAATAAATATATCTTTATGGTATTTTCTGCTTTCAACCAAAATCTGTCTGGTATCAACAATGATCTCCTTAGTTCTACTGCCTCTTCTGAATCCAGCTTAAATTTCTGGCAGTTTTCTCTCAATGCCACATTGCAATTGTTTTTGAATGATCTTCAGCAAAATTTTACTTGATATTAGTGAATTGTTCAGTGATTTCTGCATTCCATTGGGTCACCTCTCTTTGGAATGGGCACAAATACAGATTTCTTCCAATCAGTTGGCCAGGTAGCTGTCTTCCAAATGTCTTGGCGTCGATGAGTGTGCCTCCAGTGCTATATCAGTTTGTTGAACATTATCAATTTGTGTTCCATCAATTCCTGGAGCCTCGTTATTTGCCAGTAGCTTCAGTGTGACTTAGACTTCTTCCTTCATAGTTCTTGATCATATACTTCATGGTTCTTGAAATGGTTGAACACCTACCATTTCTTTTTGGTTCAGTGACTGTGTATTCGTTCCATCTTCTTTGGATGCTTTCTGTATCATTCAATATTTTGACCCTGTTGTTGATGTTAAGTGCCGTTGAGTTGGTTCTGACTCATAGCAACCCTAAATAGGGTTTCCAAGGAGTAGCTGGTAAGTTTGAACTGCCAACCTTGTGCTTTAAGCCAACTTTGTGGTCCTGTACTTTATCTCACAATGCCACACCAGGACTCACAAATCCTTCAGTATTGCCAGTTGAGGCTTGAAATTTTTATTCAGTTCTTTCATCTTGAGAAATGCTGAGTGTGTGCTTAACATTTGATTTTCTAACCCCAGGTCTTTGTTGTAGAGGGACTGGGCACTGTTTCTCACTAGGATATCATCATCCCCCAATTCCTTCCCTTACTTTTTTAAAACTCAACAATATGTTTCAAAGTTTGTTTTTGTTCTTTGTGCAGGAGATACTTGTTTTTCAGCAAGTTGTTGTTAGGTGCCGTAGACTCGGTACTGACTCATAGTGATCTTATATACAACAGAATGAAACACTGCCTGGTCTTGGGCCAACCTCACAATTGTTGCTACATTTGAGTCCACTGATGCTGCCACTGTGCCAATCCATCTCGCTGGGGGGTTTCCTTTTTTTCTCTGACTCTCCACTGT
Organism: Chrysochloris asiatica; assembly: GCF_000296735.1. Lineage (NCBI taxonomy): Eukaryota > Metazoa > Chordata > Mammalia > Afrosoricida > Chrysochloridae > Chrysochloris > Chrysochloris asiatica. The sequence continues at coordinate 18,203,950 of NW_006408526.1, forward strand.
ACCAAACATGATATCTCTTTCCATTGACTGGTCCCTCCTGACAACATGTTTGAAGTACGAGAGACAAAGGCTGGCCATCCTGGCTTCCAATGAGCTCTCTGTCTGTGCTTCTTCCAACACAGATCTGTTTGTTCTTTTGGCAATCTGTGGTACTTGTAATATTCTTCTCTAACACCATAACTCAAATCACATCAATTCTTCAATGGTCTACCTTACTTACTGTCCAATATTTGCATGCATATGAGGTTATTGAAAATACCATGGCTTGGGTCAGGCGCACCTTAGTACTCAAACTGGCATCTTTGCTCTTGAATACTTTAAAAAGGTCTTGTGCAGCAGTTTTGCCTGATGCAATACGCCACCTGATTTCTCAACTGCTGTTTCCATGAGTATTGATGCTTGATATGAGCAAAATTAAGTATTTTGACACAATCTTTTCTCCATTTATATGGATGTTGTTTATTGGTCCAGTGGTGAGGATTTTTGTTTTCTTTACATTGAGATGCAACCCATACTGAAGTCTGTGGTCTTTGATCTTCATCAGTAAATATTTTAAGTCCTCTTTTCTTTCAGCCAGCAAGGTTGTATCATCTGCAAATTGCAGGTTGTTAATGAGTCTTCCTCCAAACCTGATGCCACATTTTACTTCATATAATTCATCTTCTCGGATTATTTTCTCAGCATACAGCTTGAATAAGAGGACTTTAAAAAAGAGTATCTAGTCTGCCACACTGCCAAAATTAGAATTGTATGTTTCTTCCCTCATTATAAGATGTGAGAAGACAGACTTTTTCTTTTGTTGTTAAACCCACAGCAATGAGCACAGGGATATTTGTTGAATGGATAAATAAATAATGCAAATTCAGTCAGATTACCTCTTACTTCTTTTCAGGACCAACCCTGTGAACTATTCAGTGATTTTCATCATCTCAAGGGCTTGAGTACCAATCTCCTGTGAATTCAGCATGGTCTATGTTCACAGTGAAGATTACATCAACAGATCTATATATAGAGATAATGAGTGAAGCAAATACCAGTGACTGCTATATATAGACTTATCTAGCTCTAGAGAGCAAGGGAGATTAGAACAGAGCCCTCACACAGCTTTATCAAGACAGTCCCATTTTCTACATTTTTAATTGCTCTAATAAAATCATTTTTAAAGAGAGGCATTTTACAAGATCATTTCTCAAACACTCAACTTTAAGTGCCACTTTTCTTCCTGAAGATAGATTGGTTTTCATTTTTGTTTAATATCTTAACCTCAAGGGCAAAATCTGCCAGACTCCTCACTATTGCAGCTTCCTCGTAAGCTGTTGCCACATGAGAGATGACTGACTGACTATAAATCAAGCTTTCGGACAACTTCAATGCTAACAGAACAGTTTCCCCAACTGTCATTAAGAGCAAGCAAAAACACCCGGATGTGTTAGTGACATTTTCTGTTATGAAAGATTGAAATTGGGTCTTCGCTATGCTTGGTCCCCACTGTAATTAGTCTTTCCTTTATAAAACGTCATGGCTCCATTACTCCTCTGCCAGTTGTTTAAGAGCAAATTATGTATTACTTTTTAGCATTTCATTCACCTCCTATCTACCAAAATGTGGTATTGAATAACAAAAGGACATTTTGTTCAGAGTGTGCAATCTTCTAGAAGGCCAACTCTTGTTAAAAGAAGTGCAAATAAAGTAATGACAACAGGACCATTTCAGATTTATTATGTTCAAGCATGATACACCGTAATATTCACATACACATTGCTGTAAATGGGAGGAGAACGGTGGATAGCTTGCATATCCCTTCAGCTTAAAGGTCAGAGGAGAACTTCTTTTTCTTGTTTACTGCCAATACATAGTTCCCCCATTGTGTGGGAGCTACTTGGGTAATATTCAGGGGGAAATGGTAAAGAAGGGGCTGACAAGGATACTTTCTGGTTTTGTTACTTTTACCTTTGCTACATTTCACTAGGATTGAGCCTCAGAATATGAGTAACTGATCTGATCTTTGGTAAATAACTAATGGTGAAAAATGTTGATAATGGTTATTGTTCATTAATGAATTGCTTTCTGAACTTTGATGATTTTGGATAATTCTGTTTTGATTAACTTTGTTTGCCTTTTGTTTGGTCGAAAACCCAGAAAATGGCCAATTGGTGTTATCTTATGGCCCACAAGGCTTTACAAATAAATTTGTATCTACATTTACGTTCTTTGTCTAAATTAGTAGTAGTTAGAGTAAACTTAAGAACACTATTGTTGTTGTTGTTTGTTGTCAAGGCAGTTCCGACCCATAGCAATCCTGTATAGGATTTCTGAGGAGGTAACGGAGAGCTTAAACTGTTGACCTTACTGTTCAAACTGACTTTGCAGTCCAGCACATTAACCCACAGCACCACACCAGGACCTTTTATTTTTATCTTGGTAAACTGAAACTTCTTCCCTGATTCCTAACGTGTACACCTTTTCAATTGTCACTGAATTTTCAAACTCTCCACACACTTTGCAGTTACAGAATCCCAGATATTGAAAAGCATAGTGTTATGATCAAACAAAAAATAGAGAAAAAAAAGAGTTGACGGTGCCTCGAGTTTTAAGTACAAACAGTGCTGACATTCTATGGTATTCTGAGGAGGGGTCCTCGGGGCTAATCCATGTGTTGTCCCGTGAGCTAAGGCATCAAGTCTCCCTAAAAGACTTTGCCAGTTGGACCGTATTCCAGAGCACCTGAGTTTATTATGTTTTTCAAACCACCACACTCCAGTGAAATAATCTCTTTTAGCTAACATCTTCTCTCTTCTCTCTCCCCCACTATATTCTAAGGGCCTGAAGGGCAGTTTCCCCCACTTGTATTGTGTCTTTGAATTCCTAGTTTTTGGCATGCAGCCTAGCAAATCCTTTTTCACAGGCCTGGAACCATAGATTTCTGCCCTCAGGGGCCCTATAGTGCAAGCTGGCACTTCTTTTTCAAAGCAACATTGACAAATGGAAATAGCTTTCTATTTCAGCCCTCATTTGTTAATACTGCTGTAAAAAGAAAAAAAAAAAGAGAGAGAGAGAGAGAGAAAGAAATGCCAGCATGCTATACTGGTGTATTGTTGTTGTTAAGTGCTGTCAAGTCAATTCAGACTCATAGTAACCCTTTATAGGGTTTCCAAAGAGGAGCTGGTGGGTTTGAACTCCTGACTTTATGGTTTGCAGTCCAGTGTTTATCCTACAGTGTCATACCAGGAGTCTGTACTTGTGTACACACCACCATAAAAACAAACCAAACACAGCCATCAACACACAACCCACAGCCAAGGCCATCCTGAGATGAGCTGTGACTGCCTACGAGGAGTGAAAATACTTATAGAATTTATCTCCTCAAATTTCTGCTGATCTATGTTCTACCCTAGCCTCTCACTGGTAGTAATTTTAGTTAGAGGTGGATGCCTGGGCTTTAAACTAGTGATGGTGCTGCTATGGGCTTTTGAAAGCAAATCTAAACGAGTTTGTATTTTAGCTGACCTGCCAGACATCGCCAGCAGCTGCAAATTTATCTGATCCCCCTCATCCTGCTGAACTCATTGGTAAGGATTTACTGGCTGTTCTGTGTTAACATACTTCTTGGAGTGGGACTGTCCGAGAGATGATTACTTATTTTCAGGAGGTAACCTTCTTGCAGAGGCCCATCAGTCCCTGTGTTAGCATAGTCTTGTCCACCAGCTGCTGCAGCCATTGTGGGCATTTTGCCAACTTTGCACTGATGGCTGACACTGGCTTTCTCTGCTTCCTCTAATTCCCCCTTTCTTTCTCTGCCATGTGCATTTCCATGATAAGTCACTCAGGAAAGATTTTTCAATGCGTTTTGACAAGATGAGACTGTGTGATTCTGCTTGATCTCATTAAGAGCACCACAGCCAAATCCCTCCAAATATATAAGGCAAGGGAAGCTTGGAATCCAGCCTTGCAAACGGTGACTGACTCGTCTTTCTAGTGAAGGGAAAGAGAAGGAAAGACCATAATGACACTGCTGAATTTCTGCCCTTGACCCGAAACAAGGGAGAGAGATAATCCTGCATGCTAACATTTGCAAAGTGACAAATGTTTAATAGCAGCAAAGACACTGAGATTTGTACACTCAGGGTTCTAAAGACTATGCCAGCTCTCACCTGTCTATTCATTTCACCATGTACCAAACACCATATTAAATCGTAAATAACATAAAACCCCATGCCGTCAAGTAGCTTAAGGTATGGGGGAAGAGATACATGCAAATAAATAATTATAGAGCACTATGTGGCATGTGTTGGTGGTGTGCCATGAAGTCAGTTCCAACTCTTAGCGACCCTGAATAGGGTTTCTGAAGCTGTAAATCTTTACTGGAGGAGATAGCCTCATCTTTCTCCCATGGAAGAGCTGGAAATTTTGAACTGCTGACTTTGTGGATAGCAGTCCAACTGGTAACCAGTACACTACCAGCACTCTGAGTGTTGTTGTTGTTAAGTGCCATCGAGTCGATTCCAACCCATAGTGACCCTGTATAGGGTTTCCAAGGATCAGCTGGTGAGCTTGAACCACCGACCTTGCAGTTTAAACAACTTTGCAGTCTGACGCATTAGCCCACAGCGCCACACCAGGACTCCTAAGTGTAGTAGTATAAAATATTGTTGTTAAGTGCTGTTGAGTTGATGCCAACTCATAGTCACCCTGGTACAGGGTTTCTGAGGAGCAGCTGGCAGGCCTGAGCTGCTGACCTTGTGGTTGGCAGTCCAGTGCTTTGTGGTTTGCTATTCTACAGTGTCACACCAGGAGTCCAGTATAAAATAGCACCAAATATTATAATGAGAAGGGACACCAAAACTCATCTGGGAGGGCGAGTGGTGGTGAAGATAAGCTTTCTGGTAGAAGTGATACCTGTCCTGGGTTTTAAAGGATTAGTAAGAGTGAGGCAGGTGAGTTTGGAGAGGTCATAGTGGATCACTTATTTGGAAGGGGAAGCAATGAGCAATGGCCTTGCTGTCCACCTATTGCCTTCAATTTCAGGATTTGCTTATTGGCTGTAATTCTCATAGCATGTCTACTTTGTGCTTTCCATTCCCAAATGTGTTCATTGACTTCCTAATCCAGGCCTGCTTTGACTCCATGTTAACTTCATTGCATGGAATAGGTTTGAGCATCCCTCTGGAAAAGTATTGACTATTCTAAGCTCACATCTTGCTTTTGGGTTCATTATTTTCCTCTTAGGCTAGTAGTGGTTCAAGGTCTAACCCTCACTTTCCATGCAGGGGATCCATATCTCTCAGTGGAGGCTTGAATGTTATTATGTTGTTACACAGTTTACTTTGGTACGTCCAGACTAAGACAGATGAGAAAGAAAGGTCTGGTGATCTTCCAAAAGTCAGCTAATGAAAATTTTATGCATCCTACTGGTTAAGCCCACAATCAGTTATGAAGATGGGTGGGAGTCAGCAATATTTTGTTGTGTTGTGTATGAGTTGTCATGAAGCAGATTGATTTGAAGACAGCTAACAACAACTTTTCTCTTGGCATTGACAACTGGTGGTGAGTTTTACTGACTGTACAACCAGTTTAAAGATTTCTGTTTTTGTTGTTAAGTACCATTGAGTCAGTTCTGAAGCACAGTGACCCTATATAGAGTTTCCAAGAAGTGGATAGTGGGTTTGAACTGTCCACCTTGAGGTTAGCAGTCTAGTGCTTATCCCACAATGCCACACCAGGACACTAGTTTAAAGATAAACATATAAATATTTTTGTATATACATATGTTAAGTGCCATCTAGTCAGTTCTGATTCATAGCTATCTTGTATAGGGTTTCCTAGGAGCAGTTGGTAGGTTTGAACTGCTGACTTTGTGGTTTGCAGTCCATTGCTGATCCTACAGTGCCATACCAGGAGCCCATATATCTATATCTATATATCTATATATATGCTCTAAGGAGCTCTGGTAGCGTAGTGGTTACGAATCGGGCTGCAAACCTTAAGGTCAGCGGTTCGAAACTACCAGCTGCTTCGCGGGAGAAAGATCAGGCTTTCTACTACCGTAAAGATTTACACCCTCGGAAACCCTGTACAGGGTCGCTATGGGTCGGAACCGACTCGACGGCACTGAACA
>NW_006408526.1:18210334-18219236 GCF_000296735.1 Chrysochloris asiatica
CAGCTGGAGAGATTGAACTGGTATCAGTGTCTTTGTCTAAGTTGCCAAGAATTTGAAGGCTGAAACTGTATCTTTTCCATCTTTTTTATTTCCATCTGTCTTACAGATACAAGGGCCTTAGCATATATTTGGTGAAAGAAAGAGTAAATAAATGGGTGGTCCAACTTGTAGGCATTCTTTTTATTCAGTTTTTTTTTTCTTATTCTTTTCTTCAAAGAGCAGTGGACAATGGTATTCATGCCATTTTTATGAAAATTCAGCTTATCTGCAGAGTCAGAAGGTGCCTGTAGGATGTGAGGGAGCCATACAGAAAGGAGAGGGCCACTGAAGTCAGTGCTGGAGCATAGAGGCTTCAGCTTGGAAAAATCAGAGTGGGAATGAAAATGGAGACAGATTCGTCTTTATTTTGTCTATAGTGGCTCCTATTTAGGACTCTTGGCTTTAGCTAGGCAAGCAGACACTTTTATTCTGCATACGAGAGAGGCGGAATGCTTTTTCCAGACATTTAGCTTAAAAAGAGTAGAGTTCCTTGGCTTTTCTGAAATGCCAGAAAAGATTATGAAGTCTCTAAAGATCAGGGGAAAAGCCAATGTGGTAAATGACATTTTATTCATTAGGATGGATACCCAAGTATTCTGAGTCTCTAAAAATGTTTTGTCCTTTGTTCCTTGGGATGGACCTTTAGGGATGATGTTAGTCATAATAACAGCAACAGAACCACCTTCCATTTGAATGGCACTTTGCAAACATGCTTTTATGTATGTAACCCAAATTACAGAATAGCCCTCTTATGGCTGGGGTAGGGTGGGGATGGGGTGGGTGGGATGGGAGGAGGACGGTTCCTGACCTTTAGGAATTTTAACAGTCAGCTAAATCTTCTTCTCGGAAGTCTGACTTAGACACAGTAGTTAGCTTTAACAGATCACATAGTAGGACACAGTGATTAGGAGACTATACCATCACAAAGAGTCTCAAATCTCAAGTGCTCCCCAGAACAGCCCTGGACTATTCAGTCAACTCCACTCATAGTGGTCTATCACCTCTTTTAGTCTTTGGTCTCTGCTTGTGGCTATTTCACTTTTAGAGACTTCATGCCAAAGAGCCAAGCTTAGTGTTTGACTGGTTGGGTGGGTACCTCCTGCTTGCTTCCATTGAATATATGCCTCTGCCATTGAGACAGATCTGTAGCACTGACCCCTCCACTGGGGAGATATTCTGCCTTTTTTGCAGCTTTTGGTCACTGTTGTTGTTCCTGTTTAGTGCTGTCGAGTGGGCTCCAACTCATGACGACCCTGTATAGGGTTTCTAAGGAGTGGCTTATGGGTTTGAACCACTGACCCTATGGTTAGCGCTCCAGGGCATCATTTATTTTGATGTCCATAGTTTCCCCTAAGTCTTTATGTTATACCAACTATCACCATATCACCAATGCTGTGCAATCACCATATCACCATTGTTGTCATTTTATGTCTCTTTTACCATCTGTGGTAGGTAGGCAGCTAGACAACAACTGATTCCTATGTACAACTTGTGTTCTTTTGGGTCCTTCCTCTTCTTGGGTCCATAGAGTCAGAAGAAGTAGGCTCTCCCACTTGCTGCCAGGCTTGGCTCCCATTTTTATGGTTGACTGTTTTTCTTGCAGAAGTGTGTGCATCACCGTTCCCTCAATCAACCCACCCCCTCTTAATGGGGAAAACTTAGTTGAACCCAAGAAAATTTGGGGGAAAATTTTAATTACTTTCTCTTTCAATACAAGAATAAACCAAAGCTAAAGCCCATTGCCATCGAGTAGATTCCATCTCATAGAGACCCTGTACAGAGTAGAGCTGCCTCATAGGGTTACCAAGGCTATAAATCTTTATGGAAACAGCCGGCCTCATCTTTCTCCTCTGGAGCAGCTGGTGGGTTTGAACTTCAATCATTACTTCTTCATTACAGAAATGCATGATTAAATTCCCACTTCCTGATCCTGACAGCAGGAGGGAATAATAATAACTTCCTACGAAAGATCAACGAGACATTTGAGGTTCCGAGATAGAATTCTCACTCCCATTCTGGAGACCTGGGTTTGGTTCCCAGCCAGGACACTTGATGCACAGCTGTCACTCATCTGTCAGTGGAAGCTTGTATGTTGCTATGATGCTGAAGAGGTTACAGCAAAGCTTCCAGACTAAGACTGACTAGGAAGAATCTACCCTACATGGATGATATCCTGATTTTATAAATGCAGAAGCTAAGGCTCAAAGAAGTGAAATAAACTCAAGCTGATGGCAAGGGCCAGAGATGGACATCATACTCTGATCTTTCTGGCTTCAAAACTCCATTCTGTGCTCAACCTAGGTTAAGCTTCCGAGGCTCCTAGAACATGGACAGGTTATCTGAAACCGCCCCGTCTTTTTTCTGTCCTTAACAATTTTGAGTTGTAGGACTAAACATTCAGTGATTTTATTTGAGCCTCATGAAAGTTGGTAACGCAGAAGTTATTTAAAATAGTAATTGTAGTCTGAAGATGCTGAAGCTTAGAAAAATTAAATGGTTTCCCCCAGGTCATAAAGCTAAGAGGTGATGGAGAACAGGCCTACCTCTCAGTTGTCTGGATCAAACCCCATGCATTTAAAGTTATGCTTATTTTTAAGCTGATTACAAAGATATAATGTGCTTCTTATGGTGAATACAATAACCCCTCTGAAGACAAATAAAAATCACATGTAATTCTATTTTCCAAAGACCCCATGTTCTCTCATATTCCATGTGGGTTCTACAGACTCTTTTTGCTTTTTCCATGCTCCTGGTGACCCATGTACTCTGGGTCATGACGAGGCCTTGCTGTGAAATGACTATGCTGGATAAAGCACTGAGGAGGATGAATATAACTTATTTTCCTCTTTGTAATCTTCATTAGCCTCTTCACACAGTTTTGACTTTGTACTCAGATTTGTTATTTGCCTCTGGAGATCTTGGTGTTATCCAGGACTGCATAGGACTAAGGAGCTCTGGTGGCATAGCCGGTTAAGTTTGGGGCTGCAGTACCAACCCACCAGCCACACCATGGGAGAAAGAAGAAGCGGTCTGCTCCCATAAAATTGTACCGTCTGGGAAACCCTAAGGACCAGTTCTACCCTGTCCTATAGGGTCACTATGAGGTGAAATAGACTCGATGGCAGTGTGGTAGGTACAGAACTAGGAGCTGCTCTAACACTCACCAAGCTTCGTTGTAACTAAGATTTCCATGCTTTATGCTCATTTGAGGGTACCCGGAGCTGCCTTGGATATAAGAGCTCAAAGAAATAAAGGACAAATAAATTGTCCACAGCCCTTAAAACTTAAAAGAATGAGTGAATGATCAGGGATTTGTTAAGAAATGTGTCCCACTGAGGAAAGGAAATTCATTATAATTAAACTAAATTGTGAGGGACCCAATAGAGAATTGTAAGTTCTTGATTTTAATGAGTTGATCTTTTCCTGGAGGGCAGGGATTGTGTACCCTCAGCGGAGACATGAAAGAATCAGAACCCACTCAGGGTTCTCAGAGGCAATGGAGGAGATGTGGGAGAGCAGCCTGAGGTGGTGGTCTGAGAGTGGCCTGAGCAGATTCCTTAAGATAAAAATAGGACCGCAAATTTGTTCTGTTCATTGGTTTTCAGATATATCACCTCTGCATTTACTCCTATTTCAGCTTCCTGGAAGGCAGCAGAATATTTTCACCACTGTCTAGAAATTCCAGTTTATTGAGTTCACACAGATTCAGAAGCTCCTTGAATCAAACAGAGATTTTTCAGATTTTGTATCTGATGAAAAGTATGCTTTACGTTCTCATTTGCCCTTCTGCAAGCAGGGTGTGAATTCACTGGAAAATAGTGTGGTTTTATCTCTAACAGATCATCTGTCTTTGCTACTCTTTCTGTCCTTTCCTTTGTCCTCTCTACCCCCACCTCCCACACCTACATCTCTCAATCTCAGCCCAAGAAGCTGAGCAGCGCTTTCATGTGAAAGCTCATCACCTAGGGATCTTGCTGAGATGTGAATTTTGATTCAAGAGGCCTGACGTAGTGATATGGTTGACTTGCATGAGGATCATACTCTGAGGACCCAGATACCAGCATCTGTGGGATTATGAGAGGGCTATGAGTCTTCAAGGTTGGCTAAGACTTCAGAAGCAGTAACAGCAGCATCGGCATAACACGGTGGGCCCACAAGGGACAAGTCTGGATCTGAGCTTCATCACATAACAGCTTGGCTTATAGACTCACCTTCGCTGATGCAGGCTCAGTGTGACCCAAAGTTGTCACACTGAGGAACAGAACAATCATTTGTTTTGCTCCCTTCCCCTGTGGGACTCAAACCAAAGCTCAGAACCAAAGTTCTCTCTGTCCCTTGTGGGACTGTGCTTCTTTGAGGCTGCTCTTACTGCTTCTGGATTCTTAATTTACCAAGCATGCCAGTAGTAAGTGGTCAGGGAGTGACTGATACCAGACACCTTTCGGTTTTCTCCCTGGACTGTTTTCATGCACTGAGTGAACTACTTTCCCCTGGTTTTAGGAACATGAGGGGAATGTCTATCTGACAGTTTCAAAATATACTGGGAGTAGGAAAAAAGATGGAATCAGTGGTGCTGTGATCATCAAGCTGTTCTTGATATTCAGGTTCAATGTTGACCAACTGGACTGTCTTTTCAGCACGTAAAGATTGTTGTAATTAGATGTTAGTTGGTTTTCACCTAAACTATTACCTAAGTTGAGAACAAATTTTTCTGTTATAAGCTAAGCCTTGGGCAGCCCTTTGTGATGGGTTAATTTATGTAAATGTGATTGTCACCATACTATTCTTAATGAAAATATTTCCAATTAATGTTGTTGGTGTTAGGTGTTGTCAAATCAGTTCTGACTCATAGAGACACTGTGCACAACAGAGTAAAGCACTGCCTGATCCTGCACCATCCTCACAATTGTTGTGCCTAAACCTTTGCTGCTGCCACTGAATCAATCCATCTCATTGGAAGTCTTCCTCTTTATTACTGACTCTCTACTTTGCCAAGCATGATGTCCTTCTCCAGGAACTGGTCCCTCCTGATAGTAAGTTCAAAGTATGAGAGACGAAGCCTCACCATGCTGGCTTCTAAGGAGCATTCTGGTTGTATTTCTTCCAACAGAGACTTGTTCATTCTTCTGGCAGTCCATGGTACTTCAATATTCTTCTACAACACCATCACCCAAATGAACCAATTCATCTAAGGTCTTCCTTATTCATTGTCTAACTTTCACATGCATATGAAGCTATTGAAAATACCATGACTTGGGTCAGGTGCACCTTAGTCCTCAAACTGATAATTTTGCTCTTGAACCCCTGAACACTTGTGTGCAGCAGATGTGCTTAGTGCAATATGTTGTTTGATTTCTGGACTGCTGTTTCCATTAGTGTTAATAGTGGATCCAAGGAAATTAAAATCCTTGATAACTTTAATCTTTTCTCTGTTTATCACAATGTTGTTTATTGGTCAAGTTGTGAGAATTGTTCTTTTTTTATTTACATTGAGGTTCAATCCATAATGAAGGCTGTAGTCTTTAATCTCCATCAGTAAGTATTTTAAGTTCTCTTTACTTTAAACAAGGTTGTATCATTTGCATATCACAGGTTGTTCATGAGTCTTCCTCCAATCCTAATGCCACATTTTTCTTCATATAATCCGGCTTCTTGGATTATTTGCTCTGCATACAGATTGAATAAGTATTGTGAAAGGATACAATCCTGGCACACCCCTTTACTGATTTTAAACCATTCAGTGTCCTCTTGTTCTGTTTGAATGACCACCTCTTGGTCTATGTACAGGTTCCTTATGAGCACAATTAAGTGTTATGGAATACCCATTCTTTGCAGCTTTCCAGAATAGGTGGTAGGCTTCTATCATGAGATCTGAACTCCAGGGATATTTCTGTCACCAATACCATACTTTCCAACTACTGATCCTTCTCTGTTTCCAACTTTTGCAATCACCAGTATTTATCAATGCATCTTGAGCACATGTTTTATCAATTTCAGACTGTAGAAGTTGGTTAAAATCTTCATTTTCTTCTTTGGTTTTGTGTAAACTTGAATAATAAACATACTATTAATCATCCTGTAAGCATATGGGTATTATCCTGTTATCGACATTGCATGTCAGGATAGATTTTGAAATGTTCTTTTTAACAAGGGATGCTGTGTCATTCCTCTTCAATTTGTTATTCAGTACATAGTAAACCATATGATTATCTTATTGAAAATAGCCAAGACTAGTCTATTTCAGTTCACTAATGCCTAGGATATCAATTTTTATGGATTTTTTGGTGACTTCCAATTTTCTTAGATTCATAATTTGTACATTCCATGTTCCCATTATTAATGAATGTTTGCATCTTTTTGTCTCATTTTAAAGGTGGACAATGACAAAGGAAGACTGAAGCCAAACTGATACATTTGAATTAGGGTGAAGAATGCCGAATGTACCATAGACTTCCAGAAGAATGAACAAATCTGTCTTTGAAAAAATACAGCCAGAATGCTCCTGATACAGGAGACAAAGCAACCCCATCTTCAAAGATATAAATGTTATACGGACTATTAAGTCTCCAACATAAGTAAACGTAAGACAAAGACTAAGTTAGATCACCTGGGTGATGGAAACCATAGACACCATGGTGAGTTTCCAGAGTTCTGTCTCCATATGGTGACCTTTTATAGGGCACAAAGAGCAAAGCGATCTCCTCCCACAACCATGAGTGATGGTAGCAGTCATGGGTCACATATGTCACATATGCACACCGGGCTTACTGAAAACAGGAGGAGACTTTGCAGATAGAGCCTCAGATTGTAAGCTTTCCTCAGGATATGACATCGCAATTAGGTGACCATTGAGGGGTGTGTCCAAGAATGTTCCTACAAGGGAAGTGGCCCCAAACCTACATACATAGTTTCTAACTCTTTTTGGTCAACTATCAGAAGTGTATGAGGTACTCAAGAAAAACTGGCATCTGAACACTTAAACCTAGGCACAAAATAGAATTAAGTTCTGCCTGGTTGGAGTCACTCACAGGCAAAATGCCTTTTGAGTTCATGCTCTACAGCATTCCTTCAGAGTGAAGCTGCCAAGAGTTTGTCTCATGTACTTTAGACATATTATTGGGAGGGACCATTCCCTAGAGAAGGCCATCATGTTTAGAAAAGTAGAGGGTCAGTGAAAACAAACAAGACTCTCAATGAGCTGGATTAACACAGTGGTTGCAGCAATGGGCTCAAACATAGGAATAATTGTGAGGATGGACCAGACAATATTTTGGTCTGTTGTATCTGGGGTTATTATGAGTTTGAACCGATTAACGATACTACCTAACAACAACAAACTTTTGCCTCTTTCAGAATGTCTTATAGTTGGAATCATATATTATGCAGAGTATTCATACTGGCTTCTTTCAGTCAGCAATATGCCTTTAAATTTCCTCCATGTTATCTTGCAGTTTGATGACACATTTCTTTTTGTTGCTGCATATTATTTCATGGTATGAATGCGCCACAACTTGTTTGTTTATCCATTTGCTGACTGAAGGATCTCTTGGTTGCTTTTAATTTTTGGCAAATGTGGATTAAGTTGCTGTAAACATTTGTGTTTGGACATGTTTTCATTTGTGTGAATACTGCACAATTGCTGGATCGCATGGAAAGACTGTTTAGCTTTGTCAGAAACTGTCAGACTCTCTTCTAAAGTGTCTGTACCATTTTTTACCCCTACATCCTGTTTTTTAGTGTGCTTCTTCTTTCCCTGCTTTTCTACGTCTGTACCAGCATTTGGTGTTAGTGTTTTAGATTTTAGCCATTCTGATAACTATATAATGAGGGGGTAGTGCTGTAGATTAAGCACTGGGCTGCTGGCTGCAAGGCTGGCAATTGAATATATCAGCTGCCTTTCAGGAAAAAGATGAGACTTTCTACTCTCATACAGATGTACAGTCTGAGAAACCCTATCCAGGGTGACATGTGTTGGCTTTGACTCAATGGCAATGGGTTTAATTTTGGTTTTTTAATGACATACCATGTTACACATCTTTGCATATGCTTACTTGCTACCTGAATATCTTCTTCAGTGGGGTATCTGTTTAGATTTTTTGCTCATTTTAAAAATTGGGTTGTTTTCTTATTGTTGAGTGTTAAACGTTTCTATCCTTTGGATACAAAGCAAGTATGTTTTACAAATATATTTTGCAAATATTTTCTTCTAGTCTGTGACTTGTCTTTCCATTCTCTTTACAATGTCTTTAGTAGAGCAGATGCTGCCCATTTTAATGGGGTCCAAATGCCCTAATTTTTCTTTCATAGATTATGCTTTTGGTGTTGTATATAAAAGGTTATTGCTGGGTTCATGGTTGCCTAGAGTTTCTCCTATGTGTCTTCTAGAAGTTTTATATTTTTGCATTTTAGATTTAGGTGTATCATCCATTTTGGGTAATTTTTGTAAACTGTGTTAAGCCTAGATTTGTGTGTGTGTGTGTGTGTGTGTGTGTGTGTGTGCAGTCATCCAGTTATTTCAGTATCATGCTAACTATTCATATTGTTTTCATATTTCTTGTTATAGAGGACATGAAAGACAATACCACAGAAGTACTTAAAAAAAAAAAAAAAAAAAACAGCTAAAGAGACTGGAGAGACAGCTAAGGCAACAATACACACACCCAGGGCTATAAAAAAAAAAAAAAATGCTGATGTTGTTAAGTGCCATTGAGTCAGTTCCAAGCCATAGTGACACCATATAGGGTTTCTGAGGACCAACTGGTGAGCTTGAACCATCGACATTGCAGTTCAAATGACTTTACAGTCAAGCACATTAACCCACATAGTGATGAGAAATGAAGATGCTTGGACTCAATTAGCCTAA
>NW_006408526.1:18219336-18225593 GCF_000296735.1 Chrysochloris asiatica
TTCTCAGCCAGAAATCAAAGGGAAAGTTAAAGGAATGAAGATAGAATCTGACTCAGCCATGATTTCAGGCTCTCTTTGCATCTGAAGGCTGATGTCTCTAACTCAGGCTTCTGGATCCTCTATATCTGTTTGATTTGTCCTGTGGAAGGCACCAGCAGGGATCAGAGGGAAAGAGGAGAGGAAGGTTGAGGTACTTCTTATTCACTCACTTCCTCCCTTTTAAGCCACAGTTAGACTGTGGCTGCTTTTCCTCTCCAGCAGTTCCTTTCCCGTGGCTATAGCTCCCTCTCTTTGCACCTTCAGGACTGGGGCTGGTAATAGCTTCTATGATGTTGTTGTGTTAAGTGCCCTTGAGATGGTTCAGACCTGTAGTGACCCTGTATAAGGTTTCCTGAGAGAGTGGCTGGTAAGCTTGAACCTCAGACCTTGTAGTTCAAACCAAATTTGCACCCATTGTTAGTTAACCTCTTACAGGTTTGTAAATGGTCGATGATTAAACTCCTTTCAAGAACCCAAGGAGTTTTCTATCAAGTCATGCAGAACTCATAGTGACCCTGTGCAGGGTTTCCAATGCTGTAAATCTTTACGGGAGTGGAAAGCCTCATCTTTCTCCCGTGGAACAGATGGTAGTTTTGAACTGCTGACCTCGAGGTTAGCAGCCCTATTTCTAATCACTACGTTACCATAGCTCCTTGAGATGTATCCTACTATTATAGAAAGAAGATAGAAACAAAAGAAATGCTACTGGAGACTTGGAATTTTCAAGGGTGAGGAATATCAAGGTTTGTACTCACTGATTAGAGTTACAGGCTTCAGGTGTATGAATAGATGGAGGAGTCTTAGCTCAGAGTTATTCTTTAGCTGAAACGTGTGAGCCTGAGGGGGAAATTTCCATCAGTGTGTCTTACTATGATGACGTGCAAGTTGCTATGATGCTAGAATCTATGCCACCAGTATTTTACATACCAACAAGCTCACCCATAGTGGACAGGTTTCAACTGAGCTTCCAGACTAAGACAGACTAGGAAGAAGAAGTAGACTATTTCTGAATACTTAGCCACTGAAAACCTGATGAAGAGAAGTTGAATATTGCTAGATACAGTGCTGGAAGATGAGACCCTTAAGTTGTAAGACTCTCCAAATATGACTGGGGAGAGCTGCCTCCTCAAAGTAAAGCTGAATATTAATGATGTGAATGGAGGAAAGCTTTTGGGACCTTCATTTGCTGATGAGGCACAACTGAAAATGAAAAAAAAAACAGCTGCAAACATAGCCATTAATAATTGGGACACAGGGTTTATGAAGTATGAATCTAGGAAAATTGGAAAGTGCCAAAAGTGATATTGATAAAGGTCAGTATCCTAAACATTAATGAGCTGAAATTGCCTGGTATTTGGCTGGTATTGGTCATTTTGAATGAGACAATCTATTGTGTACTATGCTGGAAACAACAAAATCTAGAGGAATGGCATCACATTCATTGTCAAAAAGAATGTTTCAAGATTTATCTTGACATACAGTGCTGTCTGTGATAGAATAATATACATATGTGTACAAGGAAAACCAGTTAATACAACTATTACTCAAATTTAGCAACAACCACTAAAACCAGTGAATGTGAAATTGAAGAATTCTACCAACTTCTTCAATCTTCAGTTGAATCAAATATGCAATCAAGATGTTTTGGTAATTACTGGTGATTGGAATGCAAAGATTGGAAACAAAGAGGAAGGATCAGTAGTTGGAAGATATGGCCTTGGTGATAGAAAGAATGCTGGAGATCACATGATAGAATTTTGAAAGACCAATGGCTTATTCATTGAAAATACCTTTAAAAAAAACATAAAATGCTACTATACACACAGACCTCACCAGATAGAATATGCAGGAATCAAACTGACTACATTTGTAGGAAGAGAAGGGTGAAAATTCAGTATCATCAGCCAAAACTAGGCCAGGGGCAGACTGTGGAATAGACAAAACATTGCTCATATACAAACAAGTTCAGGCTGAAACTGACGAAAATTAAAGCAAGTCCACGAGAGGCAAAATATGACTTTGAATATATCCCACTAGAATTCAGAGACCATCTCAAGAACAGACTTGATACATTAGACACTAATTATTGAAGACCAGAAGAGTTATGGGATGACATCAAGAATATCATACAGGAACAAAGTAAAAGGTCATTAATAAGATTGGAAAGACAGAAAAAGTGAAAATGGATTTAAAAGAAACTCTGAAATGTACTCTTGAGCATATAGAAGCTAAAGCGAAATGAAGACATGAGTAAGTTAAAGAACTGAACGGAACATTTTAAAGGGCAGCTTGAGCAGACCATGTCATGTAATATAATGAAAGGGCACAGACCTGGAGTTATAAAACCAAAAGGGAGGAACATGCTCAGCATTTCTTAAGCTGAAAGAACTGAAGAAAAAACTCTAAGCCTCAACTTGCAATATTGAAGGATTCTATGGGGAAAATATTGAATGATGCAGAAAGCATCAAAAGAAGATGGGAGGAATACACAGAGATCTGTACCAAAAAGAAATGGTCAATATTCAGTCATTTTGAGAGGCAGCAGTTGATCAAGAATTAATGGTACTGAAGCAAGAAGTCCAAGCTGTACTGAAGGCATTGACAAAAAAACAAGGCTCCAGGAATTGATGAAATACAAATTAAAATCTTTCAACAAATTGATGCAGCACTGGGGGCACTCACTTATCTATGCCAAGAAATTTTGAAGACAGTTACCTGGCTAACAATCAGAAAAGATCCATATTTGTGCCCATTCCAAAGAGAGGTGACTGAATGAAATGTGGAAAACATTGAACACTATCATTATCACATGCAAGTAAAATTTTGCTGAAGATAATTTAAAAAATTGGTTGCAACAGTACATCAAGGGAGAAGTGTCAGAAATTCAAGCCTGATTCAGAAAAGAATGTGGAACTAGAGATATCATTGCTGATGTCAGATGGATCTTGGCTGAAAGCATAGAATACCAGAAAGATATTCACTTGTGTCTTATATACTATGCTAAGGCTTTCAACTGTGTGGATCTTGACAAGTTATGGGTAACATTTAGGATAATGGTTATTTCAGAGCACTTAATTGTACATAGACTAAAAGACAGTTACTCAAATAGAACAAGGGAACATTAAATGGTTTAAAATCAGAAAAGTTTTACACCAGAGTTGTATCATTTCACCATACTTATTCAATTTATAAGTTGAGCAAATCATCTGAGAAGCTAGATTATATGAAGAAGAACATGGCATCAGGATTTGAGGAAGACTCGTTAACAACTTGTAATATGAAGGTGATACAAGCTTGATTGTCAAAAGCAAAGAGCACTTGAAATAGTAACTGGTGAAGATCAAAGACTGGAGTCTTGAGTATCGATTGCACCTCAATGTAAAGAAAACAAAAATTCTCACCAATGGGCCAATAAATAACATCATGATAAATGGAGAAAATATTGAAGTTGTCAAAGACTTCATATTTGTTGGATCCATTACTAACACTATAGAAGCAGCTGTCAAGAACTCAAACAATATATTATGCTAAATAAATCTGCTGTAAAAGGTCTCTTTTAAAAGTAAAGCTGTCAGTTTGAGGACTAACAGCACACCTGACCCAAGCTGTGGTATTTTCAATAGCTTTATATGCATGTGAAAATTGACAATGAACAGTTACTGTAGAAGAAGTGATGCATCTGGATTATGGTGTTGTAGAAGAACATTACAAGTACCATAAACTGCCAGAAGAAGAAACAAATCTGTGTTGGAAGAGGTACAGTCAGAATACTCCTTAGAAGCCAGGATGGCAAGACTTTGTCTCTCATAATTAGGGTGTGTTATCAGGAGGAACCAGTCTCTTAAGAATGACATCATGCTTGCTATAGAGGAAGGTCAGTTGAAAAGGAGGACGAGCCCTAACAAGGTGTATTTGCACAGTGGCAACAGCAATAGACTCACATATGACAATTGTGAAGATTGCACAGGACTGGTGAGTATTTTGTTCTGTTGTGCATAGTGTTACTATGAGTCAGGATTGACTTATATATGATTGGAATTCCAGAACATGAAGAGACAGAAATTTAAAAAGATAAAACATACTTTCCAAGAGTTGATGGAAGAACATTTTCCTAACATCATGAAAGACAAGAAGGTAGCCATTTAAGAAGTTGACCACAAGGGTAAAACCCCAAGATAAATTACAGTGAAACTTTTCAAGCCCAGAGACTAGGAAAGAATCTTGAGAGCAACTGAGGATTAATGAAAAGTTATTTATGTAAGAGAACTAATAAGACTAAACTCTTGATTTCTCAGCAGAAACAATGAAAGCAAGAAGACAATGGATTGACATATATGAAATTCTGAAAGAAAAATATTGTCAACTAAGATGCATATATTCAGCAAAATTGTCCATCAAATATGATGATGAAATTGGGTCATTTTCAGACAGACAGAAATTAAAAGAATTTTTTATAAACCAGACGAATCCTACCGAAATTACTAAAGGTAGTTCTTTGGACAGAGAACCAACAGCAGACAATAACCTGAGATTAACATTCATGACAATATCACCTAGACTCACCCAGATACAGAAATATGCAAAGTAAAACAGATCTAAAAGAGATACAGAGATACAGCTGCAACAACAACAATAACAAAGTAAAGTAAAAAGAAGGAATATCATTAGAGAAATCCCCAAATGAAAAGAAACCAAATAGGTTTATTTTCAGTTGAAATCTAACTGTAAACCTAAAAACTAAACCATACCTTATTCTTAGCCCTAGTCCCTGCCCTTATCCTTAACAATAATCCTAACCATAACTCTAACAATAAATGATGTCCTGGTTTAAAACCTCTTAAGCTAGGGCCTAGACCTAGTCATAGCTCCATCTTTAACATTTACGCCTTACTTCTGCCCACCACTCACCTTCTGGGGAGAAAAAAAAAAAAAGAGTACCTGTCAACAGGTATAACAGGACAGGAAAAGTTTCTTTGACTGACACTAAATCCAACACTGAAGTTTTCAAACACTGTGCTGAAAGGAAAAATGAAAATTAAGAGGTTTTAAATTATGCAGTAAAAGAAAGACACCTCAAATAAGATTTGTTAACTGATGCTATTGCCATTGAAGATTTTGAAACTTTGTGGTAACAAAGCTCTTTCTTGTAACAGTCTCAAATGACAGTCTTTGAGAGAAAGACCATATATAAATGTGAATTTCCCTTCAGGTATGGTAAATTCATAGTGTCAAAATTAGCTTGTTAGGGGGCTTGATGGCAGCTAGGGGAGAGGTGCAGTGAAGTTTGCCATCAGCAATACCACAGAATACCAGGTAAAGCAGATCCAGGGCAGCGTTTCAAAACTCGGAACCACATAGATAGGAATATTTTTAAAGTTTGAAGGCTTGTAGCTTGTGAAACTTAAAGCTGAAGTAAGGAATCACGTACTTTTGAATTGGCTGGGCTCGAAGGCCCAGAGTGTACATCTTGGGTGAGACCAAAAGGCAATACTAAGTGGGGGAGCAAAAACACCAAAGGAGCAAAGGTGGACAATACACTTTGTCAATTTTACTTTGTTCTGATTTTCTTTTTTTTAATATCTGGTCATTGGCGCACCCACTGTTTGCACACCTCCATTCTGGTGACTAGAGGGGGAGCCTGAGTGAGTGCACACCCCCCAACCTCACCACAGCCATGCATGTGCACAGATACTCAGCCCAAGAGCAGACCCTGAACATTTTTTGTTTCTTTGGTTTTTGTTTTGTTTTTTTAATACAGGAAAGGGCTGTAGAGAGGAAAAGAGAGTTTAAAAACAAAGCAGGCCAAAAATTAAAGCCTGAGTTATAGTATAACAACCAACACTGGCATCTTGAAGTCTCTCAGGCAGCTTTGAAAGCAAGAAGCTGAAGAGAGGACATTAAAGTCATACTAATATTAGGCAACAGATTTTTTCTTTTCTTTTCTTCTCTCCTTCCTCTCCTTTTACTGTGACTATAGACTGCAGTATTCAGTCTAGTTTTTGTTGTTGCTGTTTTTTCTCCTCTTTTCCCCCCACTGGTGCTGTTCTGCTGTTTTATGCTCCCCCTTCTAACTTTGGAGGACTCCTTCTCTCCATATATTACACAGAAGAGTCAGCAACTGCTGCCATATAACCAAGCTACAATAATACTCTAAAAAACACCAAAACCCAGGCAAGAACCAACACCAACTGCCATATACCAGGGAGGCAAACAACACC
>NW_006408526.1:18229392-18236499 GCF_000296735.1 Chrysochloris asiatica
ACCATCCTCCTGGATAGAAAGACTTAACATTGTGAAAATGTCAATACTGCCCAAAGCAATTTACACATATAATGCAATCCCAATCCAGATTCCAACAATATTCTTCAAAGAGATGAAAAAAACAATTATAAACTTTATATGGAAAGGAAAGAGACCCAGGATAAGCAAAGCACTGCTTAAGAAGAATAAGGTTGGAGGCCTTTCACTCCCTGACTTCAAAACTTACTACATGGATACAGTGGTCAAAACAGCTTGGTACTGGTTCAATGAAAGATACATAGATCAATGGAACAGAATTGAGAGAATTGAGAATCCAGAAATTAACCCATCTACATACAGCCAACTGATTTTTGACAAAACACCTCAATATATCGCATGGAGAGGTGATAGACTCTTCAACAGATGGTGCTGGCAGAACTGGAAAGCAATATGTAAAAGATTGAAACAAGACCTTCACCTCACACCTGATACAAAAACCAACTCAACATGGATTAAAGACCTAAATGCGAATCCCAGATTTATGAAGGCCATCAATGAAAAATTGGGACAAATGTGAGGGCACTAATTCAGGGCATGTACAGACTACAATACATGCAAACAAAAGTAGACAAAATAGATGAGTGGGACATACTAAAATTTAAAAACTTATGTGCATTAAAATACTTCACCAGAAGAGTAAAAAGGGAACCCACAGAATGGGAAAATATCTTTTTCAAAGATGCATCAGACATGGGATTTATTTCTAAAATATATAGGAAACTACAACATCTCTACAAGAAAAAGAAAAATAACCCAATTAAAAAATGGGCACAGGACATGAACAGACACTTCACCAAGGAAGAGATCGGGCAGCCAACAAACATGATCACTAGCCATTAGAGAGATGCAAATCAAAACAACAATGAGATATCATCTCACACCAGCAATAACAGCAAAGATAAAAAAAGTAGAGGCCAATAAATGCTGGCGGGCTGTGGAGAGACTGGGACACTCCTGCATTGCTGGTGGGACTGCAAAATGGTCCATCCTCTCTGGAAAGCAATATGGCATTTCCTCAGAAGGTTGAAAATAGAAATACCTTATGATCCAGCAATTCCTCTACTTGGTATTTTCCCACAAGAAATACGAACCATAGCATGAGAAGATATATGTGCACAAATATTCATAGCTGCACTATTTACAATAGCAAAAAGATGGAGACAGCCTAAGTACCCATCAACTGAAGAATGGATAAACAAACTGTGGTACATACACACAATGGAATACTATGCTACCTTGAAGAATAGCAAGGAAGCTGCAAGCCACCACTTAACATGGATTAACCTCGAGGACATTATGTTGAGTGAAATTAGTCAGTCACAAAAGGAGAAATACTGCATAGACCACTACTGTAAAAGACTAATAAAAGAACCCATACTAAAGGGAGTGGGGGGGTTTGCTGGTTGCTGGGATGTGGGGACTGGGTGAGGGGAGGGAGGGGAATGTGGAGCACAGGGCAGGGAATAGACACAGGATAGTTTGGGTGCTGGGAGGGGGGCAATATACCAGAAGGGAGAGGGGAATGGAAGAACAAAGTAGATGGGAAAACAATTAGGCAGGTTTGCATGGGCTAAGTGGGACAGAGGTAAATAATGATGTATGCACATCCTTGGGACAACAGGACTCTGGGATACAGAGATTGAGACATGATTGGAATGGGGAAAAGTGAGGGGAATAATGTTAAGATGCTTGGCTATCTGCTGAATCTTGGTTTTCCTTGCATTATATTATAAAGTAGACACTGGAGGGGCAGAGAAAGGAATTGCCAGAAATATCACCATAGAAAGCTTGTAAGTCCGTCTTCTGCCTATAATTGGAATACCTAAAATGGGGCTACAACATGCCCAGTGAAGGAGGCTTCCTGCAGAGCCTCTGCATTACATAAGACTATAGGTAGAAGCCTGAACCACATCCAAATCTCCAGAATGGGAAATTTCCACTTGAAAGGACAAGCTGACCAATCTGGAGTGACTAGAAGAACAGAAGATACTTCTTGAAAGAAAGACCAACAGGAAAAATTCAAAACAATATAGGCAGACTGACTGATTACTACAAGAACAAGCAAGTTGCTTGCCCAGGAGACATCAAGGCAAGTGGTCGGGTCCCCTCAGAGTAAACCCCCTTCCAAGACTAAGAATCAATGGGAATACACGCTCTGATTGGTGACCACATTCATCACTGCTAAGGCGAAGTGAGTAAAAAACAGCATTGAAGCTGCAAGCTAAGCCCTACAATGTTCAATAGACTCCTGTGAACCCGGGTGAAGACCTGGTTGGCCAGCAGTGTGGCAAGACCTGGGCACTCTTAGGCCCAGAGTAAGTGACATTGCCACAGAGCACTAGAGTGGAGAGTATAGCATCCAGCTGTTAAGAAGAAAGGGTATATGCACAAGAACACCCACACTTGCAGATAATACCCACTTGACATTTCTTCAATGACTGTATAATCAGAGCTCACCTAGAAGAAGAAAGAAGAGGAAAAAAAGAGTAATCTGATACAATTTGATGAACCTGACCTACATCTATGGATGCAGTAACTAAAAAGAGGGAACAAATCTTTACAGCAAGGATCATTCCCACCCCCTCCATACACAAAGTAGACAGAGATGGGCAACTTGGACATTGGCTACCCAAAATGGGGGAGCTACAAAGGCAAGAAATGACTGGCTTAGAAGCTTTCAAGAGGGAACCTGGATCCATAGGGCATGGAGGAATGTAGAATCTCCACTTAGTAGTATCCAATCTGTCTAGGCGGGCTGATGAAATGAAATGTATTGGATAGGTCTGTTTTAACACAATAGTGAATAATTATTATAAGGACTGATTGTGAGGGTTGGCAATGTAAAGGTAGATGTTATGTAGCAAGGCGGGGGAGTGATTAACTTTTCCGTCTAGGAGCAGAGGTCCCTGTTACCATCAAGGGAGGAAAGCGGAGAGTGGGACCCTATCCAGAGAAACAGTGATACCTAAGATGGAGGCAGAGATGATGACGTGGAGAGATTGAGCAGCTGGGGACTTTGGACACAGAGAGGGAGAGGGGCTGTGTGCTGTTAACCAGGGACAGGCTTGTAGGGTACACCCATTGGTTGGTTAATGATACATGGAGGGGATTTTATCCATGGCAATGGAACGATATAAGATAGGATGAATGTAAAACTAATGTTTTCCCATGTAACCTATCACATAATTCACAATAAAACATTAAAAAAAAAAATAGCCTGTTAATGGGAGCTTCTATCAGCTGAGTTGAGAGGCAAAGATTGAGACTACCCAATTGACTCTTAACAGACAACATGGACTGTAATACTGGTAAGTCTGAAACTCAGTGACCTGCCATCTTTCCTTTAGAGCACTGAGTCTTTGTTATGGTTTGTCATCATCAGATACTGAATAATTCAAAATTTACCCAGCTGCCAAGAATCTTTCCTTTTGACATTCAACAGAATTCAGAATACAGATAGGTTAATGGCTGCTTTTAAATTCTTGGACTTTTATCTTAAAAAAGCAAGAGTAGTTGATTTTGGTCTATATTTTAGGAAAAGCTTCACTTTTTGAACATTAATTTCTCCTTAGAAAATTCACAATTGGAGAAGATTTATATTCAAGTTTGAGGAAGCTTACTGTGGTTGTTGTTAGTTGTTAGGTGCCATTAGTCAGTTTGGACTCTTGCAATCCTATGTACAACAGAACAAAACATGATTCCTCACAGTTGGTGCTATTCTTGACCTCATTGTTGCAGCTGTTATGTTTGTTTTTCTTTTGTTTTCCCTTTGACTCTCTACTTTTCCAAGTACAATATCATTCTCCATGGATTGGTCTCTCCTGATAACATGCCTAAAGCACGAGAGACAAATTCTCACCAGTCTCACTTCTAAGGAGCATTCTGGCTATACTTCTTCCAGGAAACATTTGTTCATTCTTCTGGTAGTCCACAGTAAAAATATTTAATAGTCTTTACCAACATCATACTTCAAAGGCATCAACTCCTTTTTAGTCTTCTTTATTTCTTAACCAGCTTTCACATGCATATGAGACAGTTGAAAACGCCTTGGCTTGGCTCAGGTGCACCTTAGTCTTCACTTTTTAATACTTTAAAGAAGTCTTGTTCAGCAGATTTGTCCAAAGCCACCCATTGTTCTGAGGAGCAGCTGGTGAACTTGAACCCTCAACCTTGGGGTTCAAACTGACCTCCCTGTCCAGTGCATTAATTCATAGTGCCACACCAGGACTTTGGAAACCCTATACAAGGTTGCTATGAGTCAGAACTGACTGGAAGGCAGTTAACAACAATTTTTTCTAAAAAAACTTATTTTTTGTTGGTGTTCTTGGCTTAGTACAGCTCTGCCAGTGACTGGGTAGTAAGATAAATTTAGGGCTGAGATATCAGAAAAGCAACTGGGCCCATAATTTACTGACATTTTCCAAACAATTTTATCCATTTGATAAAAAAGAGTCGATATTTTCGCCTTCATCTGCCTGACTCCTGTGTTTGTTTCTTTGTTTCAACCTCAAGAAAGGAAGACAGTAGGCCAGGACCTGGGATGGACTGGTGGATGTGGAGTGAATAAGTTGATTACCATTCAAGTCAATGACTTTACAATACTTGTGGTTCTATAGGATCAGCACTGGACTGCTAGCCATAAGGACAACAGTCCAAACCTACCAGCCACTCCTCAGAAATCCTATACAGGGTCACTATGAGTTAGAATAAACTTGATGGCACTTACCCATGATAACAATATATTTATATATGGGAGAAAGGAGCTCTGGTTGCGTAGTGGTTACGAATCGGGCTGCAAACCTTAAGGTCAGCGGTTCGAAACTACCAGCCACTATGCGGGAGAAAGATGAGGCTTTCTACTCCCGTAAGGATTTACACCCTCAGAAACCCTGTACAGGGTCGCTATGGGTCGGAACCGACTTGACGGCACTTAACAACAACAACAACATATATGGGAGGACAAATTTGTATTTTGTTAACGGAAATTTTACGTCTATTTTTGTCTAAAATCTCATGCATTTTACCAAATGTTAGAAAATTTTAGCTTAATTGGATTACTTTTCATTTCTGTTTTTATATCACTCATGATTGGATAGCTTTAGTCACTCAGACTCATTTGCGATAGAAGTCATTTACATAGATATACTTGATAAGTCTTATTCAAAATATTTTGAAAGTTACTTTTTCCCCCTGGCTTATATGTAGGCAAAATATTTCCCACTTCTTGGTTGTTTCTATTTTTTTATCTTTTTTTTTTTTTTTTGCCTTTTGAAATTTTCTGAACCAGACAACTTCATTGAAGTCATACTAAAAGGCTGATGATGTAGGTAGTGGAATGAATCTCTCATTTGTAGTAAAAAGTATTACACAATGCTGACTGTGACAACCAGCTTTAGATTATTGTAGTTGCATCATGCAATGTGCAAATGTCCCATTTTGGAAATAGTCAACCCAGATAGACCAGCAGTAATAAGGAGTATCTTTTTAAATTTTCAGTTGGAACTGCCGACACCTCTGTATGAGCTAGACAAACATATACTTTGCAAATTATAAATGACATCACAATTCCTGTATATTCCTTAATGCGCTAGTGTCTCATGTAGACTGATTACAACAGCCATCTACTTTTCTGGCTCCTCCCTTAATCCCTGACCAGAATGCAAGAGGAGAAACTACCAGCCAAAGTGTTAAAGAGGTGGGCTTCAAGTAAGTGGTGTTTGGATTATGCAGTTGAGTAGCAAGCTCTGATGGCTGCTGACTAGAGCTACAAGTGCTACACTAGTTTACATGCTTCCTTTGGTTAAAGTTTCTATCAGTTTACATAAATACAGCAATGTGGTGTTTACACAAATGCGTAATTCTTGACTTTACAAATGTTGTTGTTGTTAAGTGGTGTAGAGTTGGTTTCAACTCATAGAGACTCTGTAGAGGGCTTCCAAGGAGCAACTGGTGGGTTTGAACCATTGAGCATGCTGTTAGCAGTCCATTGTTTATCCTACAGTGCCATACCAAAACTTCTGACTTTACAAATAGTGGCATTCAAATATTTTGTAGCTAGGGTTCCCAGAGTAAATCCTTGTAAAGATGAATTAAAATATTTTTGATATCTGAGATATAATGTACTACTCATGGCATATATCAGCATTAGTCGTTAGTTCAAATCCACCAGCTGATCCTAGGAAACCCTATACAGGATTGCTATGACTCAGAATGACATTTAATAACAATGAATTCATTGCAGGTAGAAGCACAAAATGGTAAACTGCTGTAGAAAACAGTGTGTCAGTTCCAAAAACACAAAAACAAAAAATAGAGCACCATATGACCCAGCAAATATACTCCTAGGTATATATGCAAAACTGGAAAGCAAATACTCAAACTGAAATTTGTATACCTATGTTCACTGCAACACTACTCACAATAGAAAAAGATGGAAACAACTTAATGCCACCAACAGATGAATGGATAAACAAAATATGGTACATATATGCAACAAGTTGTTGTTGTGTTCCATCCAGTAAGTTCTGACTGATAGTGACCCTGTATAGGGTTTCCAAGGCTATAAATCTCTACAGTACCAGAAAACCTCATCTGTTTCCTGACTTACTCAGTAAAAGAAACGAAATCTTGATCCATGCTACCATATGGATGGAACTTGAAGACATTAGGTTGGGTGAAATAAGCCAATTATAAAGGGCAAATATTAGATGAACTCACTTATATAAAAAGACAAGAAAAGGCAAGTGTATAGAGACTAGAGTTTATTAGTGGTTTACCAGCAGTAGAAGTAAAGGGAAAAGCGGTTAGCAGTGATGGAAAAATCACATTGATTATGGAGAAGGTTGCACTACCAATTATTGTAATTGCTGTCAATAAGTTGTATATATATAAAAAGTTGTAATAGCAAATGTTGTGCAATAGATATGTTGTTAGTGTGTGCCACTGAGTCAGTTCGACCCACAGTAACCCTGTATAGGGTTTCTTAGAGTGGTTTATGGGTTTGAACTTCTAATCTTGTGGTTAGAAGTCCAGTGATTATCCTACAAAGCCATGACAGAGTTCTGATAT
>NW_006408526.1:18236599-18238121 GCF_000296735.1 Chrysochloris asiatica
ATTAAAGTAGCTACTGAAGCCGCTTATGTACAGCCAGACCTAAGGATTTAATTCCTTGGTTTGGAGGTCTAGGGTCACTGTTTTATGAGACATCCCAGTTAATTGGCTTGATACCATGTTTAGTGCTTTTGTTCTATCCTAGTTTGGAGTCTTAAAAAGTTGTAAGTGGAAGCAGGGAGAGGGGAATCAAAGAACAAAGCAGATGGGAGAACAATTAGACAGGTATGAATAGGCTAAATGGGACAGAGGTAAAAAATTATGTAGGCACAGCTTTAAAACAACAGGGCTCTGGAATATAGAGACTGAGACATGGATGGAATGGGGAATAATGTTAAGATGCTTGGCTGTCTTTTGAACCTTGGTTATCCATGCATTATATTATAAAACAGACGCTGGAGGGGGAGAGAAAGGAATAGCAAAAGACATCACCATAGAAAGCTTGTAAGTCCGTCTTCTGCCTGTAACTGATTGGAATACCTAAAATGGGGCTACAATGTGTCCAGTGAAGGAGGTTTCCTGAGGAGCCTCTGCATTACATGGGAGTATAGGTGGAAGCCTGAACCACATCCAGACCTTCAGAGACGGGAAATTTTCCACTTGAAAGGACAAACAGACCAGCCTGGAGCAGCTGGTCTTTCAAGAAGATACTTCTTGAAAGAAAGACCTACAGGAAAAATACAAAACAATACGGGCAGTCCGACTGTTACCACAAGAACATGCAGGTTGCTTGCCCAGGAGACATCAAGGCAAGTGGTTGGGTCCTCTCAGTGCAAATTCTCTTCCAAGACTAAGACGTAAGGGAAATACACACTTTGATTGGCGACCACGCACGTCACCCATAAAGGGAAGTGACAGAAGAACATCAATGAAGTGGCGAGCTAAGCCCTACATCGTTCAGCAGACTACTGTGAACCCGGATGGAGACCTGGTTGGCCAGCAGCGAAGCAAGACCTGGGGACTCATGGGCTCAGAGTCAATGACACAGCCACAGAGGACTAGAGTGGAGATCGGGGTGGCCAGCCAATAAGAAGAGGGCAGACAGACGCAAAAACACCCACACTCGCAGATGATACCTACTTGACCTGGCTTCAATGACTGGATGAACAGAGCTCAACCTGAAGAAGAAAGAAGAGGAAAAAAGTGTCATCTGATACAATTCGGTAAACTTGACCTACATCTATAAATACAGTAGCTCAAAAGAGGAAACAAATCCCTGCTGCAAGAACTATTCCCACCCTCTCCACACAAAGAGTAGACAGGGATGGGTAACTTAGACATTGGCTACCCAAAATGGGGGGAGGGATACAAAGGTAAGAAGTGACTGGCTTACAATCTTTCAAGAGGGAACCTAGATCCAAAGGACGTGGAGGAAGGTAGAGTCTCCAGTGAATAGTATCCAGCCTGTCCAGGAAGGGCTGATGAAATGAAATACAGATGGGTGTCTTGTCATGCAATAATTGTTATCAGGACTGATTGTGAGGGTTGGAAATCTAAAGGTGGACATTTTGTAGCAAGGAGGGGA
>NW_006408526.1:18238333-18253538 GCF_000296735.1 Chrysochloris asiatica
TGATGATGCATGGATGGGATGGTAACTATGCCAATGAAATGATGTATGATACAGTGGATGTAGGACTAATGTTCTCCCATGTAAACTATCACACAATTCACAATAAAACATTTATTTAATAATAATAATAATAAAGTTGTAAGTGGCCATCCAAGGTACACCAAGTATTTCTTATTTGCCTGCAACAACAGAGGACAAAGTAGAATTAAAAATAGAAGGAAAATGTGGTATGTGTATGGATTGCCTCCATGAACAACTACCTCTTTTTCCATGAGACCTGAACTGGATGATGCCCTGCTCCCACTACTGAACATTTTGATCAAAGATTCCATAGAAGAATCTTGATCAAAAGGGAGAGCATGCAGACCAGAGTTTCAAATTCTCATGGACTCTAGACTTTCTGGAGTCATGGAGGGTAGATGAACCCCTGAAACTATTGCCCTGAGAGAATCTTTGAACCTTAAACCTAAGTATTCCCTAATGTCTTCTTAAAACTGAACAATGGCTTAGCATAATTAAGAAAAAATGTCTGCCTTGAGCATTAGACTCTTTTAAAGAACTATCCATGCAGAATCAAATTAACATCAGCAACTTGAAATATTACATAGGAACCATATGTGGGAAGAATAACTCAGGAAAGAAGGTGAGAATGGGAACACAACTTGAAGAATGTAATCTATGTCGCTAAATTGTACATGAAGAAATGGTTGAGTTGGTGTATGGTTTGCTCTATATATTCTAAGCAACAACAAATTTCATAAAATTTAAAGTAAAAAAAAGACTGTGTATTCTTTAAGACCGTGGCTATTTAATAGCCATTGTCTGATAGGAAGGGAACAATTCAGAAAGGAAGGGTGAAGATGGTTGTATACCTTGAAGAATGTAATCAGTGTTATCTGTAGGCAGGAGGCTGACTTGCAAAATGTGCTGTCTGGACATTTCAGTGAATATATATTTCCAATGTGTTATGTGCCCATCCAAGAAGAAAGAGGTAATAGATGGTTTGTTGAATGTAAAACAGATGATCTGCTCTGTAAACCTTCATTCAATTCACAATAAAAGCTTAAAAAAAAAAAAAAGCACTAATTAAGATTAGTAAGAATACCCACATACTACCATCAAGTTGATTCTGACTCAGCAACTGTATAGGACAGAGTAGAACTGCTCCTTAGGGTTTGGGGGACTGTAAATCTTTATGGAAGCAGCCAGCTTCATCTTTCTTCCTTGGAGTGACTAGTGGGTTAGCAGCCCAATGCGTAATCCAATGTGCTAAGAGGACTCCTTGTTTAGAGAATAAGGAAGTGAATAATATATTGAAATAAGGAACTTGTATCAGAATTGTTAGAATAGAAATTCGACACTTAAAAAAATGTAATCATTGTCAATACGTGAGAAGTTATTGAATTGGTATATGTTCTACTCTGCTATTTTCAACAATAACAAAATAAAATAAATTATTCTTGAAGAGTCATTGTCTGAAGAATCCAACATCTAGATCATCTCAGGGTCTGGTTCCATTGATAATTGTTTTCCTTGACTGTTGGCCACATTTTTTTGCTTCTTTGTATGTCTAGAATCCTTCCTTTGTACTAAATACTGGGGATGATTCAGCTTAAGAAGTATGGGGTGTGCTGTCTTCCTGTAAAGAGTGTTTGACTTTTATTCTATGGGTGGATCACTTATTGGTGTTTCTGCTGGACCTTTTTAGTCTTAGCTTTTTACTTTCTTAGAGAAAGCCTAGAGCAGGGATATCCAGTGAAACTTTATAGAATGATGAAAATGTTGTTTCTATATGGTAGCCACTAGCCATATTTGGTTATTCAGCATTTGAAATGTGACTAGTAAGACTGAAAAACTGAATATTAAAATTAAATTTAAAGCTACTCTGGTAGCGTAGTGGTTACGAATCGGGCTGCGAACCTTAAGGCCAGCAGTTCGAAACTACCAGCCGCTCCGCGGGAGAAAGATGAGGTGTTCTGCTCCCGTAAAGATTTACAGCCTTGGAAACCCTGTACAGGGTCGCTATGGGTCGGAACCAACTTGACGGCACTAAACAACAACAACAACATGGCTAGTAACAGCGTATTGGCCAGTACTGGACTAGACTAACTCTTACTCTAAGATATACTAGAACCTCAGCTGAGTATCCTGAGTGTTGATGGGTTTCTTCATTCTGACTCAGCTAAAGTTTCAGTGTCTCCCAGAATTATGTACCTTCTAATATTTCTGTTCTAAGGAGCTCTGGTAGCGTAGTGGTTACGAATCGGGCTGCTAACGTCAGGGTCATCATTTCGAAACTACCAGCTGTTCCATGGGAGAAAGATGATGCTTTCTGCTCCCGTAAAGATTTACAGCCTCAGAAACCCAGTACAGGGTCGCTATGAGTCAGAACCGACTCCACAGCACATAACAACAACAACAACAACAACAATATTTCTGTTCTGGAGTCCTGGTGTGGTGCTGTGGGTTAATGCACCAGACTGCAAAGCCATTTGAACTGCAAGGTCGGTGGTTCAAGCTCACCAGCTGCTCTTTGGAAACCCTATACAGGGTCACTATGGGCCGGCACTGACTCGATGGCACTTAACAACAACAACACAACAATATTTCTGTTCTACTTTTAACTCTGTACTAGTCACTGTTTGTCAGAATGTGTACCACCTAGCCCTTAGCTAAAGACCTGTAGGGAACCAATCCACAGATTTATGCCATTGAATTGCTACCATTAGAATTTTTTTTTTTAATGTTTTATTGTGAATTGTGTGGTGAATTGTGTGATAATCTACACGGGAGAACATCAGCTTTACATTCATTCCATCATCTATCATTTCATTGGCATAGTTATCATCCTGTCCATGCATCCTCACCCAACCAAGGGGTGTACCCTGTAAACCTGCATACCCCTCCCACCACAGTCCTCAGCCCCTTTCCATCTCCTGATCTTAAGCCCCCAGCCCCACCATCTCTTAACGTTGTCTTCTCTGCCTCCATTCCAGGCTTCACCAATTAGAATTTTTAATATATTTTGAATTTGCATATTCCACTCCTCTTTTATTGGCCCTAAAAATGACCATAATATTTTGATCTTTAGTACTTATGAAGTATGAAAGTATATAGTGATTTTTTTGGTTCCTTCTTCCCCTCCTTCCTCCTTCTGAAAGCATCATTCCCTCATCTCACCACATTCCTGTAGTGAGTTCTATACATGTCTGTCTCGTCAACGTGTCTATAAACTACTTTAATGTCAGGGCAGTGTCTCTTTCACTTTTGTGTCTTTATTACCTAGTACCTGATGGGTGCACAGTAATGCAGTCTTTATTGAATTATAGAGGATTGACAGAAAACAGGAGGAGCTCAACTCTTAATGAACAAACTAACACCACTAAAGGAAATACATTCTCAAGTGAGCAGTCATAGGGATATAGGCAGGCAGGCAGGCATTGGATTCAGCATGAGCTGTATTGGGGTTATTATCACATTATCATACATAGCTCTCTTTAAAAAGTTGGAAAACTGAAAAGACTGTGTTTCCTAACATCATCCTCACTGTTACGGTGGGGTCTTTAGACAGCAGTTCCCAATGGCAGCAAAGAAACACGTGAGAGGCACATCTGTCCTCTTGATCGTAGTGAGGACAACCACTCACATACATTTGGAAACTGCTGTATATCAGGCACTGTATCAGTACTTTACATTTATTTACATAGCCCCTCACAACAATCACAAAAAATAGGTATTATTATCTCTATTGAACATATGAAGAGACCGAGCCACAGAGAAGACAAGAACTTGGCCACATGATACAAACTAACGTTGTGGGAGAAAGGATGCGAGCCCAGGCAGTGGACTTTCAGAGCTCATGATCTTGACCTCTACATGATCTTGCTTCTCACTTTCCTTTTATTGATTAATATCTTGATCCCAGAAGAACAATGCTTATCAGCACCAGAGTTTTCTTCAGGCAAACCTACTCCATGCAGGCCTCTCCGAGGCATCAGGGGGACAGAGATGTATGATATAGAGTTCTAGTCTAAGAAACTTTCAATCTTGTTGAGCAAATATGACAGAGAGCTAAAAACTGAACTGCTTCTGAGATTGCTGCCGTGTGCTACCAAGTTGGCTCTGACTCATAGCAACCCTGCCTAGGGTTTCAGAGGCTGTAAATCTTTACAGGAGCAATCAGAAAGCCTCATCTTTCTCCTGTAGAGCGGCTGGTGAATTTGAATTAATGACCTTGCTGTTAGCAGCCCAACATGTAACCCACTATGCTGCCAGGGCTCCTAAACATTAAACAGTGATATAAAACTGCACGCGCTAAATACAAACATCACATAGCTATTGTCAAAATTATTGCATAGGATACTTTGGATAAAGTCAGAGATCAGATCAGGTAACCTTTCCTTGTTTTATGGATAAGGAAACCGCAGTACAGAGAGGTACATTGTGTTGTTCCAGCCTTTAACCATTTGTGTATCTGCCCATCATTTATCTGTCTAGCTGTCCATTGGTCTGTCCATTTATCTGTCTGATATTTGCCAAGTGCTTGTTTCATTCCAAAAAGTCTGCTTAGGTGCTAGAGTTCAATGTAGGTCAAAAACAATCCCTGTTTCCAGGAAAGTCCAGAGTCATTTTCACTAACTGTGGCACTATAGGATAATGCAGTGGACCACAAGTTCGGTTTGAATCATAAGGTCAATGATTCAAACTGATCAGCTGCTCCTTGGAAGCCTATACAAGGTTGCTGTGAGTCAGAACCAACTCAACAGCACTTAACAACAGCAGTAGTGTTTGCACTCCTCTATTAGGTATGAGGCAGATATTTTTTTTTGTTTGTTTCACTCCTATATCCCTTTCTCTTATAGACCTAAGTGTATTGGGCCTACAGTTTATATCAGAAGCCTCTGGTAGCATGGTGGTTATGAATTGGGCTACTAACCTCAAACTCAGCACTTTGAAACTACCAGCTGTTCAGTAGGAGAAAGAGGAGGCTTTCTGTTCCTGTAAAGATTTACAGGCTTGGAAACCCTGTGCCAGGGTTGCTATGAGTTGGAACAGACTCCATGGCACACCACCATAGTTTATATAATCTGCGGTGGATGGGGGGAACTTATTAAGAAAAGTAACTCAACATTGTTAACACAAAATTAGGTCAGATTCAGATATTTGTTTGGAATAAGAGAAGAAATCACAACAAAGTGCAGATTCTAAAAAGCTAGCATCCCAATTCTGTGGAATTGTGGTAATAGGGTAAAACAAGGAAAGGTTACATGACATGATCTCTTACTTTATCCAAAGTATCCTATGCAATAATTTTGACAATAGATGTGTGATCTTTGTATTTAGCCTGTGCAGTTTTGTATCACTGTTTAATGTTTAGGAGCCCTGGTAGCATAGAAAAAAAAAAAAAAAAAAACCTATGATATTCCCACTAATTAAACACCTGTTACTACTTGGTATGGAGTCCTGGTGTGGCGCTGTGGGATAATGCACTTAACTGCATTGTTGGTTTAAATTTTGCAAGGCTGGCTATTCATATTTACCAGCCACTCCTTGGAAAGCCTATACAGGGCCACTATGAGTTGGAACTGACTCGAAGGTACCTAACATAACTTGGTATGGTGCTATAGGACAAGTACCGGACTGCTAACCACAAGGTTAGTGGTTCAAACCTACCTTGGAACCCTATACAGGATTCCTATGTGTCAAAACTGACTTTTGATGGCACTTAACAACAACTACAGTAGTTTTTAAAATACAATTTTTGGCTAACTCCCCTTTCATCTATTTTATGACAATAATTTTATAGTTTATCCTATAAAATTAAAGTTTATATAATTCTAAGAGTTCCATGTTCTCAGTGAGCTTTTTTGAAGCTCCCTCATATATAGAGAGAGCATAGAATTATAACTTATTCTTTTGCAGTTGATGACAATTATTTTTATTGACAGTTTAGAAAAATATCCTTCAGCTTCATAATTATTGTCAAATGAGCTATTCTAGATGTACTTGTTGTTTGTGGCACAGTTACAGGTTTGTGCTCCACAAACACAGGACTTTTGGTAAATGATATTTTTCAAGGCTCTCTTACAGAAAAGAAAATAATTACATAGTGTGCTTATAATTGTATGTGTTGCATCAATATACAAATAG
This sequence comes from Chrysochloris asiatica, assembly GCF_000296735.1. Lineage (NCBI taxonomy): Eukaryota > Metazoa > Chordata > Mammalia > Afrosoricida > Chrysochloridae > Chrysochloris > Chrysochloris asiatica. The sequence continues at coordinate 18,244,484 of NW_006408526.1, forward strand.
GAGGAGGGCTATTTTGTTTTGACTAGGTGTTAAAGATGACTAAATTATTTCCTAACAATTTTCCATGTCTGATGTTTGGAAGAATTTAGAGGAGACTAGTTTCTGACAAGTGAATTGAAAAACCTGGTTTCTCCTCCTCAGAAATACTTCTGGGGCTGGAAATATATTGTGAGACTATATTGGCCGTGCACCTGTGTGTCACAGTTGCTGGTTAGCACAGTGCAGCATGGGACTTTTCCCAGAAAATATTCCTAGTCCAGAAAGGACAGCAATGTTTAACTATGTACAGAACTGACTGTGAACCATATAAATACATAGTTTCATCCATATAGAAAATGTTACTGATCAATGTTACAAGGAAAAGGATGTAGAATGTGATAGGAAGTGGGGACATTTAAGTACAGAATTGAATAAGGGAGAAAAGCTTGAAACTATCTAGGGGAATAATATTCCAGACAGAGAGATTAAATACAGAGGCTGTAAAAGCATTGTATTCTTCTCCAAGGAACTATTTTATTAAATGTTTTGGAGCAGAAATGCTCCAAGAATGAAATCTGGGTCCAGCTGCTCTGTCACTGTTACCATGGACCAGTTGAGGCAGCTTCAAGTGTCCTAGAGAAGGTCTGCATACCCTGAAACAGGCAACAATAATGGTTCCTGGAGCCAGGAAATTGTCATTATTTGATGCACACATGCACAAGAGGACTGTTGCAGCAAAGGCTTAATTCCCTTAAGCAGTTCTTTGGAACACAGTGGTCAGTTTTTATCTTTAAATAGGTCCTGATTTTTCTATCTTTGCTGTAGACACAGCCCCAGGAGTCTTATGTAAACTGTCACATAATTCACAATAAAAACTTTAAAAAAATTTAGCCTGCAATATTTGGTCAAACACTTAATTACCTCACCTCTAATATGATGGCAAGGAGCTCTGGTAACATAGTGGTTACCAATTGGGCTGCTAACCTCAAGTTCAGCAGTTCGAAACTATCAGCCATTCTTCCAGAGAAAGATGAGGTTTTCTGCTCCCATAAAGATATACAGCACCAGAAACCCTATACAGGGTTGCTGTGAGTCAGAATTGACTCTACGGCACATCACCACAACTGGTGTAATAGCAGGAGTCCTGGTGTGGCACTGTAGCTTAATGTGCTAGACTGTAAAGTTGGTTTTAACTGCAAGATAGGTGGTTCAAACTCACCAAATGTTCCTCAGAAACCCTATACAGGGTCATTATGAACTGACTCAACGGCACTCAACAACAGCAACAACAACAAATGTGATGGCTGGAGGCCTGGTATTGCACTATAGAATAAAGTACTGGACTGCAAGATCATCTGAACCACAAGGTCGGTAGTTCAAACTCACCAGCTGCTCCTTGGAAACCCTATATAGGGTCGCTGTGAGTTGAAACTGATTGGATGGCACTTAACAACAATGTGATGGCTGGAACTGCAGTTTCCATGACAGGGCCAGACATTCCCCATCCCTGCTCTAGAGGAAGGCCTTCTCTCTCTGTAGGCTCTAGAGGAAGGTCTTTGTCTCCTTTCAACAGCTATGAGCCTGCTCAGGGTTCCTTGGACATTCACCATATGTCTTGGCATCATTCCTTTCCTGGGTCTAGGAAGTGTACTGTTAGATAAGCACTGAACTGCTCATCTCAAGGTTGGGGTTCAAGCTCACCAGCTGCTCCATGGGAGAAAGATAAAGATTTTTTGCTTCCATAAAGATTTATAGCCTGAGGAACATTAAACAGGGTCACCATGAGTTGGAACTGACTTGACTTGATTGTTCTTTTTTGATAATAGCAGGCTCCTCCTTTCTGCTTGCTTCTCTCTCCTTTTTTCTCATGTAAGATAAAGGGTGCTGTAAGACTGTAACTTGAAGAAGGCAGTTACACCCCACTCAAATCCTCTAACAACTGATTGGCACATCACATCACATCACATCACATCACATCATGGGAACAATTCCTTCATTACATAACTGCCTAATTCTATCATTACATAACTGCCAAATTATTAACTTGGCCGAGCCACTAAAACTCATGGCTCGGCCAAGTTAATTCATGACATTGCTCTATAAGGAATTCCTATCCAGTGTGCAGATAAAGAGATTAATCTATTCCCACGGTGTTCTTTCATGTAATAAACATCATCAGCAACCAGCTGATGCTCATAGATGTGGTATTTCTCAACTTTGAAATTCGCTGACATAATCTCTTTCCTGCTTTGAGAAAGGAAATAATTTCTGGGAAAGTCCAGTTATATTCAGATACTTTTCTTCCAGTTTACTTCAAAAGTCTAAATCTGGAAATTTTAATAACCCATGCCTTTGGAGAAGAGCATTGTGCATATTCTGTTAACTTATTTTTGAATCTTCATAGTTATTTCAAAATGTGACCAGAATTCAGTTTCTTTCTTTGAAAGAGATGTTCAATAAGTGTAAAGCTGATATCTAGTTGTTGACCATGACTGTCTTCGTAGGATGGGTCTGATATTTCTTCTGTCATAATACTTTTATCAACAGGCTTTTCTTTTACAATCTTGCTGTTCTCCCACTCCATAATAGCCTCTAATATTTCATCCTACTTTATGTCCTTCTAAACTGGTCCTTCCCTTAATCTCTGCCTTCTCCAATTCATACTGAATGTAATTATCTGATACCATTTAGATATCATTGTCTTTACCATGACACATCTCTGCTCCACAGCCTCCAATGACTCCTCATTCCCTAAAGAATAGTATCTAGACCTCAAAATATAGCATTCAATGGCTTCCACAATATCTCCAAACACCTTCCCAACTCAGTCTTCATTTGTCCTTTGTAGGATTTACCCTCCTAGCCCAATTGTCTATTTTTTACTGTATATTGTTCTAGCTTTGCCTTTTTTCATCTTGTTTCAATGTTGTTGCTTTTTTTTTTTCCCCCTTATGTTCCCCTTGCTTGGAATACAGTCTTTTCCTTCCTGATTACTTCTTACTCTCTGTATCCAGTGCATTCTAGTGATGTTGTGTAGTGTTGACTATAATTCCAATGAAGTTCATTTGAAGTGAATTCAGTCATTCAGTTACTCAACTAACATATATTGGTTGATAGAAATTGCAACAACCATAATTCTGACTAAACCGTATGTGCCAGACACTGTTCTAAGTGTTTTGCATGTAATTACTTAGTATATGTAATCAATTTAATTCAGAAATTACCTAGGAGAAGAAGAGTAGAAGTGAATATAGGGAGAAGAAGGTCCCCGGCCCATTGGTCAGGGTGATATTTGATTTCAATGATCGTGTGTTTGAGTGTGTTTTGGCACTGAAACCTTTCACTCTCATTTTGTGTGTGTGTTTTCATTTCTGATATTTCTCTTCTGCACTGTAACATTTCTGCTTATTTCAGGTGGCAGTTAGGGAAGCCTAGACTTACAGCTTCAGAGAATGGGTGGGTCAATAGTCAGCTTTTATGTTCCACTTAAAAACATGTTAGAGCCAGTAGATAAAAAGCAAAAGTGAAAACCCTGAAGAGCTCAGATATCACACTTTTTTTGCTTTTGTTTTTTAGCTTTTTATTGTAATTTGGGTAAAGGGTTATGGAACAAATTGGTTTTCCATTCATCCATTCATCTACATTTTGATTTGTGACTTTGCAAGATCCATACTGTAAATAGCATTCTTCCCACTTCCTCTCTGTGCTTACCTTTTCCATTTGTTCTTCTTTCCTATCCCTTCCTGCCTTCTGAACTTTATCCCTGAGCAAATGCTGTGTTTTTGATCTCATATGGTTAATTGTTCTAAGGAGTGCATAGCTCTCTGATGTTATTATTCACCTAATAGATCCATCTATTGTTTGGTTGAAAGGTCAGCTACATGGGTAAGTTCACTTTCAAAGTTAAAGGGTGTCTAAGGCTATAGTCTTGCGGTTCCACCAGTCTTTGTCAGACCAATAGTCTTAATCATTTTTATGATTTTCAGTTTTCTTCTATATTTTTTTCATACTATACCTGGTGTGGCGCAGTGGGCAAATGCGTCAGATTGCAAAGTCATTTGAACTGCAAGGTCGGTTGTTCAAGCTCACCAGCTGCTCCTTGGAAACCCTCTACAGGGTCGCTATGGGTCAGAATCGACTCAAGGGCACTTAACAACAACAACATACCCAGGACATTCTACTTAATCTCTTTCAAAGCAGGTGGCAGTTATAGCTGGGCACCATCTAGTTCCTCTAGTCTCAGAAGGCTGGGGTTTGAGTGGTCAATTACTCCTTTGGACTAATTATTTCCATGCATGATTTTCTTCACTCTTCTTTGCTGTGAAAGGGGAGAGACCAATCGTTGCACCTTAGATGGCTTTTCACAAGTTTTTAGGATCCCAGTCACTACTCACCAAAGCAGGATGTAGAACATTGTTTTTGTAGACCAGTAAGTGATTTATGTTCCCACTCCTGGTAACTGTAAATGACTGGTTCTTGCTGTGAGTAGTAAACCTTCTCTTGACTTTTTATAGTAGTGATTCCATATAGTATTTGTCCTTTTGTGATTGACTAATTTTACTTAGCATAATGCCTCCAGTTTCATCCATATTATGAGGTGTTTCACAGATTCATTGTTATTCTTTAACATTGTTTAGTATTTCATGCTATGTTTTTACCATAGTTTGTGCAATCTTCCTTTGATAGGCACTTAGCTGTTTCCATCTTTTTTTTTTTTTTTTTATCGTGAATAATGCTGTGATGAACATTTGTTGTTCTGACTCATAGCAACCCTGTATAGGGTTTTCAAGGAGTGGCTGGTGAATTTGAACCACTGACCTTGTGGTCCAGGGCTTATCTTACAGTGCTACACCATGAACATGGGTGTGCATGTATCTAGTAGTGTCACATTTCTTGGTTCCTCCAGGAAATATTCCTAGTAGTGGAATTGATGGATCATTTCCCAATTTTTAAAGGAAGCACCATACCATTTTCAATGATGTTTGCACTATTTTATAGTCCCACCAACAGTGTATAAGGATTACAGTCTCACTACACCTTTGCCAGCATTTATTGTTTTCTGTTTCCTGAACTTTGCTCTTAGTGCTGGGATGAGATGATTATCTTACTGTTGTTTTGACTTACAACTCTCTAATGGTTGGGTGCATTTCCTCCTGTGTTTACTAGTCACATGACTGCCACCTTTGGTGAAGTGTCTGTTCATGTCCTCTACCAATTTTTTAATTGGGTTTATTTTCTTGTTGTTGAGGTTTTGAAGTTTTCTAAATATTGTAGGGATTAACCCCTTTCCAATACATCATTGCTGAGAATTTTCTCCCAACCTATAGGTTCTGTTTTTAATCTTTTGGTGAGCACATACATGTTTAATTCTTAAGAGGATCCAGTTGTCTGGCATGTCTTCTGCTGTTTGTACATTTTTAGTTCTTTAATAGTGTATTTATGCCATATGTTGTTGTTGTTAAGTGCTGTTGAGTCTGTTCCAACTCATAGCAACCCTGTATAGCATTTCTGAGGAGTGACTGGTGAATTTGAACTGCTGACCTTGCAGTTCCAACCGACCTTGCAGTCCAGTGCATTATCCCATAGTGCCACAATAGAACTCCACCTCTAAATTTGATTCTATTTTTTCTTAGATTATTTTTATGGTTTTATGTTTTACATTTAGGTCTTTGATCCATCATGAGCTAATTTTTGTATATGGTGAGAGATGAGGATCCTTTTTCATTTTACTGCATATGGATACCCAGTTTTGCCAGTGCTAATTTGTTAGAGACTATCTCTTCCTCATTTGTCTACAGGTGAATGGGTTCTCAATTTTAGGGATCTCAGTTTTGTTCCAGGGGTGTATGTCAGACATAGAGTTTTGAATTGGAAGATGAGGAAATCCATCAGAGTCAATTTTTCTAAATGGGAAGAAATAACTGTTGAGATAAAAGACAGGAACATTGACAAGAAGAGCAATATAAGTAGAAACTAATGCGAGTACCTGATGAAAGGCAGCACACTCTACACTTATTTGACTGAGCCCTGCCTGGACTGAACCTTACCTGAATGAGGACAATAGAATTATCAGGTAAGGTTTAGGGATCAGAGAGCAGAGGGGATCTGAGCCCTACTTCTCTGTTTGGAGTTTTGGGAACCATTAATCTCATCAGAGTTCCCTTGCCTCCAGGGCAAGAGGGCATTGGTAAAGAGATGACTCTTAGGGTTATTTAGACAAAGAGGTCTGAGGTTGGTGCCCTCCAGTCAACTCTGACTTATGGTGGACCCCATGTGAAGACCCCATGTAAAACAGAATGAAACATTGTCTGATCTTCATGACGATTGTTAAGCTCGAATCCATTGTTATAGAACAATATTCCATTGGGATTTGTAAGGTTTTCATTGGTTAATTTTTGGAAGTCTATTGTCAGGCATTTCTTTGTAGTCTGTTTACTATGAAGCTTTGCTGAAACCTATTTAGCATGGGTGACCAATATGGTGACCAATCATGATTTCCCTCCTTAGTTTCATAGGTCTCAACTGCATTCTCCATAAACCTACAGCCATTAAAAAAATATTCATAAAACATTAAAAAGAAGTAATAGCCCAAGGCTTTTCACTTTTGGCAGGTTTATTCAAGGACATCTAGTTCTCATAATTAGTTTCCAGAAGGTATGAACATTACCTGCAGTGTTTCAGAGAAATAGTTTAACTTTCTGCAGGCTCTTGGATAGTAAAGTATACTTAGTGAGTGTCGCAGCTTGCCACACACCAAGAGCTACACAGATTGTTCTTTTGTAACATATGGGAAAAGAACAATGAAAGCACAGTCCTCTGAGATGTTGGAAATTTATGCAATTTTATGCCCACGTTTTCATGGAATTTCTGGTAACAAGACATCTGGAAGTTTGATATCAGCAACCTGCTACAAGCAACTGGTCCTATTTCTGAGGCAGGCCTCTCCATACCAGGGGCTCCCAAAGGTTTTGTAAGTAGCTCATTTTCTTGTCCTAAGGCCCTCCTTTCACTTACAGTTCCATTGATGATAATAAAAGTACAGATTTTAGATAATGCTTAAGGTTCATTAGTTGTAAGCAATAAAATCAGACCCTGACTAGGTTACACCAAAAAACAGGAAAGTATTGGGGTGTTTCATAGACCTGAAGAAAAACTAAAAAGTCCGCGAACGAGAGCAGCTCTGGAGTGCTCAGCAGCAAAGGTTGATGAACTTCTCTAGAGTTCTGAAATTAATGCAGCCCAGTGCTGAGGACTTGGGTTTTCTCATTTCAAATTTCAAACTCTTAGAGTTAGATTATAGTTGGCCCAGTTAAGGTTAGATATGGGGCTTTTCTCAGTGCATCAGAGACGATTCCAGAGAAAGACTGCATATGAGCCAGGCAGGCATCCTAAGATATGTCTACAGTAATGCTCTTGGCAGTCAGATAGACAGACCTTGGTTAAATCTCATCTATTCTCCATTCATTCATTCATTCATACATATTTATTAAGAATCCATTGCCATTCTTATCCATTGCTGGTGGGAATGCAAAAATAGTGCAGCTGTTATTGAAAACAGTGTGCCAGTTCCTCAAAATAATTCGCAGAGCTCTAGTAACATAGTAGTTACCAGTCGGGCTGCTAACTACAAGGTCAGCAGTTCAAAACTACCAACTGTTCTGTGGGAGACAGATCAGGTTTTCTGCTCCTGTAAAGATTTGCAGCATCAGAAACCTTATGCAGGGTCTCTGTGAGTTGGAACTGACTCCATGGCATACAACCACCACCAGTACCATATGATCTAGCAATTCCACTCTTAGGGATTTACCCTATTGCCCTAAAAGTAAGGATACAAACCAAAACATAAATGCCAATGTTCACTGCAGCAGTATTCACAATAGCAAAAGGATGGAAGCAACCCCAGTGCCCTCAGCAGATAAATGAATAAGAAGACATGGTCATACATACTGTGGAGTGTTACTCAGCCAGTAAAAGAAATGAAGTCTTGATACATGCTACAGTATGGGCAGAGCTTGCAGACATTTTACTGAGTAAAATAAGTCAATCACAAAAGGACAAATGGTGTGTTGTGTCACTTATATGAAATAACAAAAATAAGTAAATACTAAAAACAAACAAACGAAAAAACCCAACCACCCCAGGTGTTACTAGTGGTTATAGGGGATGGGTGGCAGTGGAGATACAGAATCATTTTTTTGGGAGGTACTAAGTTCTGTTTGCTATTCATAAGGTTTTCAGTGATTAAAGATTCAGAAGTAGTTTATCACTCTTTCTTCCTAGTCTGTCTTTGTCTGGAAGCTCATCTGAAACCTATCCCTGTTGGTTATTTAAAATACAGGTGGCATAGCTTTCAGAATCATAGTAACTCACAAGCCACCACGCTGTTTGGTTTTAAGTGGAAACTGTCACTTTAAATTTTGAGGAGATCTGTGTGCATGCATAGTAGAGCCCTCCAGGGGTGGGGGTAGGGTATCCATTCGCTCAGGCATCCCCTCTAGTAACCAGAAAGGAGGTGTGCAGACAGTGACAGACCAAAGAACAGATACCAAAAAATCAATATCCACACCTGTATCTCCGTTGTTCTGTCAGGCGTTCATGGCTGTTCTGATCCTTCCCCCACTTGGTCTCTCCCAAGATGGCGGCTCCAGGGGCAGCTGAACGTATTGAATTAGGAAGCAATGGATTTCTTGATTATACTACAAATTCCACTAGCTGTAAGTCTTCCAATCTTCTAAATATACCTTTATATGTGGTTCAGAGTTCTAGCACCATCCCCTGAGCCTGCTTGGCCTGGTATTCTGTGCTGTTGGTGTCGGAGCTCCCCACTGCACATCTACCCGATCCACCATCTTGATTGTGTTGATTGGAAGGAATACGCAGAGTCACTGTACCAACAGGAAATGGATAATGTTCAACCGTTTCAGGAGGTAGCATATGATCAAGAGCCAATGATATTGAGGGAGGAAGTCCAAGGTACATTGAAGGAGTTGGCAAAGAACAAGGCACCAGGAATTGATGGAATAAAAATTGAAATCTTTCAAGAAAGTCAGGTGGCACAGGAGGCACTCACTCATCT
>NW_006408526.1:18254647-18317151 GCF_000296735.1 Chrysochloris asiatica
TGGCCAAACTTCGTCTCTCATACTTTGGACATATTGTCAGGAGGGACCAGTATCTGGAGAAGGATGTCATGTTTGGTAAGGTGGAGGGTCAGAGATAAAGAGGAAGACCCCCAATAAGATGGATTGACCAAGTGGCAGCATTGATGGTCTCAAGCTTGGCAACAATAGTGAGGTAGGCCCAGGATCGGGCAGTGCTTCGTTCTGCTGTGCATAATGTTGCTATGGGTCGGTACCTACTCGATGGCACCTAATAACAACAACAACAATAAAGTTCTGTTTATGGTGGTGGTAAGGTTGGTGTCTTAGACTGAAGCAAAACCAGTGAAATGTATAGCTATATGGAGAGAGGTTTATGTCAAGGAAATGGCTCAACACTTTTAGATGTGGACAAATCCCAAGTCTGTGGGTCTGATGAACCAAGATCAGCAAGTCAGATTATAGGCAAGCAGGCAGGTCACTGGCTTACATCCAAGAACTGGATGGTAAGTCAGATGCAGGATCTAGACCCAGAAGAAAGTAAAAAACATTTTCCCAAATGTCCTATATCTATGGAGGAGGCCACACCCTTGAGGAAACTTCCTTCCAATTGATTAGCTGCTCATAGCAGATCTATCATAGAGGTGATTATGTTAAATTAGATATCATCATGTGGAATAGGTACATCTCAGTTACCAACCTACTAAGAATCCTGGCCCAGTCAAATTTATGCAAAACCTTAGCTAAAGCAATAGGCATTGATTGAGGGTAATGTATACACAACTTGGGCTTTTACAGTTGATATAATTAAATTGTAAATCAGGGTGGAAAGGGAGCAAAATGGCAAATAGAATGTTATATATAACTGTACAAAAAAAAAAAAGCAGCAGAAAAATAATAAAAGGAGACTTCTAGTAAGATGGCAGACTAGGCAGACATGCTTACATAGACCCTCAGTGACAAAGTTACAGGAGGCCAAATGAAATAGACACAGAGGATAATCCCGGAATCTTGAGCTTCAGAGGAGAGGTTAGAGAAATGGATTGAATCCCTAATGGGAGGTGATGCTGAGCGGGGTCAGCAAAAGAAGGAAACCGACTGGTGAATGGACTGCCAGTCAGACATGGTACGACCATCTTAAACAGCTTTGAAGATATTAGCCCAACAGCAAAGATTCACACGGGCAATGGAAAAGATACAATTCCTTCTTGTTCTCTATGCTCCCCTGGATAACAGAGATGAGGCTGGCCCCTACTCTCATTTATCCCCAATGCAGACCCTGTTCTCCAGGAGTTTAGAACCGTGTGGTTTGAGGTGGGAGCCCACTGCAGCTTCTTGACAACTGGATTCAGGTAGGCTCTGCTGTAAATCTATAGAACCCATAGGGCCTCAGGCTGGAATTAGACTAGCATGGACCTCCTTAATCAGCTACCCTGCCACCAGTTGCCCTCTGGTTCTGACAGACACTGAAACTAGCAACCTGAAGGAACTCAATGAAGTACTTCTGGACTAGGTGCCCCAAACACAGATAATACCTAAGCCCATAGGAACTCCATCAAGGGCTGGGAACTCAGCCATACATCCCTGGTCCACCAACTTTGTAAGTTCCTTGGCTAGCAAGAGCCGCCCCCCCCCCTCCCGAGTTTTTTCTGGGTCCAACAACTGCACTGGTTTTTTATTTGCTTGTTGTTGTTGTTTTTTTCCATTTATTGTTTTGCTGTTTTTGTTTGTTTAGTCTTTCTTCTCCTTCTTCCTCTTTCCGGTCCCTTTATTTTTATCCTTTCTCTGCTTTTGTTTTGTCTTCTTTTCTTCTGTTTCTCATTTCTAGCCTCTTCTCCTTTTATTTTTCTCTTGATTTCTCTTTACAACTCTCTAGTCTCTTTCTCTTTTCATCTTCCATCTATTTTTCTTTTTATGTGTATTTCTCTTCCCTTTATTTTCTCTTGTTTGTCTTTTGACAAGCTCTATTTTCCTGTCCCTCTTTTCTCTTTCTATTTATTACATTCTTTTTTTCTTGAAGCTATCTGTTTTGTTTTCTTTTTCTCCTTTGTTGTATTGTTTTCACTGTTGTTTGCTTGTTTCTTCTGTTTTGTTTCTCTTTATGTGTTTTCTTCTATTGCCCCACCTGAAGGGAGACAGTAACCATGACATACTGCTCAACCACGACTGTGCCTTCTGCAACTCCACCCACTAGATAAGAGTCAGTATCAGCTCCTGTGGAGTCCTACTAGTGTGATGCTGTGGGTTAATGAGCCAGACAGCAAAGCTCTTTGAACTGCAAGATTGGGCGGTTCAAGCTCACCAGCTTCTCCTCAGAAACCCTATACAGGGTCGCTATGGGTCAGAATTGACTCGATGGCAATTAACAACAACAACATCAGCTCCTATACCATCTGATCACTGGTAGACATCAGTAAACATCAGCTAAATCCACCCTAAACTGAGCTGCATAAACAGCAAATGGAAAACAATGCACATAGTTCCATTCTTTAATTATACCCACCAGAGGATGATTGGTGAGAGCTTAAGAAGGTTCCATTCATTTATTATATCCATCAAGAGACAACTGGTGAGGGTCTAAGAGCACACACACATAAAATTGTCGGTTAAATACAAATATGACTCCACAATGTCTCAGAAATAAGAGAGGGTGTCTCAAATAAAATGCTCAAGATTCAGAGCCAGAAATGTTTCTGAGAAAGAAAATGTAATGTAACTACCTGAGAAAGAATTCAAAAGAATGGTATTTAAGTACTTTCAAAAGATTAACAGAAAGATCAAGGCAAACAAGGAGAACACAGAAAAACTTTAGAAAAATTTACAAAATCCTACAAGAAAAGCCAAAATAAATGCAAATTTTGAAATAATATGAAGCCTGCAAATAGAAATCCAGAAGATTAATACTACTGATGTGGTGCTACAAGATAAGGACTGGACTTCTAACCACTAGGTCAGTAGTTCAGACCCACCAGTGGATCTTCAGAAACCCTAAATGTCCATCAACAGAAGAGTGGTTTAACAAACACGTTGTGTACACACAATGGGATGCAACTCAGTGTTGAAGAATAATGATGACTCTGCAAAACACCTTCAACATATTTGATTCTGGAGGAGATTATGCTGAGTGAAATTAATCAGAAAAGGACAAATATTGTATGAGGCCAATGCTGTAAAAAGTTAAGGTTTTCTTGCTAAATAAACATTCTATGATGGTTATCAAGTGTGGGAGGAAAGGGAAAATATTCTTTGGGTAGAGAGTTGTTGCTGTTGAGAAGTGCTGTCGAGTCAGTTCCGACACATAGCAACACTATATTGGGTTTCTGAGGAACAGCTGGTGAGCTTGAACTGCCGACCTTGAAGTTCAAACGGATTTGCAGTCTGGTGCATTAACCCACAGCACCACACATTAAACTGAGTGATAGGGAAGGCAAGGTCAGCAGTTTGACACTACCAGCTGTTCCGCGGGAGAAAGATGAGGCTTTCTGCGCCCGTAAAGATTTTCAGCCTCGGAAACCCTGTACAGGAACCGGCTTCACGGCACATAACAACAACAACAACAACACCAAGGGAAGGCAGTATACAGCAAAAGGAAGGTTGGCACAGGAAGGATGAACGCAGTGGAAAACACAGGAAGGAGTGCAAAAGTTAATGTAAATAGAAGTAAATACTGTTAACTGATGGTACATAGAAGGGATTACTATCACTGCAATGACACCAAGTGTATGATTTGTTGAATGGAGAACTGATCATCTGTTCTGTAGATCTTCGCTCAATTCACAATAAAATCCCACACTCTGTTAGGTTAAAAAAACAAAAAACAAAAACTAAGTTAAAAAAAAAAAAACTAATGAAAGACTGTAAAAGTTATACTACTTAAGTACAAATTGATATCTCATAGGAATGATGTTTTGGTTCAGGAATGTAGGCACATGATTTTATAAACTCTTCATATGGTGGCTTCATATGATAAGCATTTGACTGTGAACCATAAAGTTTGAGCTCACCAGCAGCTTTGCAGGAGGAAGATGAGGCTTTCTGCTCCTGCAAAGATTTAAACCCTCAGAAACCCTGAGGTTTGCTATTAGTCAGAACCAACTTAAAAGCACTTAACAACAACAACAACAACAATAATGAATCAGTTGGCCTAATAATGTGTTTAAAGTTTCTCTTTTACCTCTTATTTCAGTGAGTGGTGCCAGGGGTCTTGAAGGCTTGCAAGTGACCACACAAGATTGGTCTGTATTCATTTGATTGGTCTCTATTCATTTGATGAGTCTCCAGTATTTGGAGCAGCACAGGAAGAGGAAGTCACAAGAATCAGAAAAGAAAAAAAGAACTTCAGGTCTGGTTGCCTCTAAAAATTAGTACTTCCTTTGTTATGAAACCAGAGGAGGGAGTTTCATAGCTATCTCTGTTGAACATTTTGTTCAGGCCCCTTAGATCTCACTTAAGAGGAGGAAAGAATGTGGAGTGGAACTTCAGATTCTTACTGGAAACTAAACTTATTAGATCATTGGGAATCCTGAATCTGCTTGAAAACAACATTTGGGCCTTGAATCAAGGCTGTCCATGAAGTCATCTTCGGAGTAAACAGTATAGCCCATTTGGTAGGGAATGTCCCCTTTGGGCATTGCACTCCTTTGGAGAGTTGTCTATATGTGGGATTAAGTGAGCAATAACTCTAAAACATAGACAAGTACTTTCAGGGGCAGAAAATCTAAATTGATGGTGATGGAACAGATTGGCAGAGAAGTGGAAAGAGGAGACAAAGTGGGTAAGGTCACCATTGTTGGTTATCTGTGAATGTGAGTGTTATTGGATGGGTGTGTGCTTTCACCAGAAATTAAAAGAAGGAAAAAGAATCCATTGTATTTCATATGCATAGTTCAATAAATGAGTTTCCCCATTCTTGAGAAGGAGAGGGCATGCTATATAGAGACGGAGTGGTGTGTGGTGATTTAGACAGCTGTGTTCATAAACAGAATGAGAAAGGTTTATACACACACACACACACATATACATCTTCTAATAAGAATTTAAGGCAAACTGGTGTGGCACTGTAGGATAAGCCCTACACTGCTAGTCACAAGGTTCAAATGCATGAACTATTCCTTGGGAATCCTATACAGAGTTGCTGAGTAGGGACTTTCTTGATGGCAATGAATGATAACAACAGGTAAGAATTCCGGTGAAGAAGAAATATTTGGTGCAGCAAGTGATTAGGTGGTCTACTAGGTAAGACTTCATTATTGAGTTTGTAAATGTACATTTGTACAACTTTTTAGAAGGGTGAATGAAATTGGAGGTAGCAAAGTGGTTAGTTTTTGTTTCCAGGAAGCAAAAAATCAGTTTGTAAACCATTTGTTCATGGGAAGACCATGTCATGATGTAAACAGTTTGTTCCAGGGGAAAACGTGTTTATGACTCCAGTGACAGGCTGGGTTGGTACAGCTCACCTAGGTGGTAACTTATTCCTTTGCAGTCAAAGGTTGACCTTTACAATTCAAAGGACTGAAAGCTGAAGTTGATCTGATCTATAATAATCAATCATTAACCTCCTCCCTTTCCCTTGTTCTCTGTGTACATAGACTCCCCTCTCTGCTTGAACTGTGAGCACTTTGTATTTCACTTGTGCTGTCCTGCTTGAACTATATTATTCCACAATAAAACTTTTCGTTCAGTCCTAACAGAGTGTGGGGTTTTCTCTGACAACATAAAAAGGCATAGATGGTATGGTTTTGATTCCTTTTAGACTTTAGCCAATGGAAATAGTCAAGGGTACAAATATTATACTATGCAATGTTCAACATGGTTACTTTTATATATATATATATATATATATTTTAAGGCCTTTATTTGTATTTATATTGTTGTTTACTGCTTTTGTGCCAGTCCTGGTCTCATGGGGACCCAATGTGATGCAGAGTAGAATTGCACTGTAGAGTTTTCTTGGCTGTAATCTTTGCAGAAGTGGAGCTGCTGTGTGGGTTTGAACCACCAAACTTTAGGTTAGCAGCACAAACTGCTTGTGCCATCTGTGCTCTGCAGTATAGCAGGTTAAACACTTTAAAACATTCTGAACATCCAAAAGAAAAGAATTACCATAAAATATATGTAATGGTGTGATGCTGTAGGATAAGCACTAGACTGCTGACCACAAGGTTGCTAGTTCAAGCCTACTAATCACTCCTTGGAAGTCCTATACAGAGTCACTATGAGTCAGAACTGATTCGAAGTCACTTAAAAACACACATATATACAGAATCCTAGTGTGACACTGTAGGGTAAGCACAAGGTTAGTGGTTCAAACCCACCAGCCATTCCTCAGAAACTCTATGCAGGGTCACTGTGAGTCAGAACTTACTCAATGGAACACAACAACAACAACAAAATATGTAAGGGACCATTTATTCATTTATATCATATTGTCAGAGATTAGTAATATGAAAGATATTAAGTAATGCAAAGATCTTGTAAAACAGTATTATTCTATTGTTTTTTAGGATAGAGATGTACTCGTATATACTTTTCCCCTGATAATAACTACTTATTTCCAAATAGTGATATTGTTGTTGTTAAGGGCCTTTAAGTCAGTTTGGACTCATAGTGACCCTGTATATAGTTTCTGAGGACCGGCTAGTGGATTTGAACCACTCACCTTGCTGTTAACAGTTCAGTGCTTATTCTGTAACTCCATATTGGGACATTATAGGAGTTTAAAGTTTTACTCTTTATTGCTTATGTGTATTTTCAAATATTTCTGCAATAAAAAGTGTTATTTTAATAATTTGGTGACAAAAGCTAATAAATATATAATTTTTAATTGAAAAAAACACATCTCCATTATTCCAATAGGTTACTTTGGAAAACCCTGTCAGTACTTGGATCATAAATTGCTAGGTTTCTTATTTTAATTAACCAACCAACTCCTATTGCTTTTGCAGACTTTTCTTTATTCCTATCCCTTCATAGTATATATTATAATGAAATCTGCAAAGAAATGGAGTTAGAAAACCAAAAAGGAAAAACACACTCAGCATTCCTCAATCTGAGGGAACTGAAGAAAAAACTCAAGGCTTAACTTGCAACATACTAATTGGGCTGCTAACCTCAAGATCAGCAGCTCAAAACTACCAGCTGTTCCACGGGAGAAAGAAGAGGCTCTCTGCTCCTTTAAAGATTTATGGCCTCGGAAACCTTGTACAGGATCGCTATGAGTTGGAACTGATTCCACGGCACACCACCATACCAACACTATGGTCAAAATATTGAATGATGTTGTTGTTGTTAGGTGCCATTGAGTCATTTTTGACTCATAGTGACCCTATGCACAACAGATCAAAACACTGCCTGGTCCTGGGCCAGCCTCACAACTGTTGCCACTCTTTAGCCCATTGATGCTGATTGAATGATGGAGAAAGCATCAAAAGAAGATGGAAGGAAGTCATTGTACCAGAAAGAGATGGTTGATGTCTAACAATTTCAAGAGGTAGCATATGATCTAGAGCCAGTGATCCTAAAGGTAGAAGTTCAAGGTGCACTGAAGGCATTGGCAAGGAACAAAGCTTCAGGAATTGATGAAATACAAATTGAAGTCTTTCAACAAACTGATGCGGCACTCATCTATGCCAAGAAATTTGGAAGACAACTACCTGACCAACTGACTGGAAGAGATCCATATTTTTGCCCGTTCCAAAGAGAGGTGATCCAGCAGAATGTGGAAATCATTGGACAATAACAATATCCCTCACAAGCAAAAGTTTGCTAAAGATCATTCAAAAATGGCTACAACCATACATTGACAGAGAACTTGCAGAGGTTCAAACTGGATTCAGAAGAGGATGTGGAATGAAAGATATCATTGCTGGCATCAGATGGATTTTGGCTGAAAGCAGAGAATACCAAAAAGGTGTCTATCTGTGCTTTATTGACTACACAAAGACTTTCAATTGTGTGAG
The DNA here is from genome assembly GCF_000296735.1 of Chrysochloris asiatica. Taxonomy (NCBI): domain Eukaryota; kingdom Metazoa; phylum Chordata; class Mammalia; order Afrosoricida; family Chrysochloridae; genus Chrysochloris; species Chrysochloris asiatica. Next base: position 18,262,582 of record NW_006408526.1, read on the forward strand.
TCATGACAAGTTATGGACAAAATTGTGAGAATGAGTATTCTGTATCACTTAATTATGCTTATGAGGAACCTGTACATAGACCAAAATGCAGTTGTTTGAACAGAACAAGGGAACACTGAACGTTTTAAAATTATGAAAAGTGTGCACCTGGGTTGTATTCTTTCACCATATTTATTCAATCTGTATGCTATGTAAATAATCTGAGAAGCTGGATTGTATGCAAAGAGCGTAGCATCAGGATTGGAGGAAAAGTCATTAACAGCCTGTGATATGCAGATGACACAGGCTTGTTTGTTGAAAGTGAAGAAGACTTATAATACTTACTGATGAAGATCAAAGACCACAACCTTCAGTATGTGTCATACCTCAATGTAAAGAAAACAAAAATCCTCATCACTGAATCAATAAAATAACATCCATATCAATGGAGAAAAGATTGAAGTTGTCAAAGACTTCATTTTGCTCACATCAACCATCAACACTCAGCAGTCAAGACATAATTACATTAGACAAATCTGCTAAACAAGACCTCTTCAAAGTGTTTAAGAGCAAAATGTCAGTTTGAGGACAATGGTGCCTCTGACCAAAGTCATGGTATTGTCAATAACTTCGTATGCAAGTCAAAGTTGGACTGTGAATAAGGAAGACCATAGAAGAATTGATGCATTTGAGCTATGGTGTTGGAGGGGGAGTATTGAAAGTACTGTGGACTGCCAAAAGAGCAAACAAATTTTGTTGGAAGAAGTACACTAGAAGCCAGCATGGCCAGACTTTGTCTTTCATACTTCAGATGTATTGTCATGAGGGACCAGTCTCTGGAGAAGAATATCATGTTTGGTAAAATGGATGCTGGGAGAAAAAGAGGAAGACTACTTACGAAATGGATTGGCACAGTGGCTGTAGCAATGGGCTCAAATGTAGCAATGATCGTGGTGGCGCAGGACTGGACAGTGTTTCATTCTGTTGCATTATAAGGTCACTGTGAGTCAGTACTGACTATATGGCACCTACCAACAACAACAAATCCCATCAGAAAAGAATTTTTGAATGGTTTGCTGCAGGCATTAAATTACTAGTGCTAAGAGGCTTGTGAAGGAACTGCAGAAAGATAAAAGTAAACAAATGAAGACAATAACTTTAGGTGCTGCCAGAGCCACAGGTTTCTTTGTTCTCCTGTCTTGTACTTTGAAGATAGGAGAAGCTGTGATTTATGTCTCTGCTATCTTTGTCCTTTATATTCAGTACATAAGTGAAAGTACTGATTCTCCTTGAGCCACAAAATCAGACAACTGTAGTCTGCTTCTTCCCCTAGGCTACTTTAACTGTATCTTAAAGATTTTAAAAGGAAGAGTGGGGCGGGAGCTCCCTTTGAATATCTATCAGGGTTTCTCTCTCTCTCTCTCTCAGATAAATGTCTACTTCTTTGCTATTTATTTTGAAGTAACCATCAAATGCCATTAGAGTCTTCCTAAACATGAAATTATGTTACTATTATCTCCTCAAGCCCATGCATACAGAACTCAAATGCTGATGTACTTTTTGCTCATTTCTTGACACGGCTTTCCTGAGTCAAAAGCTTTGAGAAGGAAGAGGCCAGCTATATATTTTGATATTTTGAATACAAGTTTCCCAAGTACATCCATATCTGAATTTACCATTAATAAAATGAAAGCCATACTACTTTAGTATCTTGAGGTTTAGTCGTCATGTATGTAAAGGTAGATACAGTGACACTGTGGCACCAACCATGTACTCACGCATAAAAATTGTGAGGATAGTGCAGGACCAGGTAGTGTTTCATTTTGTTATACGTAAGGTCCCGATGACTGTGTCACCAATTAGAATGATATGTTGCAAGCCATGGAAAACTCAACTGAGAGTAACAAAGGAAATTTACGAGCTTACATGACTGAAAAGGTCAGGGGTATTAAGAACTTCAGATGCAATTTAATTTCGTTTGTTAATAGTGGCACCAAGGACAGATTCTGTTTCTTTCTCCCTCTTATCCTATTTACTTTCAACCCCCTCCTCCCCTGGAAGCACTAGTTCTCCATTTCTGACTGCATCAGTGCGACATATTGCATTGTCACAGTCTATGATACAAGGAAAAAAGAAAATTTTCTTCTGATATCTCTAGTTGGATAGAGAAGAAGGTTTCCTTTACTTGGGGTTGTAGCAGTATTCCATTATGTTTTATTGGTTCTGATTGGGCTTCACATGTGTACTAAACCTTATGGCCTGGAAAATAGGACATTTTAATTGAATAGGATTAATGGAGATTCACTTCTAGAGTTTGAGACTGGAGAAGAGGTGGTTTTATAAAGGAAATTTGATTATAAAAGAGATTGAATACTTCCAGAAAGACGGAATAGATGTTAAACTGCAAACAACAGATGTATAGCTTTAGTTAGCTATTACAGTGGCTTTCAGTAGCTTTTCCCTGATAAATCATCATGTTGAGCTCATCTCATATGCTTATTGGATTGCCCTCTTTTACTCAATTTTTGTGCTCATTAAAAAAAAAAATCATGTTGTCTTCTTATTGATTTGTACGATTGCTTTTTATATTGTAGATGTGAATATTTTGTCAATGATTTGTGCTGCAAATATCTTCTATCTGAAGATTGCTTTTTTATTCCCTTAATGGAATCTTTTGATGAATAGAGTTCTTCATTTAAATGAGGTTCATAAGACCAGTGTTATCCCTTATGGTCAGTACTTTTTATGTGCTGGTTAAAATCTTTTTTTCCCCATACCTATACTATCCTATATATGTTGTTGTTGTTGTTAAGTGCCGTCGAGTCGGTTCCGACCCATAGCGACCCTGTACAGGGTTTCCGAGAGTGTAAACCTTCACGGGAGTAGAAAGTCTCATCTTTCTCCTGCATATAGTCCATCTGAATTAAATTCAGTATATGAAACCACATGACCCTGGAATTACCTTTGTAGAAAGGTTTTTAATAGTAAGTTAATGTCTTTACCAACAATGGGGTTATTCCTTTTTTAAACGTTTTCTTGTATCAGTTTTGGTCGATGTTTTTCCAGAGATGTGTGTTTATTTCACCTAAATTGGAGGCTATTTTGGCATCAAGTTTTAAAAAATACTTTTATTGTGGTAAAATACATAAAACATACAAGTCACAATGTTAACTATTGAAGAATATTAATACAAATTTAGTACATTCACAATGCTATGTAATTACTAGTTCCAGAATATTCTATCACTCCAGGAGGGAAATTCTAACGCATTAGGCAGTCATTCCTCAGATTTCCTTCCTTTCCCCTAGTCCTTGGAAACAACTGATCTAATTTCTGTCTCCTATTTTGGATATTTCATATGAATTGTTGTTAAGTGCATAGGAGTTGGTCCCGACTCAAAGCGACCCTGTAGAGACTTTAAATCTTTCTCCCGTGGAGTGGCTGGTGAGCTCGAACTACTGACTTTGTGGTTCGCAGTTCAGTATTTATTTTATGGCGCTATTGTGCTCCCTTCGTAAGAATAGGAGCATACAATATTTGGCCTTTTATGGCTGACTTCTTTCATATAGCAAAATGTTTTCTAGTTTCACCCATATTGTAGCGTGTATTAGTACTGCATCCTTTTTATGGGTCATTGATATTCCGTTGTATTAATGGATGTGCCGTGGTTTGTTTATTCATTCCTCTGTTGGTGAACATTTGGGTAGTCGTCATATTTTGGCTGCTATAATAGCGCTGCTATGAACATTTATGTACAAGTTTTTGCTTGAATATCTATTTTCAATTTTGGGGGACATATCCTGGTGTGGTACTATAGGATCAGCACTGGACGGCAAACCACAAGGTCTGCAGTTCAAACCCACCAGCTGATCTGGAGAACAATGTGGCAGTCTGCTTCCATAAAGATTACAGCCTTGGAAACCCTATGGAGCAGTTCTACCCTGTCATACAGGGTTATGAGTCGGAATAGACTTAATGGCAGTGAATTTTAGGGATTAGAGAAAAAATGAACAGAAATTACAGTGAATTCCCGTACACCCTCGTCCCCCTCTTTCCCATATTATAAATTCCTGCATTGACGTGGAACATTTTTTTTTTATAATTGATGAACCAACATTGTTGCATTATTATTAACTAAAGTCCATATTTTACATTCAGATCACTGTTTCTGCTATATAGTTCTACTGGTTTTGAAAAATGTACAGTATCATATAGAATAGTTTAATTGTCCTCAAAACACCTTGCATCCCACCATTCTGCCCTCCCTGGTGCTTCACAAACCTCTTGCAACAGCTGATAATTTTTTGATCTCAATTGTTTTGTCTTTCCTAGAATGTTAGATCGTTGGGTTTATTCAGTTGTGGTCTTTTCAGACTCACTTCTTTTACCTAGCAATATGCATTTGTGGTTTCTCATTGTCTTTTTTGTGGCTTATTAGCTCATTTCTTTGTTTATGAATAATATTTTATTGCATGAATATAACACAGTTTATCCTTCACCAATTGAAGGACATCTTTATTGCTTCAATTTTTTGACAATTACAAACATTTATGTGCAGAGTTTGTGTGGACATATGTTTTCAAATCATTTAGGTGAATTCCTAGAAACACAGTGCTGAATATGTTCAGCTTTAAGAAGCTGCCAGCTGTCTTCCAAAGTGGCTGTCCCATTTTGCATTCCCACTGACAATAAAGGAGAGTTGATTTTGTTACTCTACATCCTCACCAGAATTTGGTATTATCAGTGTCTTGGATTTTTACTGTTCTGACAGACGTGTAGTGGTGTTTCATTTTTTAATTTGCAGTGTCCCTGGTTTATGAATTGGACTCCTCGTGTGGCACTGTAGGATTAGCACTGGATTTCAAACCTGAAGGTTGGCAGTTCAGACCCACCAGTTACTCCTCAGAACCCTATGCGTCCATATGAATCAGAACTGACTTGCCACCACTTAACACAACAACAGTCTTTGAATTAGAACTCAATAGCACTTAACAACAACAACAAAGCTATATAGGAGGCAGTGGTGGTTCTGTAGGGTAAACACTGGTGTGTGAACCACAAGGTCAGCAGTTTGAGCCTACCAGCCTCTTTGTGGGAGAAAGATGAAACTTTCTGCTCCTATAAGCATTAACAGAACTATGAATCAGAAACAACTTGATGGCACTTAACAATAACAACAACAACAACAATGCTGGATAATGTTGAGTGTCTTTTCAGGAGTTTATTTGCCATCTATGCATTTCTTTGGTGCAGTGTCTGTTCAGATAATCTGCCTATTTTTTAAAAAATTGGCTACCCAAAATGGGGAGACTACAAAGGCAAGAAGTGACTGGCTTACAAGCTTTCAAGAGGGAACCTAGATCCAGAGTGCGCAGAGGAAGGTAGAATCTCCACTGAGTAGTATCCAATCTGTCTGGGCGGGGCTGATGAAAGGAGATGGAGATAGGTCTCTTGTGGTACAATAGTGAATAATTGTTATCAGGACTGACTGTGAGGGTTGGAAATGTAAAGGTAGACATTTTGTAGTAAATGGTGGTGAGTGATTGACTTTGCAGTCTAGGAGCGGAGTTCCCTGGGAACATCCAGAGAGAAGAGCAGTTTTATTGTGAGTTATATGATAGTTTACATGGGAGAAAATTAGCTTTACATTCATCATATGGTATTATCGTTTCGTTGCCATGGTTACAATCCCCTCAATGCATCATCATCCAACCAAAGGGTATACCCTGCAAGCCTGCCCCGCTATCATTGGCACAAAGCCCCTCTCCCTCTCTGAGTCTAGAGTCTCCCGCTGCTCCATCTCTCCACGTCATGGTCCCTGCCTTCATTTCTGGCATCACTGTTTCTCTGGGTAGGGTTCTGCACTCTGCTCTTCTCTCTGGATGTTCCCAGGGAACTCCGCTCCTAGACTGCAAAGTCAATCACTCACCACCATTTACTACAAAATGTCTACCTTTACATTTCCAACCCTCACAGTCAGTCCTGATAACAATTATTTACTATTGTACCACAAGAGACCTATCTCCATCTCCTTTCATCAGCCCCGCCCAGACAGATTGGATACTACTCAGTGGAGATTCTACCTTCCTCTGCGCACTCTGGATCTAGGTTCCCTCTTGAAAGCTTGTAAGCCAGTCACTTCTTGCCTTTGTAGTCTCCCCATTTTGGGTAGCCAATGTCCAAGTTGCCCATCCCTGTCTACTCTGTGTATGGAGGGGGTGAGAATGATCCTCACTGTAAAGATTTCTTCCGGCTTTTGTTTGAGCTACTGCATCCATAGGTGTAGGTCAAGTTCATCAAATTGTATCAGATTACTCTTTTTTTCCTCTACTTTCTTCTTCTAGTTGAGCTCTGATCATCCAGTCATTGAAGCCAGGTCAAATGGGTATTATCTTCAAGTGTTGGTGTTCTTATGCATATGCCTTCTCTTCTTATCAGCTGGATGCTTCACACTCCACTCTAGTCCTCTGTGGCTATGTCACTGATTCTGGGCCCAAGAGTCCCCAGGTCTTGCCACACTGCTGGCCAACTATGTCTCCACCGAGGTTCACAGGAGTCTATTGAACATTGTAGGGCTTAGCTTGCAGCTTCATTGCTGTTTTTCCCTCACTTCCCCTTATCGGTGACCAGCGTGGTCACCAGTCAGAGCGCAATGTCTTCTCCTGTATTTTCATTAAGACTTAGTCCTGGAAGGGCGTTTGCCCTGAGGGGACCCAACCATTTGCCTTGAAGTCTCCTGGGTGAGCAACTTGCTTGTTCTTGTAGTAGTCAGTCAGACTGCCTATATTGTTTTGTATTTGTCCTGTTGGCCTTTATTTCCAGAAGTATCTTCTGGTTTTCTAGCCACTCCAGGCTGCTCTACTTGTCCTTTAAAGTGGAAATTTCTCACCTCAGAAGATTCTGGATGGAGTTCACTTATGATCTTATGTAATGCAGAGGCTCCGCAGGAAACCTCCTTCGCTGGGCACGTTGTAGCCCCATTTTAGGTATTCCAATCAGTTATAGGCAGAAGACAGACTTATAAGCTTTCTGTGGTGATATTTCTGGCTATTCCTTTCTCTCCCCCTCAAGTGTCTATTTTATAATGGTATAGTTTTCCTATTTTTAAATTGGATTATTATTAATTTTTTTTAAAAGGTTCTTTGTATATTTTGGACACCGATCCTTTATCAAATATATGTTTTGCAAATATTTTCTCCCAGTCTGTGGTTTGCCTTTCCATTCTCTCAAGAGTGTCTTTTGCAGAGCAGAAAATTTTAATTTTCATGAAATCCAACTTGCCAATTTGTTTCTTTCGTTGGTTCTGTGTTTAAAAACCCACTGCCAAACTCAAAGCTATGGCGATTTTCTACTGTCACTATCCAAACATTTTATAGTTTTCTGTTTTACATTTTTGACTCTTTCCCATTTTTAATCAATATTTGTGAACACAGTAAGATCTCGATAATTGTTTTGCAGGTGGATGTCCATTTGTTCCAGCACCATTTGTTGAAAAGTATTTCCTTTCTCCATTTTGCCTTTGCTTTTGTGTTAAAGATCCATTAGCTATATTTGTGTACATCTGTTTCTAGGCAATCTGTTTTGCTCTATAGGTTTGTCTATTCTTTTGTCAATATCACCCTGTATCAGTTGTTGTAGTTTTATAGTAAATCTTCAAGTCAGGTAGTGTCATTTCTCCATGGACTTCTTCAGCATTGTGTTGGCTATTCTGGATCTTTTTCTCTTCTTTATAAAACTTTGGGTATAGTCTGTCACTACAGGCCTGAGGTACGAATGAGATTCCTTCCTAATGGTGCCTTTAAGAATTTTTAAGTGAGTCAGAAGAGGTGCACATGGTTCTTATTTAACCTTACTTTAGTGTAAGAAAAGACTTGAAGTCTTTTCTTACACTTCATGTGCAGCAAATGAAGGTAATTGTGATGGAGAATTTGTTGTAAGTTAGGGTTGGTTTAGTCCTTTCAAAGTGAGGGCAGATCTCTCTAATATTAAAGGACAAGTAGGAGTTGTTCTTAAATCAGATATTTGTAACCTGGAGACTGTATCCACAAACCAACTTACTGGAATTTTTATTTCAATGGCATTGTATTTATAAATCAAGCCAGAAAGAACTGCCATTTTAACAATATTGAGTCTTCCTAACCATGAACATGTAATCTTGTCCCATTTATTAAGATTTCTTTGACTTCTTCATCATAATACTGTAGTTTTCCTCATCGAGATCTTGTCCATATTCTGTTAGATTCATACCTAAGTGTTTCATTCTTTTGAGTATAATTAAATGATAGTGAATTTTTAGTTTTCAATTCCAATTGTTCATCGTTACTAAATAGGACCACAATTGGCTTTTGTACTTTAGCCATGTCTCTAAAACTGTGATATAGTCACTTATCAATTTGAGACTTTTTGTCAGTTCTTTGAAAATTTTCACATAGGCAATCAAGTCATCTACTAGCAAAGATGGTTTATTTCTTCCTTCCCCAACTGTATGCCTATTATTTCCTCTTCTTGTTTTCTTGCATTTGTTTCCACTTTACTAGCATGATGTCCTTCTCTAGGGACTGGTCACTCCTGATAATATGTTTCAAGTATGAGAGATAAAGTCTCACCATCCTGACTTCTAAGGGGCATTCTGGCTGTACTTCTTCAACATAGATTTGTTTGTTTTTTGGGCAGTCTATGGTACTTCCATTTCGTCCCATGTTGTTGGTGTTCAGTGCCATCTACTTGGTTCCAACTCTGTATCAACCCTGCACAGGACATCATGCTGGTAAAGTGGAGGGTCAGCGAAAAAGAGGAACATCCCAACAAGTTGGATTGGCACAGTGTAGTCTCAAGTGTAGCACCAATTGTGAGGTTGGTATAGGCAGTGTTTCTGAGGAGTGGCTTGTGAGTTTGAACCATGGGTCTTGTGATTTAAGCTAATCTTGTGGTCCAGTACATTATTTCACAATGCACACCAGGACTCTCTTCCCATAGATGTAGACAATTTGATTCATTTGTTTTCCATTTGCTGAGGATCATATGTATAGTCACTGTTTATGTTGTCAATAAAATGTATTTGCAATGAAGAAGTCTTTGGTTTTGCAAAATTCTATCATTCAATCTCCAGAGTCATGTCTATTACCAAGGCCTTATTTCTCAACTACCAATTTTCCCTCTTTTTTTTTTTCCCAATTATTGCATTCTAATCATCAGTAATTATTAATGCATCTGGATTACATGACTGCTCAATTACACACTGAAGAAGTTGGCAGTATTCTCTAGTTTCTTCATCATTGGCTTTGGTGGTTGGCTCATAAATTTAAGTAATAGTTGTATTAACTGGTCTTCTTTGTAAGCATGTAGATATAATCCTGAATATAGTATGGAAGATTAATCTGCAAATTTATTAATTGAGAACTCGATGGGCCTCCTGGAGGTAAAACTCACAAAAGTGCAGTGGTTCCCTTATGACAGGGCCTCCTAAGTTTTCAACTGTCAAGCTAATCCAAAGTGAGACTTCACAATCAATCAATTATAGTTTAAAGTGTTCTTGTTGGTATTGTCTTCAGCTGCAAGCATCAGATTCTGGACTTCTGCTTTCAGTTGCTGTGTGTATCTGTACCTGCCTGTCCATCTCTCTAGATTTTGGAGCTTCAGTTTGTTCCAAAGCTTCAAACTGGTTCATTCTGGTTTGACCACCTGCTGATAATTTGTATTTCTTCTTCAGATGTACTGAATTGGAAACTGCATTTTAACAATATCCCTAGATGATTCTTACCTACATTTTAACAAGATCCTCAGATTATTAATCAGGAAAATCTTATTAAAATGTAGGTTCTGATTCAGTTTTTCTGGGGTGAAAAAGCAAATTCTCAGCAGGGCCTTGAACTGGAACAGATTATTGCAAGTGCTGCATTAGCCCATATCCTCACTTCTTTGGTGGATATAAGAAATGTGGATGATTTTCAGTTTGTTCACCTTTGTTCTTGTTTGGAATATGGGAGTAGCAACTTCTAAGTTCTTTATGTTCAGACGAGAAACTAGAAGTCCTTCTCATGTGTTTTTCATTTGCCTTTCCTTCATGACAAACATGGAACAATTCTACTGTGCTGGTTTCCATAAATCAGAACCCAATGGACTTAGTAGGAACCAACAAACAACTATAGCTAATGACGTTGAACATCATTTTATGTGCTTGTTTTATCAGTTACTACATGAGAGGTGTTAAAATCTTCAACAATGAGTGTGGTTTTGTTTAATTCTCTCTTTAGTCTAGTTAGTTTTTACTTCATATATTTTTGTAGTCCTTTTATTAGGTACAAAATTACACATTTTATCCTTAGGAAATATTTCTTTTTATCTCTCATAAAACTCCTTGTCTTGAGAAAGTCTTGAACTCTTCTTTCTTGAATATCAACAGAGTCTTATCAGGCTTCTTATGCTTATTCTTGCAAGGTCTTTTCCATTATTTTTCTTCTGACTGTGAGATAAAGAAACTGGCAACCTGGTCCCATAAAGACTGAAGCCTAGAATACTCTATGTGGAAGTTCTACTCTGTAATATCGGGTTGTTATGATTTGGAATCAACTGGATGGCATGCAAAAACTTTTAGTCTACATCTGTCTTTATACTTAAAGTATAAATCTTGTGGATAGAATTTGGTGGGTCTTTCTTTTTAAAAACAAAAAATTCAGCTTGACAGTCTGTGTCTTTCAGTTATTGTATTTATGTGTTTTACATTTAATATAATCACTGATAGGACATAGGATTAGGTATGTCTACCATTTTGCTCACCACTAGCTGCTTATTCAATATTTTATCCATTTGTTTCTCCCTCCCTTTGCTTGTCTTCATTTGGGTTAACCAGCATTTCTTAGTATTAGATCTATTTTCTTCTGTCAGTGCTTTAGTTATATTCCATGTTTATTATTTTAAGTGAGTTTTCTATGGATTTCAATGTGATATTTAACTTTTCACATTCTACTTAGAACTACTGTTACATAACAACATGTAAAACTGTAAGACTCTTAAACTTTATAATTCTATTTATCTTTACCCTGTGTCTTATTTTCATAGATTTGCCTTCTAGTTGCTGTTGCTATTAAGTGCCGTCAAGTTGGTTTCAACTCATAGTGCCCCTTTATAGGCTTTTAATGTATGCAGGAGTAGAAAGCCTCAACTTTTTTTTCATGGAGTGGCTGGTGGGTTTGAACCACCAGCCTTGAGGCTTGCAGTCCATTGCTTATTGTGTGAAGCCACCACACCCCAATTTACTTCTAGATATGGTATAACTTCTGTACAATACAATGTTATTGATTTTACTTTATATAATCAGTGCCATTTGAAACATTAAAAGAATGAAATATTGTTTTAAAATTTAACTACATACTGGCAATTTTTGGTTCAGTTCTACAGATTTGAATTTCGCTTTACAAATAGTTTGTTTGAAGAATTTTCTTTAGCAATTCTTGTGAAATATCTTCTGACAATGAATTCTTTCAGCTTTTGTTTATCTGAAATGTTTTTGTTAGCCTTTTTTTATTCAAAAAATAATTTTCTGGATATGAAATTCTCAAGTGGCATGTTAGTACTTTTAATGCTTTCCTTTATTCCTCCCTTTTTTTTTTTTAGAATTTATTTTTATTTTTAAAGTTTTTTTTTAAAGTTATTTTAAAGTTTTTATTTTAAAGTTATTTTAAAGTTTTTATTGTTGAACTGAGTGATGGGGGAATAGACAATCATTCAAACAGCCAGAGGGTACACCCTGACACCCGGCTACCAGCACATATCCCCTCTCCCTCCATTAGTCTGGAATCCTCATCTGCTGTCTTGATGTCATCATGTCTGCCTCCATCTCTGGTGTTGCCGCTTCTCTGGATAGGGTCCCAAACTCTGTTTCCACTCCTCTTCTTTAATGGTCCCAGGGTCCTCCACTCTGGGACTGTAAGATCAACCACTCACCCCTTTTACTGCTAATTGTTTTACTAAACTATTATTTAATTTTTAAAATTTTTATTTTGGGAGTGGATGGGTAAGAATAAGGAGTTAGAGTTAAGACTATGGCTAGGTCTAGGCAAGGCCTAGGATTTCATTTAGTGTTAGGCTAGGGCCAGGGTTAATGTTAGGAGTCAGGAGTGAGCTAGGGCTAGGAATAAAGCTTGGTCTAGTTTTAGGGTTACAGTTAGGTTAATTTTTTATTTTACTCTTTATTGAAATTACTTACATCCCCCTTCATTTGGAAGTTCTGTAACTACATCATTCCCTTTTTAAACTCTGTTTTGTTGTTGCTTTTGTTGAAAACTAGTATCTCTGATACCCTATTTTCAGTCTCCTAGGTTTGTTTTAAGGAAAATATTGAAAGTGCCGTGGGCTGCCAAAAAAGCCAATAGATCTGTGTTGAAAGAAGTGTAGCCAGAGTGCTCCTTGGAGGCCAAGATGGTCAAACTTCATCTTTCACATTTCGGACACATTGTCAGGAGGGACCAGTCTCTGGAGAAGGATATCATGTTTGGTAAGGTGGAGGGTCAGAGAAAAAGAGTAAGATCCCCAATGAGATGGATTGGCCAAGTGGCAGCATCGATGGACTCAAGCGTGGCAACAATCGGGCAGTGTTGCATTCTGCTTTGCATAAGGTCGCTATGAGTCAGTACCGACTCGATGGCACCTAACAACAACAACAAGGTTTGTTTTAAGGAGCCTTGTTAGTATAGTGGAAAGATGAGATTTCTGTTTTTGTAAAGATTTATAGCCTTGAAAATGCTATACAGGACCACTATCAGTTGGAACTGACTTGACGACACTCAACCACCACTACTACCAAATTTGTTTTACTGTAAATATTTCGACATCTGGGTTGAGATCTGGGTGATACTGTCATGTATGTTAGTCTCAGATTGTCGTTAGCTGTTGTGGGTTCTTTGTCAAAATAATTCCATTAGTATTTTTTGTAAGTTTGCTTTAGATTTTGTAAATTCTTTTAATTTTTGTTTATCTGGAAAGGTCCTAACTTCACTCTTTTATGTGATAGACACTTTTTTTGGCTATGTGATTCTTGGCTGGCAATTTTTTTTTCTTGCAGAGTTTTATGTATATCATCCTATTGTCTTTTTGCCTGCATGGTTTCTGCTGAGAAATCGGAGCTCAGTTTTATTAATTCTCCTTTGTAGGAAACTTTCAGTTTTTCCCAACTCGCTCTCAGGACTTTCCCCCTTGTTTTTGGTTTTGAAAAGTTTGACTATAATATGTCTTGGTGATTTTCTTTTGGGGCATATTCTGTTTGAAGTTTGTTTAACTTCTTGAATGGCTATCTTCTCATCTTTCATGATGTTAGGAAAGTTTTCTTCTAGGAACTCTTGGACAATTTTCTCTATGGTTTTATTTAGCTCTTCCTGTTCTGAAATTCCAATCACACATGAGTTATTCCTCTTGAGAGTGTCCATATAAATCTTAGTCTTTCTTCAGACTTTTAAATGATTTTTTCTGATTTCTTTCAATGATGAGTACTGAGAGATTTGTCTTCAAGTTCATGAATTTGGACTTCCATTGATTCGATTCTACTTTGCCCTTTCAGCATATTACTGAAGTCTTATTATTAATCTACTGGCTTTCCAATTGCTGTTTTTATATTGCTTCCAGGTTTTCATTTATTTTGTCAGTTTGCTCTTGTATTATTTTCCTGAACTCTTCCTTGCTTTGGTCGATCTTTCTCTCAATTTGTTGAAGGTACCTAGCTAAATAGCATTCTTATAAATTCCTTGTCAAGTAATTCTGATTCCATTTCTGGTGTTATGTTTTCTGACTATATTTTTGTCACTTGTTTGAGGCTCTTTGTTTTACTTCTTTGTGTAAGCTGAAGATACCTGGTTTTTGCAGAGTCTTTTAATTTCTGTTTATCTGGAAATGTCCTAACTTCACCATCATATTTGATGACTAATTTTGCTGAGTATCTGATTCTTGGTTGGCAGTTTTCCTGCCACACACTGGGATGTCATTGCATTTATATTTAATTGATGATAGTATGTTGGTATGTTCTCAGACACTCATTATCTATCTCCTGGTGGATGTGATAGAGACTGGAATGGAAGGAAGCCTGACCACAGTTCCCAGTGCACTGTTTGTGTTTGTGTAGTGTAGTTCAGGGTGAGTTCATGTGCCTCCAGAAGGACCACAGGCAGTGGCTGTGCAGGAGGGGGTGCCACTGACCTCTGTGTTGGTAATGGTGGGACTGAACACACCCCAGCTACCAGGAGCAAGAGAAAAAAGGAAGGACTGCACCCCCTTGTTTTCCCCTGCAGCCCAGTCCTGTTCCTGTAGGCTGCTCTGCTTGGCAGTCACTTGAAAAAGCTCAGGATGGTTCTGCCTCTTCATGCTAGCTGGTAGTCCACCTACTTTTCTTCTCTTTCATTGCTCTGTTCAATTTCCTCTTCCAGTCAGCACTCAGTCAACCTCTCTATCTTATCCTTTGAAGCTCAGTGTTCCAAGACCACCACCTGTATGTATTACATCTGTTCTCCCTGTCTTTGTTGCAAAGAGTCTGCTCAGTGTGTCTGCCTACCCTTCTCCTCCCATTTTTCCTTCTTTTTCAGTGTTTTATTGTGGTTTCGGTGAAGATTTACAGAGCAAATTATTTTCCCATTCAATAATCTATACACATTTTGTTTCATGACATTTGTTGCAATCCTCTCTATGTGGCAGCATTCTTCCTACTTCCTCCATGAGTTTGACATTTCCAGCCATCCATCTTTCCTATCCCTTCCTATCTTCTAAATTTTGTTTTGGGGCGGATGCTGTTCTCTTGATCCTGTATGCTTGATTGTCCTAAGGGGTACATCTTCCCTGGTGTTATTGCTCACCTCATAGATTGGTGTATTATTTGGCTGGAACTTGAGTCATGGGAGTAAGTTTGGTTCTAAGCCAGAAAGGTACGTAAGGGTCATAGTCTCAGGGGTTCCATCAGACTCTATGAGACCTGTAAGTCTAGTCTTTTTTATGATTTTAAACTTTGTTCTACATTTTACTTCTACTCTGCCCAGGACCTTCTGTTGTTCTGTTGCGATCCTAATCAGAGTGCAGAGTGGTGGTAGCTGGGCAACCACTAGTTCTTCTGGTCTCAGACAAGTGGATTGTCTTTTGATTGTTTCCTTGTATCTTTTATTTTCTTCACTCTTTTTGGCTTTGGAAGGAGAGAGACCAATAGTTGTATCTTAGATTATTTCTCACAACTTTCATAAAACCCCAGACACTACTCACCAAAATAAGATGTAGAATATTGTCTTTATGAACTTTATTATACCAGTTGACCTAGATGTCCCTTGAGACTATGGTCCTAAGCCTTCAATCCTTCTGACTCAGTCCCACAGGGTGTTTGGTTATGGCTAAGAAGTTTGTATAACTTTGTCCCCTCTATGCTCTGGTGTATGCCTTAATATATTTGCAGCACATACAAATATGTATGTAGAAATATCCTGTGCCAAATCTGTGTATGCTCAACTATATACGTACAACCCCATGCCATCCCACACTTATTTATCTTACATAACCTATTTATGTGGAGTCATGGTATGGCACTGTGGGCTAATGCATCAGACTGCAAAGTCATTTGAACTGCAAAGTCAGTGGTTCAAGCTCACTAGCTGCTCCTTAGAAACCCTATACAGGGTCGCTGTGGGTCGGAATCATCTCAACGGCACTTAACAGCAACAACAAATCTATTTATGTATCCATTCTAAAATTATCATTCACCATTGCAGGGATTATAGGAACTCTGGTAGCGTAGTGGTTACGAATCGGGCTGCAAACCTCAAGGTCACCAGTTCGAAACTACCAGCTGTTCCGCGGGAGAAACATGAGGCTTTCTGCTCCCATAGAGATTTATAGCCTGTACAGGTTCCCTATAAGGAGCTCTGGTAGCGTAGTGGTTACGAATCGGGCTGCGAACCTTAAGGTCAGCGGTTCGAAACTACCAGCCGCTCCGCGGGAGAAAGATGAGGCTTTCTACTCCCGTAAAGATTTACACCCTCGGAAACCCTGTACAGGGTCGCTATGGGTCGGAACCGACTCGACGACACTTAACAACAACAACAACAACAACAGGTTCCCTATGAGTCGGAACCGACTCCATGGCACATAATGACCAACCACCATTGCAGGATTATATGTAATGGAGTTCTGGTGTGGAACTATAGGATGAACATTGGACTGCCAACCAAAAGGTCAGTAATTCACAACCACCAACTGCTCCTCAGAAATCTTATACAGGGTCGCTATAAGTTGGAACTGACTCAATGGTACTAACAACAACAACATATATGTCATAGTTGATACCATTGTTGCCTTTTACTCTTGCGTACCACCCAGCATCCTCTTTTGCCTTGGCCATGTTGTGCTGACCTTCCCCTTATTACGTATTGCCTTCCCCTTCACCTAAGTTAATACATGCCTAATATCTAGACGAGGCTTTCTGCTTCTACAAAAATCCTTGGAAGTCCTATACAGTTTGAGTCAGAACCAACTTAACCATGCTTAAGAACAACAAATCTAGTTAATGATTTTCCATCCCTCTCCTACCTATCCCTCGTAACCATCAAAGAATATTTTGTTCTTTGCATATGCTTTTCTTAGTTTTTTTATAATTGAATCAGGATTCATGGCTCACACCATATAAAAAAACTGGCTCAAGATAGATCAAAGATTTAAATGTAAAAACTAAAAGTACAAAGATAATTGAAGCATAAATAGGGGCAAACTTATGGGCCTTAATAGATGGTATAGTAGTCAATCAAACACAATTAAAAATTCACCAACAGCAGAAGATAGACTAGATGACTGGGCTTCCCAAACATAAAGCACCATGAGTATTATAAGATTTCTACAAAAGAGTAAAAAGAGACCTTACAGACTGGGGCTTTTTTTTTTTTTTTTTGCAATGATCTAGCTGACCAGGAACTAATCTTGAAAGACTGAAGCAGTCATTTCATTTTCTTCTGATGAAAGATGGCTGTCATTATCATCATTTCCCCTCCGTATAGTGTGTCACAGTTCTCTGGTTGCTTTGAAGAGTTTCTCTTTATTTTTGTTTTTGAACAGTTTGTTTTGTTGTGCCTAGTTGTGTTGTTTTAAATTTATATTATCTTGCTTGAAGTTTACCAACCTTTTGGGATCTGTAGATTGATTTATTTTAGTAATTTAATGATATATTCAATTATTATTTATTCAGATACCTTTTTCGATCCCACTTCTTTCTCCTCCACTTCTTGAGATTCACATTACATGTGAATGACTTGATATTTTTCTCAGTATAATTGAGGGTTCATTCATTTAAAATCCCCTTATCTTTTACCCTGTCTGTTTTTCAGGATGGATAATTTCTATCTTACCTGCCTTTGTTGTTGTTATTTTGAAGTGCCATTGAGTCAGTTCTGACTCATAACAGCTCTATGCTTAACAGAATGAAATACTGCCCAGTCCTGTACCATCCTCATAATGGTTGTTGCTGCCACCATTGTGTGCTACTCTCCTTGAAGGTCTTCATCTGTTTCACTGACCCTCCACTTTACTGAGCATCATGTCCTTCTCCAGGAACTGGTTTCTTTTATTAACGTCTGAAGTGTGAGAGACCAAGTCTCACCATCCTGGCTTCTAAGGAGCATTTCCAACACAGATTTGTTTATTCTTCTGGCAGTCCATGGTACCTTCAATATGCTTCTATAACAACATAACCCAAATGCATCAATTCTTCTACAATCATTCTGCCTTAAGGTTTACTTATCATAAGATGTCTGCTTTAAGGTTTATTTATCATTAGTTGTGCATATCTCAATTTGCTTTAAGCTCATTCAGTAAATTTTTGTATTTTCCAATAATTTTCAGTTTTAGAATTTTTATTTGCTGCTTTTCAATGGTTTCTATTTCCTTGTTGGAGTCCTGGTATGGTGCTTCCAATCACAAAGTCAGTGGTTCAAACCCACCAGCCACTCCTCAGAAATCCTGTACAGGGTTACTATGAGTTGGAATCTACTCGACGGGATTTAACAATAAGTCCCATCAGACGGCAGCAACATTACCTTTTTGATCGTCTTCATTTACTAGCTCTATATGCCTATCTTTTTCTTTAAATCCTTGAATGTGTCTTTAATAACTATTGTAAAATTTTAATTTTCAGTGTCTTTATTATCTTGGCATCTGTTTCTATTGACTTTTATTTCTCTTGATTATGGGCCACATTTGCTTATTTTTAAAAAATGTCTAGTATTTTTAGTTATAATCTTGCATTGTGGATAGTATATTGTAAAGAGTCTGGATTATGCTGTCTTCTAAAGAACATTGAGTTGTTTTTATTGTTTTTTTTCTGGCAGGTAGTTGAAATATTGGAGGAATTTCTTAATTCTTTTAGGCTTTGTTAAAGTAGGTTTATTTATTTATTTTTATCCTTGATATATATTTTTTTAGGGTCTAGTCTTTATTTCTCAGGAAAGATCTAAAGTCTGATGTACTCAATATTTTCCTATTATGACTCAACCAGTGTATTTTGAAATCTCAATAAATTTCTTAGAGTCCCAAGAGATTTTCTGTGCTAGGCATTTACCTAAACTGCCCAAGGTGCTATAGTAGTGCTGTGGGTTAGCTTTGGATTCCTAACTGCAAGGTCAGTGGTTCAAGCCCACTAGTCACTCCATGGGAAAAAGATGAAGCTGTTCGCTACCCTCAATATTTACAGTCTTGGAAACTCTAAATTAGAGTTGACTTGATAGCATGAGTTTGGATTTTTGTGGTTTTATTTATTTATTTTGACATATAAACATCCCAGTATTTAGCCAAGGACCTGAGTACAGTTAGACCTGTCCAAAGTGTAGAGATCTATCAGTACTGTACAGCCCTGCACAGTTTTCTGGGGATGTTTCCCTTGTAAAACTTCCCGAACTATAGAATATTGTCCCTTAAAATCCATGCACATCAGCAGAGATGAACTCTAATCTCTGCTTCCTCAACTCAGTGAAATGTCTGTTTTCCACTTTATCTTGATCTCACTACACCTTTTGTGAGAAATTAAGTGTGAATATGAATCTAATCAGAGTTTCCTTTCTCTCAAAGGCTGTGCTCCTGTGTTGTTCAGGGCCCAATACATGGTAAAAGGTGTCTCACAGAATCTGTCCAGTTATGTAGTTGCTTATGGTGGGAAGAGTAATATTAGTTACTCCAACATTGCAAGAAGTAACTGTCATTACATTAAATGAATGAATAAAATTTCTTTGGTGTTTTGAACCATTTTCTTGTCTCTATCCGCTCACAAAGTCACACATTTTATATAAAGGCAAAAGTCATTAGAATTTTGCTTATTTTGCAGTGTTTTTCAAATTTTATTGTGCAAAAGAGTTGCCTGTTTAAAAGTACAGATTTATTTGGGTATGGGATGGTGCCTATGATCATGAAATTTTCACAAACACATAAGGAGGTTTTATCATATATTTGACCTTGGATCCACACTTTTCAAAACACCTTATATACTATTTTGGGTGATAGCTTATCCAAGTGAAGTTTCACTTTAAGCAAATTTGCATCACTGATAGAGAAACGTCATGAAAACCCACATGTTATTTCCTCACTGAGAAATAATCCGTTCGGTGCTGGTGCAGCATCTTCTTTACGAAGATTTGTTAGCTTTGAGAATTGAAGTGTAATTAGGATTTTAATTCAGGAATTGGTGAATTATTCTTCACTAATATATTCAGGTATGCTACATATAATTTAAAGCTTATATTAAAATAAAGACACCCCAGAAGTTTTAAAGGTGACATTGTAAGTCAGTTCCTATCTTATTTCTTGTGATACAGACTAAAGTGTTAGGGGTTTGGAAAGGTTATATTTAAAGTTTTCACATTGCTTTCCACAAGAAGCATTTTGCCATAGGACCAGGTGTGATCTTTTATAATTTGGTTTGTCAGAAGGAAACCATAAAGTTGCTTGATTTTTTTTTTTTTTTGGTTTGTGTGTGTGTTTATCTTCTGTATAAAATTTCTCTTGCAAAGTAGAGAATTTCTGTTGTACTATTGAAGGGAAGTTAATCTTCACTGTTACTTATTTTGTGTATCCTTTTATGAAATAAATAAACACTAGGCTTGTTTTGCATGCATCCAGCATAGTGATTATATAGATACATGTATAGATATAGCCAATAATTGCTTTTCCCAAGAAACTTTCCAATTTTCTTGAATAATGAAAGTTGGAGTAGCTCAGGAATCACTAAATAGGGCTCATAAAATAATGCTGTCTCTAAGGAGTCACCACATGAATTATAGTCCTCAGATATTTAGCATTTACATAGTTCCTTAGTTATCTAGGGCTGCTATAACAGAAATACCATAAGTGCATTGCTTTAATAAACAGAAATATAGTAATTCACAGTTTAGGAATCTAGAAGTCTGAATTCAGGTCACCAGCTTTAGGAGAAGGTTTTCTTTCTCTGTTGTCTCTGGGAGAAGGTCCTTGTCTACCTTCAACATCTGTGGATCCAGAGTTCCTTGGAGATCTCCATGTGTCTTTGCATCAGTCTTCACCTGGGTCTAGCAGGCTCTTAGTACAGGGACCTTGGGCCCAAAGGACTTGCTCTGCACACAGATTCTTGGTGTAAATCAGGTCTGTCTCTCTGCTCCCTTTTCTTTTTCTCTTATAAGACAAAAGGGTGGAACTTCAATAAGGGCAGTGACTTCAGTAAGGATGGGACTTTGTGTAAGACTGTGACTTAAGATACAACCTACCCTAATCCTGCCTCGTTAACATTTAGAGGTTAGGATTTCTAACACATCATCACCAAAGGGAAGATAACTACATTAGAGCACATAGTTTGGGGGGACACAGTTCAATCTATGTCCCTTAGTAAGCTAACAATTCTCTCAGAGAATAATAAATCCCTCATAGACAGTAAGGAAGACCATAGAAGAATCAATGCATTTGAGGTATGGTGTTGGAGGAGAATATTGAAAGTTCCATGGACTGCCGAAAGAACAAACAGATCTGTGTTGGGAGAAATACAGTCAGAGTGCTCCTTGGAAGCCAGGATGGCCAGACTTCATCTCTCACAGTTTGGCCATATTGTCAGGAAGAACCAGTCCCTGGAGAAGGATACCATGTTTGGAAAAGTGGAAGGTCAGAGAGAAAGAAGAAGACCCCTAACGAGATGGATTGGCACAGTGGTAGCAACAATAGGTTCAAATGTAACAAGGACTGTGAGTTTGTGACTGGGCAGTGTTTCGTTCTATTATGCATAAGGTCACTATGAGTCAGTGCTGACTCGATGGCATCTACCAACAGCAACATAGATGGTAATAGAGAAAGGATAGAGACAGGAATTTTCCATGGATTATTTTACAAATATAAGAGCCAACTCAAACTGGAGTAATTTCCTAATTTCAAAAATATGGGGGAAATATTTGTAGGTGATCTCCATGTAGTCATTTTTACTGATAGTTTGTTTAATATTTACTCAACAAAGGACACTTGTTATTGTCATTGTTTAACTGCCATCAAGTTGGTTATGACTCAGAGCAACCCTGCATAGAGTTTCCAAGAAGCACCTGGTGGGTTTGAACCACTGATATTGTAGCTAGAAGTCCAGTGCTTATCCTACAGTGCCACACAAGGACTCCAACAAGGAATGTACTGAGTGCTTATTATATTTCAGGTATCATGTCAGGAAGACAAATTGAGGGCAAGTTGAGGGCTGAGACTAAGTCTTTCTTGTGCACCATTATGTCTTAATTGACAACAAATGACAAATAATATCTTTTAAATAAAAGAATAGCTAACAATTCCAGCCTTAAAGAGTCTAACTTGGGAGACAGAAATGCAAATATGCTGTTATAATAAAAGTTGGGACATGATTTAATAGAAAAGAAAAAAAAGCCAAGTGTTACATGATCAAACTGGAAAGAGCAGCTAGGTCTGGAAAGGGAAAGAGATGTCTCTAATATAATGATTCTTGGAGGTGTTAAGTCATTGTGTAAGAATATCAAGAGTGCCCACAAAGTCTGGTAAACTAAGCAAAAATTAGGGCTCCTGTCCTTGGAGAAGTCATTGATTCTAGGGTTGAGCAAAGCAAATGTAACATGAGCCTAGAGCATCTTGTGGTGCCAAAAAGTAAGTTAACTGCTTAAAAAAATAATAATAAGGACACAGGATTCAACCTGAAAGAGCTCTCAATGGCCAAAACTGGACAAATGTGACCCAACAGAATAACAATGGTATTAAAGTACAACCCAAAGAAGAAAATAAATATTCAAAAAGCCTCACTGATCTAAATAATTGAATAGATAAGTCAAGTGATAATTCTTCCTTACCAAGTAATTCCATAAGTCAAATAAATATAGGAAGAATGAGGAAAATGGAAAATCACCATTAGAACACTTCGGTTATAATTCCTACAGGCAAGGTTCATTGTGAATGCTAAAATTAGTAGATGAAAGTTTAAGGAGAAACAGGATTTCTTTGCATAATATATACTCAGTACAAAGGGAAATATTTATTATTTGCAAATAAGTTTTCTAGAGAAGTGGAAAAGTCAAGCTGATATCATCTTCACAAAGTTAATATCATCAGTAATAACTCATATTGGTTATTACTGCTGCACTCCATGATTCAGTGCACTAAGACACATCACCTCCCTTGTGTTCCTACCAAAGATCTGTCACCTCAATATAAACATGATAAATGATTCCACAAACCCAAATTGAGACACATTCTGAAACATGACTGACCAGCACTCCTCAAAAGTGTCACCTTCTTGGAAGGTTGAAGAACAGTCACAGATTGGAGGAGATGAAGTAGATATGACAATGAGGGATCATGTATAACATCCTGAAATAGAAAAAAGAATATTAGTGAACAAATGATGAAATCTGACTAAAGTCTATGGTCTAGTTGCTACTATTGCTCCAGTGTTAATGTCTTAGTTTTCATAATTGTACTGTGGATGCGGTGGTGTCATACAATAAACACTAGACAGTGAACCACAAGGTCCTTGGTTTGAGGCTATCAGATGCTCTGCAGGAGAAAGACGAGGCTTTCTGCTCTATAAAGATTTAAAAAAATCTCAGGAATCCTATAGAGGATGGCTTTGAGTTAGAACTGACTTGATGGCACTTAACAACAACATTAGAGGAAGTAGGGTGAAGGACATACCAGAATTCTTCTATTTTTGCAATGTTTTCTAAGTGTAGGCTTTTTTTGAAACTAAAGAGTTAAAAAAAATTAGAGTCCCTGTCCTAAGCTTGTTTTCTTCCTTTGGAAGCATCTCTGTACTTTGTACTTATGTAATAGCTCTTTGTTGTTGAGGTGAGAACAAGGCTGACATGGATACTAACTAGTAGGTCCTTGAGCTTAAGAAAACATGAATGCTTGAGTTGGGGTGAGGTTCAGATCTTAATAAGGAAGCATCTTTTTCATGTTTGGGGTTAGTTATACATTGTATGTTGTTGTGAAATGCTGCCGAGTCGCTTCCGACCCATAGAGACCCTGTATAGGGTTTCCAAGGAGCAGCTGGTGGGCTTGAACTAGAGACCTTGCAGTTCAAATGACTTTGCAGTCCAGTTCATTAGCCCACAACGCCACACCAGGACTTCATATATTGCATTGTGTCCTCTAAAAAGATATGTTGAAATCCTAATCCCTCTACTAGTGAATATGACCTTGTTTAGGGAAATAGGGGTTTTCTTTGCCCATGCCATCAGTTCAGGAAGTCTTAAATGAGTAGAGTGAGTCCTAATCCTAATCACTTCTGAGTGGCCTTTTATAAAAGAAGGCAGATGTGGAGGCGCATCACACGCACGCACACACACACACACACACACACTGGGGGAAAACAGCATGCGAGGATCCATCTTGAAGGCTACTGAAAACTGAAAGAAACAAAAAAGGATCTCCCCATAGTGAGCATGGGGAGAGAGAGAAAGCACAGCCTGATGGATGCTCTGAATTCAGCCTTGTAGCTTCCAGAACTGTGAGAAAATAAATATTGTGAGAATTACCAAAATATGACACAGAAACAGGATTGAGCACATGGTGTTGGAAAAGTAGCACCAGTAGACTTGTCTGACTAAGGATGGCCACAAATCTTTAATTCGTTAAACAAAACCCAAAACGCCTCAGTATCTGTGAGGCATACTAAAGCAAAGGCACAACACGATTAGCACGCTTGTAGGCTCATGTTATCCCGCACACTGACAAGTAAGGGAGCATTCCAAGAGCACCAAATTTGCCCAGTAAATTAGCTTAATGGAAGACTTGGTACTATGTTAGAGTCTTCAATACATGGTGCTTGAAATGCACAGGTGTCATGAATCTTAATTTAAAGTAACGCGAGGAAGTGGGATCGTAACCTAGGATTGTTTAAATCTAAATAAATTTTTGTTAAATATAAAGATCTTTGTACCATCAGATGAATTCTGGAGGGGTTCAGATGAACTTTTATAAGGGGTGCTTTGGATTGAATTGGGGCCCTCAGAATATGTGTTGTAAATCCTAATCTTAATTGTGGAGATTATCAAGTAACTGAGTAACAGAAGTTGAACAGGATAACTTTCCCCTAGAGTCAAGAAAGAGAGGATGCATACCTCCTACAGCCAATGCCCTAATTTGTCTCAATCCTCCTGAACTGTGAGAAGATAAACTTTTGTTTGTCAAAGCCACCTACTTAATGGTATTTCTACATAACGGCACTAGATAACTAAAAGAAGAGGTTTATGGAAGAGATGAAATTTGCCCTAGAGATGATAAGTAGATATGGTTTGAATGGACAAAGAAAAGTCAGGGATACAGTCATATGACAGCTAGACTAGGTTGTTTATAGTCCCTTGATTTGAAGACGTTGTACTCATTTACCACTAAATGTTTTTGTTGTTGTTGTTGTTGTTTTTTTACAATGGACATATCTTCTAATAAATTAATCTGCTGATTACCTCTGAGTCCAGCTGATAAATTCACATCTTCACTTTTCTGATGACTTGTTCTATATTCTTAAGACTTTTCTCTTCCACTAAGAAGTGGCTTGAGATGGTGCTGGCATGGTTAAACAATGCAATATGTAGTATAACTTCTACTTTCCCTCTATCTGATGACCCTTATCTAAGTCTTTCTTAAGCAATGTTTTAAGTTCTGGGATAAAGCGAGGGTCTTAAGAGGGTCTTTCAAAGAGTCCTTTTAACTTTCAGCTTTACCAGGACTTTCGCATATTTTTATAAAGAGGCACATGAGACAGGCAGATCAAAGATACACACTTGTTAGCCTTTATACATAGTATGTCTTCAACTTCTCTCATGTATTTGAAAGAAATGCTGAGAACTCCAAGTGCCCACTTAGCACTGAATAACTCATTTTACCAAGATAAACTCTAAAAGTGAAAAAAAAGAAAAGGAAACAAAATGACACCCATAAACTGGGCAGTTCATGTTCTGGGCAGAGTACTCTGAATTTTATTTGGGATGTTAGAACAGATTTACAGAATAATTGATGTTGTTTTTATGCAATAGAAATGTAAAAGTTTTATGTAATGCTCCAATTCACTCCCAAGGCTTTTCAATCTTTTCTAAAAGCAAGTGGCCATAAAGTGACGTGAGACTGATTTAATCGGTTATAAGGCATTTGTTAAAAATGAAACCACTCTTTTAAGCATCGTGTTATGTGATAGAGCTAAAAAAGATGAATAAGATATTGCAACTACCCTCAGAAAGTTTATTCATGGTCCAGTGGGAGAAGCTTAAAATACTTCGTTATAATAGCATGTCATAGTGCTAAGAGAGAAGTATATAAAAAGATTTGGGGAGCACAGAGATGGAATTGACCTCCCTCTGAAGGAAGGTGGGTGAAACAAGGACAAGGGAGTTAGTAGCAAGCTATGTTGCGCCAGACTGCAAAGCCATTTGAACTGCAAGGTCAGCAGTTCAAGCTCACCAGCTGCTCCTTGAATACCCTATACAGGGCCTCTATGGGATGGAATTTACTTGACAGCACTTAACAACAACAAAAACAACAACAACAACAATGTCTGTGTGGTACTGCAGGCGAATGTGCTGGACTGCAAGGTCGGTTTGAACCCCAAGAGAGGGGGTTCAAGCTCACCAGCCACTCCTTGGAAACGCTACACAGTGTTGCTATGAGTTGTAACCAACTCGACAGCACTTTACAACAGTAACAATACCTCAGAGGGTGTACTATGTAAAAAACTTTATTTTAAAAATTATTTCAGAGGTAAAACTAAACCTATAAAGGCAAAATAGAATAATAAAGGAAAGCAGAATTTTGGGGGGCAATTAGGATGTTGTCACTTTTGTAAAGATTGAGTCCTGCCTGAAAGAAATCCCTATGAGGACTGTCTTTGCTATCAATACTTTTAATATACTGAAGGCTGGTTAATGGATTGACCTTGCAAAGTGTGTTGTTGTCATGTGCTGACAAGTTGGTTACCTGTATAAGGTTTCCGAGGCTATAAATCTTCATGGGAGCAGAAAACCTCATCTTTCTTTTACAGAGTGGCTTGTGGACTCAAATTGCTGACCTTGCAGTTAGCTTCCCACCGTGTAACACACTACACCACCAGGGACCTTTCTTCTAAGTATGCTGTTGTTGTTAAGTTGACCCTGTATAGACTTTCTGAGGAGTGGTTGGTGGGTTTGAACCGCTGACCTTGCAGCCAAGCACTTATCCTACAGTGCCACACCTTCTAAGTATAACTTATGGCAAATTGTTAATAAACTAGCTGCTTTTCTTTAGTGTCAGCTCTCTGTCAGATGCCTACTCTGGCCTCTCCATGGTGCACACATAGGTTATGTTACATTAAATTAAATTCACCTATAGAAAAAGAGGAAGACCCACAGTGAGATGGATTGGCCAAGTGGCAGCATTAATGGACTCAAACATGGCAACAGTAGTGAGGTTGGCCCAGGATGGGGCAGTGTTTCGCTCTGCTGTGCATAAGGTCTCTGTGGGTCGGTACCGACTCAATGGCACCTAATGACAACAACATAATTGTCGTTTTACAACTCAAATGGAATGTGATGACATTTTTCAGTATATTGTTCAACAACCTTTTCCTACTTTCCAATGATTATTTCATGTTACTGTCAATGTTTCATGATTAAAATCACCTTTTGATGAACCTAAAAAAAAAAAAAATTAAATTCACCTAGCATTTATTGAAAGTGTATTGTACAGCAGACATATAGCTGTGGGGTACAAAATGGACTTGGAAAGCTTACTGTAGAAGAAAGACTGTATGTTTCATCCAAATGCTTTGTTATCACCAAGTCAAGAGATTTGAACTACTCAGACATTTAGAACAACAGAGAAAAATATAGATTTCTTGCTATTACATGTAGCTTGTTGTTGTTAAGTGCCATCGAGTCGGTTCCGACCCATAGCGACCCTGTACAGGGTTTCCGAGGGTGTAAATCTTTACGGGAGTAGAAAGCCTCATCTTTCTCCCACGGAGTGGCTGGTAGTTTCGAACTGCTGACCTTAAGGTTCGCAGCCCGATTCATAACCACTACGCTACCAGAGCTCCATATTACATGTAGTTGAGTCAAATTATTATCTTAACAGTTGGCAGCAGAATTTCTCTTAAGGAATTATTGGTTTAGGGAACTACCTTGATAGGCTGCTTAAACAAAAAGTGAGACACTGAAGTGATGGTTTAGTAGGAGACAAAACAAAAGATAGAAAGAGCTTGTCATTAGATATGAAGAGAACATTATGGGGATGGGAAAGTCAAGAAGGGAAAAGCATGTGCTAGAGTGCCCATGATACTTCAGAACAGGGATGTTATGTTGTTGTGAAGGAAACTCCCTTTTTATTACTCCCACAAATCTTTAGTAAGCTCTGCTACACATATAAAACATTATACATTGGTCAGTCTTATCTAGGTCCCTAGTGCCCTACCATAATGCCATTCTGTTTTATTGCCTTCGCAACACTTGATAATGCCTGAAATAATCTTGTCATTTAATTTACCCTTTTAAAATTTCTTTTCTCTCTCCTTCTCCTATTCTACACCATCCTTGCCATCTCGTGAATATGTTGTTGTGAAGTGCTGTTGAGTTGGTTATGACTCATAGCGACCCTGTATAGGGTCGCCGAGGAGTGGCCGGTGAGTTTGAACTGTTGACCTTGCTGTTCAAACCGACCTTGAGGTCCAGTGCTTATCCTATGGCATGGCAGTAGGACTCCATCCATGAATACAATCCCCCTAATAACAGGATCTTTCCCAACTTGCTAACTCCCAATGCCTGACATAGTACCTAGCACAGAAGTTGTTATTGTTAGGTGCAGTCAAGTTGGTTCTGACTCATAGAGATCCTGTATAAGATTTCCGTGAGTTTGAACACTGACTTTATGGTTAGAAGTTCAGTGCTTATCTTACTGTGCCACACCAGAACTCTAGCACAGTAGTAGGTGCTAGGTAAATATTTGGTGAGTGAAGGGGTCTTTGAACTACCTAGATTACATACAGTTCAAACCCGTCTTGAAGTTGTCCTCTATTTGTGCTCAGTACCACCCAGTCCTGCACTTAGACTCTTTCTTTTCTAATGTGTTTATTTGCAAGTATTTCTTATACTCAACATCTTTAAAAGTAATTTTGGAGTAAAAATGAGGTATTGATACTCATATCTTTATTAATTAAAAAATAATTTTTCTATCTCTGAAGGAGTACTCATGGCTCTGTGGGTTAGGCATTGGCATACTATCTGCGAGGTTGGTGGTTCAAATCCACCAGTCACTCCTCAGGAGACAGTTGAGGCTGTCTGCTCCCATGAAGATTTACAGTCTCAGAAATGTTATATCAGGCCATGAGGAGTCCGAACTGACTCACTGGCAATGGGTTTCTCTACTCTTTAACCTCTCACTGTTTCCTATACACACATCAGCATGTGAATTTATAAGGTCACCAAGAGAAGGAGCTCTGGTAGCGTAGTGGTTATGAATCGGGTTGTGAACCATAAGGTCATCAGTTTGAAACTACCAGCTGTTCTGTGGGAGAAAGATGAGGATTTCTGCTCCTATAAAGATTTACAGCCTCGGAAACCTGTACAGGGCCGCTATGAGTTAGAACCGACTCCACGGCACAAAACCACCACTACCACCATGAGTCAGAGCTGACTTGAAGGCAATGACAATAATCATTGAGGAGAGTTGTATAGGTGTGCCATCCTAGAAAGAATTGTGTCAACAGGTGAAATAGTGTGTGGTTTAGGAGAGGACATGGGTTATCATATCATTATAGTACTATCCACGTTTCTTTTGTAGTTGATCGCATAGTGATTGAAAAGTATCTTGGTAGCTAGAGTCAGCCAAGAACTGTCAACAAGGGTCAGATCCACATAGAAATGGAGTAATAAACAATTTTGTCATTTTTACCTGGAAGTGAAGAGTTATAGGGAGAGATCCAGAGTGATATTTGAGAATATCACTTTCCTCCTGTGCAGTTACGTCTTTTTGTATGAAGGTTGTTGTTGTTGTTAAGTGCCGTCGAGTTGGTTCCGACCCATAGCGACCCTGTACAGGGTTTTTGAAGGTGTAAATCTTTACGGGAGTAGGAAGCCTCATCTTTCTCCCGCGGAGCGGCTGGTAGTTTCAAACCGCTGACCTTAAGGTTCGCAGCCCGATTCGTAACCACTACGCTACCAGAGGTTGAGACCCCCGTAATTGAGCAAACATAATCCACTACTCTCAA
Source organism: Chrysochloris asiatica (assembly GCF_000296735.1). Taxonomy (NCBI): domain Eukaryota; kingdom Metazoa; phylum Chordata; class Mammalia; order Afrosoricida; family Chrysochloridae; genus Chrysochloris; species Chrysochloris asiatica. Next base: position 18,292,256 of record NW_006408526.1, read on the forward strand.
GCCAATTCAGACTCATAGCAGCCCCATAGGACAGAGTAGAACTGTCCATAGGGCTTCTGAGTCTGTAAATCTTTATGTAATTAGACTCCCTCATCTTTTTCCCATGGAGCAGCTAGCGGAAATGACCAACCTTTTAGCTAGCAGGCCAACAATCAACCCACTGTGCCATTCTTTTACTGACTCCTTTCAGCATTACTGTTTCAGATCTTCCTGGGGCACAGGGTTGTCGAATTTGAATTTCTCACAAATAATGAATGGATTTTGTAGTATAAGCATACCTCATACTCTATACTAACATGTATTTGTGTTGTTGTTGGGTACCATTGAGTTGATTCTAATGCATAGTCATCCTCATCCTATGCACAACAGAACAAAACACTGCCTGATCCTGACCATCCTCACATTTATTGTTTATTAAAGTTTATTTGAGCATTCTATGATTTTATTTTATTGAAATGAAAATCTCCTATTCTCTTAGGAGTGAAAGGAATTTTACTGAGAAACACTACAGCTCAATTTAGGCAATACTTAGTCAAAAATAAAAAGCATTCTACCTTACAAGTGGTGGTGTTAAATGCCATTGAGTCAGTTCCGACCCAGAGTGACCCTGTATAGGGTTTCCAAGGAGCGGCTAGTGACCTTGAACCGTTGACATTGCAGTTCAAACCAATTTTTCAATCCAGTGCATTAACCCACAGTGTCACACTAGGACTCCCTATATATTTTGTTGCTGTTGTTAAGTGCCATAGAGTCAGTTCTGACCCATACCATCCCTATATAGAGTTCCCAAGGAGCAGCTGGTGAGCTTGAACTGCTGACTTTGCAGTTCAAACTGACTTTGCAGTCCTGAACATTAACCCACAGTGCCACACCAGGACTCCTATATACATTACGCAGTGGTTAGTCAAAATAGAAAAGACTCTACCTTACAAGTGGAGACAGGGTCTACCTACCTAGAAAACAATGGAGAAAGGTAGGGGTTTAATGATTGATGATAGGCAAAGTTAGCTTTAGCTTGAAGTCCTTTGAAATGTAAGGTTCAGTCTCTGGGTTGTTGTTGTTGTTAAGTACCGTGGAGTCGGTTCCAACTCATAGTGACCCTGTACAGGGTTTCCAAGGCTGAAAATCTTTATGGAAGCAGAAAGCCTCATCTTTCTCCCACGGAACGGCTGGTAGTTTTGAACTGCCGACCTTGAGGTTAGCAGCCCAATTGGTAACCACTACGCTGGAGGGAATTACCACCTAGGAGAGTGTCATGAGCTAGTTTAGTTATTCATGACTGTTGTCATGGACATTTTTTCTGAGAACTAAGGAGCTCTGGTAGCGTAGTGGTTATGAATCGGGCTGCGAACCTTAAGGTCAGCGGTTCGAAACTACCAGCCGCTCCTCAGGAGAAAGATGAGGCTTTCTACTCCTGTAAAGATTTACACCCTCGGAAACCCTGTACAGAGTCGGTATGGGTCGGAACCGACTCGACGGCACTTAACAACAACAACATGAGTTGGAACTGACTTGACGGACACTTAACAACAACACTTGTGATAGGTGACCCCAATACTTTTGAGGTTTTGATAGTACAGGGCAGGAGCTTTTATAACAGATGAGGTTTACTAACAGATAGGGTGGTTGCAGTGTTAATTAAACATTGGCTAGTTTCTCTAACAATCAGTAATTTCTCCTTGTGGATTCAGAGCAACCACAGGAAAAGCCCTGTTTTGTCCTAGGAGCCTCTTCATTCTGAATCGGACTGTAGGGATTTTTAATGGTGGCTATGTGAAGTATTTTGTTTATTTTTAACTTATAGCATTCATTTCTTCACTGACCAGTTTTTTTGTTTTTAAATAATGACAGATACCTGTCTTTTGTATCACTGAAAAGTTTAGCAGTTTTCTTTTGACTGGGAAATTATAATTGTTGCAAATAAAAAGCCATTCATTTACTAGCTTTAGAAACCCTTTTGGCTTTAAGAGTCTGGAAAATGTGTAAGCTTAGTTGGTTAACTTGAGAGTTGGACCTGTTTTGCATTGGATAGATTTTGTTTATGAATACAGCATTGAAAGCCTCAGACTTACCATGTACAGTTAAAGTGAGACCAAGGTGTTTGGGAAACTTCTGGAATAGCTGAGTCTGATCATTATAAATGCTTTAATCTTTATTTTGTCTACAAGAGTGAATTTTAGTCTAATAAATTAGCAGAGGAAAGGTCTTTGGGATAGTCTCTAGCAAGTTTTTACTCAAGGGTTTAGAGTCCTTGGGGTCTTTCTATTCTGCTTGCTCCATTCCATCATAATTGTTCTCCCCTGGCCAGCAGTTGTATTGAAACTGATGTGTTAGGAAGCCCTGACTAGTAGGCTTCAACAAGGATTTAAAATTTTTCAGGAAATTTATAGGAGTCCTCATAGTGTTCAGGAGAAATATTTCAAAAAACTATTTAATTCTGAGCATGTCCATGGGACAACCATGACAGGAGAAAAATCTTCAGCATCACTGCTGGGGTGAATTTTGAAGAGCACTTCATGAAAGGGTTTATTCCCTGTGTTTTTGTTTTGTTTTGTTTTTTAGAGAGAAATAGAGTGTTATCAGAGGAAGAGGAAGGCAAGGAAAGATATACAGGTAGCAGCTGTTAGACAAGCTGAAATGGTGGGCGGTAAAGTTTGACATTGTAATCCTTTATTCTGCTTAGTTAATTTAGAGACAGTCTTAGCAGGGAAATAATTATATTGTCCTGATGTCTTTTGTTAAGTGCCACTGAGTTGGTTCTGACCCTGTGTAGGGTTTCCAAGAAGCAGATGGTGGGTTTGAACTGCCAACCTTGTGGTTCGCAGTCCAGTGCTGATCCTACAGATGTCTTTTGGAGCCTCAGTATACCACTGGGACTGCGTAATCTGTTGCCACGTGTCTCCAATTCACTGTGCAGAAATTTAACTTAGACAATAAATGAAACTGTATGTGGTCAATGATTTTCTAAACTGTCTCAAGCGAGGTTTTGCCAGATGGCCAAGAACATGCATAATGAGACCATAATGCTTGTTCATATAATATAGAGAGCTGGAGTCCCAGAAGATGGTTTTAAATCTTCTTTAGACATATCATGTCATTCCATTTAATGACAATACAAACAAATAAATGTTGACTTGTAAGAAGCAATAGATATCCACAATAAAGCTCAAAGAGCTATCAGTGCAGCTTGGATTTGAGGGGTTTTTGTTTGTTTTTAAAGTTTTCACCTTAAAATATTCCTGTGAATTTGCTAAAGCAAAGAACCCAAAGCTACTGAGCAGTACTATTCTGTGTCTGGATGTCCCCGGGATCTTCAAAGATAACACATCTTTGAATCCTGCTTCTGACACTAGAAATGACCAAGATGAAAACCATATACTCTGTTAGGAGTGAAAGGAAAGGAATTGTGGCGCTGTGAGCTAATGTGCTGGACTACAAAACCAGCTTGAACCTCAAAAAGTCCCTCGTCCTTGGAAACCCTATACAGGGTCACTATGGGTGGAACCAATTCAACTGGATGGCACTTAACAACACCAGCTTGCAAAATGCAATAAGTAAAAATACAAAGAACAGTTCAAGTGGAGAGAGGGTCTATAAACACAACAAAGAAAAGGCAGAGATTAGTGAGTGATTGAATACAAGTAAAATAAGCTTCAACTTAAAGTCCTTTGAATGTAAAAGTTGGCTACTTGGCCAGGAGGGGGATTGAGTTACCCTCTATAGAGTGGCATCAGCTTGTTGGTAAGTACCTTGGAGTCGGGTTCTGACTCCTAGTGACCCTGTACAGGTTTTCCGAGGCTGTAAATCTTTACAGGAGCAGAAAGCCTCCTCTTTCTACCAGGGAACAGCTGGTAGTTTCAACCTTTGACCTTGAGGTTAGCAGCCTGATTCATAACCACTACGCTACCAGAGCTCCTTGGCATCAGCTTAGGAGTCATGAAACCATTTTCCTGGGGGAAAAAATTGTTTACAACTTTGGCACATTCTTCACATGAACAAATGTTTTACACCCTAACCTTTTGTTCCTAAGAATGTGTGTGTTAGCCCCATAATCTATTTCTGATATGAGAGCCTCCAGTTTGAAACTTTTCCATTTATGATTTGCTAAATCTGGTGGCAATACTTGGGGAAGAAATACACCTGGGACTGTGACACAAGGATTTCAGATTGAAGAAGTTGGTAAAATTCTTGTATTTCATCCTCACTGACTTCAGTGGTTGGTGCATAAATGTGAATAATAGTGGTATTAACTGGGCTTCCCTGTAGACGCATGGATATTATCCTATCACAGACAGCGTTGTACCTCATGACTGATCTGGATATGTTCTTTTTGATGATGAATGCAACACCATTCCTTTCAATTTGTCATTCCCTGCATAGTAAACCATGTGGTTATCAGATTCAAAATGGCCACCAGTCCATTTTAACTCACTAATGCCTAAGATATTGATGTTGATGTGTTCCATTTCATTTTTGGCAACTTCCAATTTTCCCTGATTCATACGTCGTACATTCCATGTTCTGATTTTCAATGGATATTTACAGCTGTTTCTCTTCATTTTGAGTTGTGGCCCCAGCAAATGAAGGTTCTGTGGGCTTTTCTCCCATGAGCTTAACTCTATTCATGTCATCATGGTCAACTCTACTTTGAGGAGGCATTTCTTTCCCAGTCGCGTTCTGAGTGCCTTCCAACCTGAGGGGTTCATTCTCCGGTCCTGTATCTGACAGTGTTTCTCTGCTATTCATAGAGTTTTCAGTGACAAGTGATTTGGAAGTAGTTCGTCACTCTTTCTTCCTAGTCTGTCTTTGTCTGGAAGCTCATCTGAAACCTGTCCACCATGGGCGACCCTGCTGGTTACTTAAAATACAGGTGGCATAGCCCTCAGAATCACAGCAACTCAAGCCACCACAGTACGACAGAGAGATGAGTGGTGGCCGTTGGTTTTATGTCAAAACTGATGAAGATCAAAGAGCACAACCTTTGGTATGGATTGCATCTCAATGTCAAGAAAACAAAAATCCTCACCAGTGGACCAATAAACAACATTCTTATCAACAGAGAAAAGATTGAAATTGTCAAAGACTTCATTCTTCTTGGATCAACTATCAACATTCGTGGAAGCAGCAGTCAAGAGATCAGATGATGTATTATATTAGGCAAATCTGCTGCACAGGAACTTTTTAAAGTGTTGAAGAGTAAAGATGTCAGCTTGAGGACTAAGGTGTGCCTGACCCAAGCCATGGTATTTTCAATAACCTCATATGGATGCGAAAGCTGGACAGTGAATAAGGAAGATCATAGAAGAATTGATGCCTTTGAATTGTGGTGTTGGAAGAGAATACTAAAAGTGCCATGGACTGCCAAAAGAACCAATAGATCTGTTTTGGAAGAAGTGCAGCCAGAGTGCTCCTTGGAGGCCAAGATGGCTAAACTTTGTCTCTCATACTTTGGACATATTGTCAGGAGGGAACAGTAGCTGGAGAAGGGTATCATGCTTGGTAAGATGGAGGGTCAGAGAAAAAGAGGAAGACCCCCAACGAGATGGATCGGCCAGGTGGCATCATTGATGGTATCAAGTGTGGCAGCGGTAGTGAGGTTGGCCCAGGATTGGACATTGTTTCCTTCTGCTGTGCATGGGGTCGCTATGAGTCAGTTCCAACTCGATGGCACCTGACTCCACGGCACATAGCCACCACCACTACCATGATATAAGGAATCCTGGTGTGGCACTGTGGGCTAATGCACTGTACTACAAGGTTGCTTTGAAACTGCAAGGTTGGTGGTTCAAGCTCACCAGTCACTCCTTGGAAACCCTGTATAGGGTCACCGACTAGATGGAATTTAACAACAACAATGATACAAGGGGAGTTCTGGTGTGGTATTGTGTAATAAGGCATTAGGTCACAAGGTTGGTTTTGAACCACAAGGTCAGTGGTTCAAACTCACCATCTGCTTCTTGGAAACTCTGTATAGGGTCGCTATGAGTCAGAACCAACTTGATCACACTTAGCAACAACAACAATGATACAAGAAGGACTTCTACTGTGGCACACAAGGTCAACAGTTCAAACCCATCAGCTGCTCCTTGGACCTATGCAGGGTCACTATGAGTCAGAACCGACTTGATGACATTTAGCAACAAGATACAAGGAAGCACAGGCCTGGGAGATAGAACATGAAACCACTGCAATATATTAGTCTAGCAAGATTACGCTAGCATTTTTCTTTTCAAAACATGTACCAAAGCAATTTTCTTGATTGGTGTAATGAATTCCACATTTTTTAATACCATGTACTGTAATTAGCTGGATCATAATCTGTAATTATTCAGGGAATGAGAGCCCATGTATAAATTATTGGCGTTATAGTCTGTACTTTTTCAGTAGGGGAATTTTGTCCTTTAATAATCAGCGGTGGCATTCGGAGTTGTCTGATGAATATTTGGCCCTGTCTGCTGGGCCAGTTGCCTCCTTCTTGCACCATTCACCTGGGCCCCTCTCTTTCTTTGGAGTGGCCTGGCTTATGACACTGGAGCTAGCATGTCAGTAGATGACCCAGAGCCCAGATCAGACATACTACAAGTCATTTGAAGTTGATGAAGCAGAAGGCCAGTTAGGCACTTCTATTGTACTTAGGATATTGGATCCTCAGAGAGGTTGGCTGTATATTAGGAACCATTTGGGTAGAAAGTGGAAGATACTGCATGTGAAGGGTCTTTTAACATAAATCACCTCCAATGAGAGAAGATTTTTGCACATAGCACCTCCATTTAAGTATAACAATTATCCAACTATGAAGTAGGAAAAGTTTATCATTAGAGCTCATTAATGTTTTTCCCCTCTTCAATAACTTTCTCCTTCCTGTAATGTCGTTTGTTAATTGCCAACAGCTTGCTGCATTATCATTCACAGAAGAATTTGGATTTTAGAAGAGAAAGTCTGAAAACTCATTTTTGAGTCTTTATTCAAGAAACGAGTTTTATCATTGAAGTTTCAAACACTCTGGAGACTGTGGGGGAGATATTCTAGGAGGTGGAAACTTTCTGGTTTTCCTTGGTTCATGTCATATGGATAACTGATATAAGACAAATCATGTCTCTGTCCTGGGGTTGAATGTCTCAAAAGAAATATGGAGAGGACCCAATGTGGTTACAAAATGTTTCAATACCTGTGCTTTTGAACTGCCATCATGGTGAAATTAAGGCTTTTTGACTGAAGGGTCAGGTATTCAAGAGTCTGAGCATCTTTCAGATGGCCTCTGTTGGTATTTCTGTCCAACTACCTGTTCTATCAAGGAGCCCTGGTGGCACTGGTTAAGTTCCTGGATGCTAATCAAAAGGTCAATGGTTTGAACCCACCAGTGGCTTTGCCAGAGAAAAGATCTGACAATCTGCTTCCATAAAGATGTCTAGGAAACCCTATGGGGTAGCTCAACTCTGTCCTACAGGGTCACTGTGAGTTGGTGAAAGTCTGACAGACTTTCATGTGTTCACTGTTAAAGAGTTTGTTTTGTGCATTAAACATGAGAAGGGAAAATAATCATATTAATAATCACATTTACTGAATATCAAGTATGCATTGTTGTTGTTGTTGAGGGCTAGTGAGGCAGTTCCAACTCATAGCGACCCCTTAGAGAGTTTTCAAGGATTGGCTGGTGGGGTGGAATTGCCAACCTTGAGGTAAGCAGTCCAGTGCTTATTCTACAGGATTTCAAGTATGCATTAGGTGTCTTATTATCTCATTTTAATCCTAACAATGCCCTTGTAAAAATATTATTGAACTTTTTTGTACATTTTGGAAGACTGAGACTCATTGAGGTTAAGTGATATGCTCAAAGTTAGTGAGTGGTGGGAATTTGAACCTGTATCTGCCCACATACAATTTAGTTTGGGAACTCTCAACATTACATTCTTCTATCAAGAATGGCCCTATAGTGACATCTGGTAAAGATCCTGCCTTTTAAAACTTTTTATCTTAGGAGGTCATTAGAAATTATCTTGTCCAAACTTTAATATTAGGGAAGTTAGACATTTGAGACCAGGATATGTCTACATAAAATTCCCTTATCTAGCTAGGGACAAGGCTGGATTTACAATCTATCTCTCCTATCAGTACTCTATTCTTATGTAACCACTCCATGATGGTGTGTTTCATGCTCCATTTAGATAAAAATTGACTACATATGCCTCAAAGAAATTCTCACACCAATGTGCCTGTCTTTGTTACCTCCCAATGGTCCATAATCGGGTGTGCTTAGTTCTCTCTGCGTACCCTAGTCTCATACCAAAGACCCCTGGTGGTACAGTAGTTAAAGTATTAAATAACTGCTAAACTGTAAAGTTGGCTGTCCGAACTCACCAGTCATGCCATAGAAGAAAGATGTAACAGTCTACTTCTGTAAAGATTACAGCCTCGGAAACCCCAAGGGGCAGTTCTCTGTCCTGTAGGGTCACCATGAAGTTGGAATTAATTCAATAGCAATGGGTTATTTGATTTAGTCCCATAGCAGGAGCAGCAAGGATCTTATTAATGATGATGATGTCCTTTAGGAACTTCAAATGGAAGAGACATAAATGCATCTTCCAGGTAATACACAGAAAGCAAACCACTAACAGTAAAACAAAAAACTCCTTCCTCTACATATCAGTGTTGTAATTGTTGCTAGATCAGCTATTGTGTGCCATCAAGTTGATTCCAACTGACAGTGATCTTGTAGGACAGAGTCTAGCCACCCCATAGGGTTTCCTAGACTGTCATTTTTATGGAAGCAGATGGTCAGATCTTTTCTCTGGCAAAGCCACTGGTGGGTTCAAACCACAGACCTTCTGATTAGCACCCAGGAACTTAACCAGTGCCCTGTTCTTTTGAGCAAACTGATTTCTATTGGGCTCTGAGTTTATGTTGATAGGTATTAACTGGTTATATTTTTACAAACGTCATCTAAACCAGAACATAAAACTGTTAGGATAAGCAGGAGGACAATTTTTCTGCTTCAAAGGCTATATCAGGTACCGTTACTCAGGACCCAAAGTCCCATTCATCATTTACAAACTTTGGCATTAATCTTGAAATAGGAAGCATTCTTATTGATTCATATCCGCAAATAGTTACTGAGTTTCTGCTATAGCTTGCACATTGATTAGGAGGCAAGGGAAATATAAAATGTAGTCTATTTATCACTGGGAGTATGTCTGAAAATATGCACAATAAGAAGGCCAAATAAGTGACTAGTGAGTGGTGTGCATGGTAAAATCCAGAGAGAGGCGGCACTTTGAGCTGTTACAGGCAGGAAAGAGAAAATAGAAGATGTGTTGAAGCTGAAGTTCATTTAGAATATTCAGGTGATACTCGAATGTGCTGGCAGAATTCTAAAGGACAGGTGTGGAATTCAAAATGGTCTAGGTGAGTTGGAGAAAAGGTCAGAGACTGTCAAAACAGAGCCGAAGAAGGCCTTGGCCATTCTGCTACACAGGAAAAAGAGAAGGAAGAAGTGGGGACATGGGGTGGGGTATAGTTAATTTACTCTCTCTTCAAGCAGCTGAAAATACATCAGCAGTGTGGCCCCATGTTTTTATCATTACTTTTAAAGTAAGTCTAACACTGGTCTTACATAAATGGAGTATTACTAAGTAAGCAAATAGGCACATTATCTGAAGGTTAAATAATTTTTCATTTATTAGCATCTAGTATTTTTTTTTCTTTTATAGATGAAGACCACATACCTCACCCCCCCCACACACACACACACATACACCAAGAGGTCCAGATCCATTTTTTTCTGTCCTAGTCCTATTTCACTTTCCTTCCTTATCCATGCCTTCTCTATGAAATAAAATATAAGAGACCCGGAAGATGCCTCTGTTCACAGGCCTGCATGCTTCAGATTTTACATATTTTATTCTGCTGTGATTTGAAGGATCTGGATGGTGCAATAGTACCCTCAATACCAGTGCCTTCCTGACTCTTGGGCATAGCATTGCTTTATTGTAACAGTAACTGCATATATACATATATATGCATATATATATATATACATAAAAGGTTGAAGCTGACATCCATTGTCTATGCAGGCAGGGGAATTCCTAGAACAATTACTGTGGGAAAGTTATTGTTTGCAATTTGGTAGAATAGTCTTGCTGACTTGTGTCCACTGCAAGATAATTTAGCTTGGAAGTACAAAGAATAATAATGGAGTCCTTTCTTGAGGACCTCCATAACTGAAAATTGCAGGTACAGCAGCTGACTACTGAGTTTAGAAAATGGCATTGGAAGTCGTTTTTAACCTCCGAGAAGTGGTTACAGAAGCCTTGTAAATGTACTGATTTCCTTTTTGCTATTCAGATGCCCAGAAGCCATCAGACCCTTTACCTGACTGGGTTAGGGTTGAAGAGGTGTTCTTTCAGACATGCAGCCCACTCCTCTCTTCTTTTTCTGGTGAATGCACTTCAGGGTGTAGGGACATGTTTCTGAGCTAAACTAAAGTTAGCCACCAGCAAGCTGAAAAAAAGAACCTCTCTAGAACAAATATATTTTTTTTTAGCTGAGTTAAATATGTCATTTGTCATAGATTATAGTTGTTATTTTAATAATAAAATATTTTGACCTTCGAAGACTTTCCATCACCATTTTCCTGAGAGTTTATGCACTTGATAGAAGAAATTAAGGACCCCTGGTAGCATAGTGGATTACAAACTGATCTACTAACCACAAGGTCAGTAGTTTGAGTCTACCAGCCGCTCCATGAGAGAAAGATGAGGCCGTCTGCTCCCATAAAGATTTACAGCCTCAGGAATCCTATACAGGGTCACTATGAGTCAGAGCCTACTCGATTGCACACACTACCACCACCACTAATGACCTTTGTGACCCTTTGGCACAGTGATAGGCATGGGATCAGTTTTCTTCTCTATAACTCGGGGTTCTCTTGTCTGACCTTAAGCATAGATTGGATTGAGGAGTTCCAGCACCCAAAGATCATCTTCCCCATTAGCCTATTCACATGAAATGATTATTTCCAGGCAAGAAAGGAAAGATGGAGCAAGAAAAGATTAAGATAATTAAGGTGTAATGTAAGATAAAGGTGGAACAAGAAAAAATTAAGATAATTAAGGTGTAGTGTTTGGATCGTCTCATATTCACTCTGTTGGTGAAAGGAATCTACCCTGAATGGTATGGGATTGCTCAACACAGGACACCTAGTGCTAAAATGAGATTGTTGTCGGTGCTGAGTGCCATGGAGTTGGTTCCAACTCATAGCGACCCTGTTTCCAAGGAACAGTTGGTGAACTTGAACCACCAACCTTGAGGTTCAAACTGACCCTGCAGTCCAGTATGTTAACCCACAGCACCACACCAGGACTCCAAGATGAGATGGTTCTTGTTGTTAACTGATGCTGAGTCGATTCTGACCCATAGCAACCCTGTATAGGGTTTCCTAGGGGTGACTGGTAAGCTTGAACTGCCGGCCTTGAGGCTCAAACCGACTTTGCAGTCCTGGGCATTAGCCTACAGTGTCACACCAGGACTCCAAGATGAGATTGTTGTTGTTAAGTACCGTAGAATCAGTTCTGACTCATAGTGACCCTACACAGAATTTCCGAGGCTACAAAACCTTTACAGGAGCAGAAATCCTCATTTTCTCCCATGGAACAGCTGGAAGTTTCGAACTGACCCTGAGGTTAGCAGCCCGATTCGTAACCACTACGCTACCAGAGCTCTTTAAGATGAGATTGTTGTTGTTAAGTGCCGTCCAGTTGATTCTGACCCATAGCGACCCTGTATAGGGTTTCCAAGGAGCAGCTGGTGAGCTTGAACCACTGACGTTGCAGTTCAAACGACTTTGCAGTCTGACTCATTAGCCCACAGCGCCACACCAGGACTCCAGCACCACACTTAGCATCAGCTTATTGGTCACATATACTCTCACATCTCAGGGAGGAGGACACAGACCACCATACACCATGCAGGGCCACATGGGGATTATATTTGGGAGCAGAGTGAACCAGCAAGTCCTGTGGGAGGCAGACTTTGGCATGCCCTGGTTCCAGCAAGAAGATGTGATTGGTTTGTTTGAATAAATTTTGTGGCCTAGCAGGGATCTGAAAACCAGATGGAGCACAGCTGGTATTGTTGATAGAGGACCTAGCTAGGTTGGGAGACTTTCCTGCTGCTGGCTGGGTGGGAGCAACTCCAGTGAGAGCAGGAGAACTCTGAGAACTTTGGAGACCTGTAAGACTCAAAGATGTCAAGGCAGTTCTTAAAATGTTAGGTTTTATAATATAAGAATCCTGGTGTGGTGCTGCCGGGGAAACATTGGACCACAGATCAATTTGAATTATAAGGTCAGCAGTTCAAACCGACCAGAAGATCCTTGGAATCCCTATGTAGGGTAGCTATGAATTGGAACTGACTCAACGGAACTTAACAACAATGTAATATAGGCAGATAATTTGGATTGATTTTATACAGCAGTATTATTTGCAATAGTATCAGAAATGGAAGAAACAATTTTTATGAGAGTCTTGGTGAATCTCTTTGTATGGACAAAGTTGCTTCAGAACTCAGTTGGCAAAATAGAGCCCAGAAGTGGAAAAAGGACTGTTCTTTTCCATAAACCACATGGAACAGGTCATGAGTGAAGAAAATTCAAATGAAAGCATTTCTAGATTTGGAAAGGATGCCGACTTATTGAGGAAAGTACCTGAATTGCTCATACGGTGGTGGTGGTGGTGGTGGTTGTGTGCAGTTGAGTTGGTTCCCACTCAAAGTGACCCTGTATAGGGTTTTTAAGGCTGTAAATCTTTATGGAAGCAGAAAACCTTCTCTTTCTCCCATGTGTAGTGGCTGGTTGATTCCAATTGCTAATCTTGTAATTAGCAGTCCTGCTCATCTAAATGACAATATCCAAAAGTTCATCAAAAAAGACAACCCATTTCTAGAGAAAAAGGGCAGAACAATGTTAGCTCTGTATAGACACCTTAACTATAGCGAATCACTCTTACAATTCCAAGCTTTGGCACGACATAAAGAAATACATTTTTCAAGTGGAGAAATGATAAGGAAACCTAACTGATCTCTTGTAGAAAAAACAAACTTATAAAACTGAAGGTTTTCTTGGAGAGTTCTCTTTCTACCTTAAAAGAAGACCTTAAGTGAACTTCGGCTGAAACCTGCCTCTCCTCTGGAAGGAAGAATAGAAGAAGGATGTTGTTGGGCAGCTTGTATGGCTTTTCACTGGCATTTATCTATCTGCCTCGGTAGGCAGTGCCTACATTCTATGATGACCATCTTAGGCACACTGTAGATCTGTGCAGTTTCAGATTTTTAAAGTTTGACCAAATGGTAAGGAGTGGACTGTCTTTATCAATGTGTGCTATTCTTGCAGAAAGCCTTACATCATTCCACAGATGGGTAGATAACCATTTTGTAGGTAATCAGTGGAGCAGAGGCAATGCTTACAGTGTAGAAATCAAGACCAGAAAACAAGCATCTAGAGCATGCCAGGTCTCATGATGTTAACTACTATTGTTTTCTGACTTTCATACTGGAGGAAGGAGACTGAACTCCCTACAGTGCATATTAACTTTCCTTCCACATCCTAGGCCGTTTATCTGTTCATGGACCCTCTGTTCATGGGCTGGATCCAGATCCTTGATGATAATAGTCTTTCATCTGAGCATTCAGTGAGTGATTGCAAATGACCCAGTTTGTTGTAATATTGTGTGCATGACTGTATTGTGTATTGTTACCCTGCATTAGGATAGAGTGATGGCTTTATTTGCGCACTAGGGACATTTTCTGGAATCTATGCTGTGTAATTTGAGAATATTACTATGCTGCATGCGGACTTGCCTCAAGTACTGCAGTTAAAAAAAAAAAAAAAATTCCACTAAAATGTAATAACTCCAAAGTGGAATGATGCAATTCTGAACCTTGCTTTGTTTTACTTCCAAACGTGGACCCATAAGAATTGCACAGAGATACCAAATCTATAAAGTGCAAGGAAACTCAGTTCTATTGAGTGCAATTTCTGTGGGTGAATATGGATCAAACCGTCCTCTTTACCTCATTTGGTTAGCTTGAAAATGCCCTCCTGTCCTTTAGTGTATTTTTGAGCTGTTTGATGGTGCATGTGGATAAAAATATACAGACAGCAATTATTCTGATATGATTTCAAACGCTCCTCATATATGGTGACGAGAACAATCATGATTTGGTATAAAATTCTACAATTACTGGATGATTGTTGTTGTTAAGTGCCCATGAGTCTGTTCTGACTCATAGCAATCCTGCATAGGATTTCCAAGAAGCAATTGATGGATTTGAACCACTGACCGTGCAGTTAGCAGTCTAATACTTATTCTGAAGTGCCACACCAGCATTGGCCTGTATGATTAAGGAGTTTCACTTCATGTTGCTTCTTATGTATCCTTTTTGTGATTTGATAGCTGGCTTATTAGTTGTAGGGTTCGGATTGCAGCCTACAATTGTTTATTGGTAACCTTTGGGTTTGAGTAACCAGCCTCTTCACATCTTTCTGCATAAGGATTCAATTAGTGGGAACTGTTGTTTTTGTTCCTTTTTTTCTTTCTCCCCTCAGGATGAGACTATGTTTCAAGGGTAAGGATATCACATGGAAAAATAAAAATCAAGAAGATTTTTCAGTGCATTAGGCAAATGATACGCAAACGTATGCAAATTGTCTTTGAGAGTTAAGTCCTGAAATCTAACAGTGATTGCAATTTTTCCTGGAACATGCTTCTCACCACCTGTGTTTCAGTCCAGTGGTCCATCTGTATAGGCGGCATGAGGAGCACTCCTAGGATTTGGTTAGAGATATTACCATTTATTCCCCTTCCTGTTTCTTCTGCCCTTTTCTGTTGGATCCTGAAAGTTGGAAGTTTTATGGACTATCTTTTAAGTCCTGCCTATGTGAAGTTGCAGAACTGGGAATGTCATATGAGTCCTGCTCTGAGAGAAGAAAGACTTGTTAAGGAACCTTGCTTGGGTAAACATGGTGCCCCAAGTACAGGATGCATGCTGATAAGGGAGGAGACAGATTATATACTGAGGTAGGAGGATGGTTGTTGTTGTTAATACCATCGAGTCGGTTCCGACCCATAGCGACCCTCTAGAGGGTTTCCAAGGAGCTACTGGTGAGCTTGAACTACCAACCTTGCAGTTCAAACTGACTTTGCAGTCTGGCGCATTAACCCACAGCGCCACACCAGGACTCCATGATGATGAGGATGGTAGTGGGCAGAAATACTGTATAAGGAAGAAAGATGAGATTTATATCCCTATGTAGTAAAACTAGGAACTAGGAAGTAGGAAGTATCATTGGGCTCTTGTCCTGCTCCAGATAAGCCCACTGCCATTTGGCGGATCTAAATCAGAGAATTCAAATCCTTCTTCTTGAGGCTGTGCCAATCCTTTAACCATTCACTTGCTCATTCATTCACTTAACCATTCCATTTATTCATCATGTATAAGGGAAGCATTTATATCACACCTTTATGTCAGGCCTTGAACTGGTCTCTCCTGATATTGAGAAAATAAGCACAGTTCCCCCTTTCATATTCTAATAGGAGACGCACAAGACATTGGCAGACTGGTGATTATTGCCTAGTGTGTGGTTGTGCTAAAGGTAAGCACAATATATGAAGACAGAGAAGAGTAACATTCCATATAGCCTTGGGAGGGGTCCCTTAGGGGATGAAGAAGGGTTAGTCTGGTGAAGCAGTAGAAGGACCTTCAGACTTCTGACTTCAGCTTCAGACTGGCTGGAGGAGGCCTGGTGTTATTTGCTTGTCCACTGAACTAACCTGACAACTTTGAATAATTTTTCCCCCATCAGAAAAGTAAATGGAGTCCTGGTGTGGCTCCATAGGACAAACACTCACCAACAAGGTCAGTTTCAACTGCAAGGTTGGCAGTTAACAACACTTAACAACCGTGACAACAACAAGAAAGTACAGAAAATCTACTGCTCATTTGATCTCAGGGAAACCTGAAATGTGTGTGCTCTAAGATATCCTCTCTAGGGCTTCTATTATTTTTTTTTTTAAGGAACTCATAACCAGCTTTGAAATAAAACAATTCTGGTTAAAAATATTCCTCACCAGGAAATTGGAATGCTTATCCATGGCTATAATTTAGCTGTTGGACAAAAATTTTAAGGTTCCTCATAAAGTTAAACGCAGAGTTACCATATGACCCAACATTGTCGTTCTTAGAATCAATGAAAAGACTTAAAATATCAGAGACTCAAAAACAGACTTGTACACCAATGTCATTATAGTGCTGGTCACAATAGCTTAAAGGTGGAAACACTCAAAATGCCCATCAATAAATGAATGGATAAATAAAATGTGGTACCTACAGTGGGATGCTACTGTTGTTGTTGTTAAGTGTTGTTGAGTCAGTTCTGACTCATAGAGACCCTGCATAGGTTTTCTGTGGAGTGGCTGGTGGGCTTGAACTGCCAACCATGTGGTTCAAACTGACCTTGCAGTTCAGCACATTAACCTGCAGTGCCACACCAGGACTCTACTCAGCCATACAGAGAAAGGAAGTTCTGATACATGCTACAGCATGAATGAACCTTAAAAACCATTGTTCTGAGTAAAATAAGCCAGTTATAATAATACAAAAATTTATCATTTGACTTATATCTAGAATAGGCAAATGTGTAGAGATAAAAATGTATTAGTGGTTACCCGTGGTGACTCCTGGTGTGGTGTTGTAGGATCAGCACTGGACTGCTAACTACAAGGTCAGCAGTTCAAACCCATCAGCCACTCCTGGAAACCATTTACAGGGTCACTATGAGTCACAACCACCTGGTTATCAACAGCAGGGGTGAAAAAGATGGGGATGGAGGAAGACATTGCTTAGGGGACAGTGAAACCTGTTAAGGGAGATGGAACAGTTTGGAAACAGATAATGGTGATGATTGCAGCACAAGATGGTGAATTGTAATGTGACTGAACTACATACGGAAACGTAGAAATACAAAATGTTCTGTTATACATATATGTACTTCTTATTGCTGTAAGGTGTTGTCAAGTCAGTTCTGACAAGTCATAGTGACCCTGTGGACAACAGAAAAAACACTGTGCGGTTGTGCGTCATCCTCACAATCGTTGTTATGCTTGAGACCACTGTGACAGCCATTGTGGCCATTTATCTGACTGAGAGTCCTCTGACCCTCTACTTTACCAAGCATGATATCTTTCTTCAGTGACTGGTACCTCTTGATGACATGTCCAAAGTACATGAGATGAAGTCTCACTACCCTCGATTCAAAGGAGCATTCTGGTTGTACTTTTTCCAAAGCAGATTTGTTCAATCTTACCGTCCATGGTATATTAAATATTTATCACCAGCATAATAAATCAAATACAACTATACTTCATTGATCTTCCTTATTCATTGCTCAGTTTCGCATGAGTATAAGGTGGTTGAAAATACTTCACATACTGGTGTTGTTTTTGTTGTTTGGTGCCATTGAGTTGGTTCCAACTCTTAGTGATCCTGTGCACAACAGAACAAAACACTGTCAGGTCCTGTGCCATCCTCACAATTGTTCTTATATTTGAGCCCAACCTCATCTGTGTTTACTACAATAAATGCATTATATATATTTACCACACATACAAAAATAAAGACCCCACCAATTGATGAAAGCTTGAATAGTCCTGGGATTTCCCTCTAAAATTTGTGTGCAAACTGGGATAGCTGAAGTCAGAAGATTACTGTTTACAAAAGTGCTTGAAAGGGAATTGTTAAAGAAATGTTCTGACAAAATGGAGTCAAATTCACTACCTTGGTGTTATTCTTTGAAGAGAAGGCCCAGCTTTGAGCCTTTCGGATGGGACCATCAACAATTCACCACATACAGTGTCTTATCATTTATCTTGCTCTTCAAATATACTGTTCTTCCTTGTGTTCAGCCACAAGCTTGTATTTTCATTTTTTACTTTCTCAAGTTGACTCAGAGAGCTGGAGGTATTACTTTCTCCACAAACAACAGATGCTCTAGCTGACTGTTTGAGAAATTGCCCAAGGTAAAAGGGGCACTTTTCCAATAGCACATGAAGGTATCTAGGTATTTTTTCCCTTCTCTTTTCTGAGGTGGGAAAAAGAAAAAAAGGGGAGGTGTGAGGCTTAAGCACTGCTAGCTTCTGTCAAGCCCAGCCTCTCAGAAGAGCCATACCCCTCCTAAGTCTCAAGTGTGTGTCTCAGCCAGGTTTTGTGGTGAACACTGCGTTACAAGAGGTGGGAACGGGATAACTAGTGCCTTAATGGGTGCTTGCTTTGATAATCCAAAGGTTTTCCAGAGTTCATTACTTCCTCAGATATCTGATATATTATGAGACAACAGGAAACTGTCCAGATCAGAGAAACCTTTTTAATGGACTTGGGGCAGAGGATGATATGCACTGGTGGTGGTTTGGAGAAGGGACTTGAGTCAATAGAAAGGGAACTTTGATTATACAGGGAGCTTGAACTTATGCCTCTGATCCCATGCTACTGAACTCAAGCAACTCATATTCTTGAGGGGTTGAAGGTGGGGATGGTAGAGACTTCTGCATGAAATATATACAATGATATCAAATAGATATGGATTTTATATCCAGATACCCTACTCAAGAGCAGGGTGGCTTTAGATAGGCTTCTTAATCTCTCTGATCATCCATTTTATTGTTGGTGCCATTGAGTCAGTTCTGCCTCATAGTGGCCCTATGCACAACAGAATGTTCTTTTTGTGTCATTCTCACAATTGTTGTTATGTTAGAGTCCATTTTTACAGCTACTGTGTCAATCATCTTATTGAGGTTATTTCCCTTTTACCTGACCCTCTACTTTACCAAACATGATGTCCTTTTCCAGGGACTTGTTCTTGTTATTAAGTGCCGTTGAGTTGGTTCTGACCCATAGCGACCCTGTATAGGGCTTCCAGGTAACTCTGTGTTTCGTAATAACAAGTTTAAAATCAGTGAGACGATGTTTTGCCACCTTTGCTTCTAAGAAATTCTGACTGTATTTTTTCCAAGACAGATTTATTCTTTCTTCTTGCTGTCCATGGTGTTCATCACCAATGCCATAATTCAAAGGCATTGTTTTTTCTCCAGATCTTTCTTATTCACTGCCTAGCTTTTGCATGTATATGAATTGATTGAAAATACAATGGCTTGGGTCAGGCATACCTTAGTCCTTAAAGCAACAGCTTTGCTCTTTAGCACTTTAAAGAGGTATTTTGCAACAGATTTGCTCAAATAATGTTATTTGATATCTTGACCACTGTTCCCCTGAGCATTGATTATGGATCCAAGTAAGATGATATCCTCGATAACTTCAATACTTCCTTCCTTTATCACAATGTTGTTTATTGGTCCAGTTGTGAAGATTTTTGTTTCCTTTACATTGAATTATAGTCTGTACTGAAAGGTGTATCCTTTGATCTTCCTCAGTAAGTGCTTCAAGTCCTCTTCACTTTCAGCAAGAACTTTATGGGAAAAATATTGTATGATACAGGAAGCATCAAAAGAAGGTGGAAGGAATATACAGACTCACAAAAAGAACTGGTTGATGTTTGATCATTATTTTCCCAAAATCTTTGGAGTCCTCGTGTAGCACTGTGGGTTAATGTGTTGGACTGCAAAGTGTATGAACTTCAAGATTGGTGGTTCAAGTTCAACAGCTGCTCCCCGGAAGCCTTACACAGGATGGCTATGGGTTGGAACTGACTCGAAGTCACTTAACAACAACAACAATTCCAAAATCTTGGATCTGATACCCTGAAGCAGTTGAGCCCAGTCAATTACCACTCCAGATGAAGAAGAGAGAGAGAAAAAAGCTTTATTAGAAAGCTGACTAGTGGATCATACACAGCGAACAGGCTGATTTTATTGGTATTCAGCTTTCAGTTGCAAGCGACATTTATACTAGTTCTCAGCATTCACGTGGACTACAATTCTACCATTCACAATAAATCACAAGATGATCATGATGCCCCAGTAAATATCTCAATGGAGGGAATGATTAACTTTCATGATGTCTGTGCAGATGTAATTTCCTTATCAGAAATTACATAAATGGGGACCAGCCCTCAAAATGATTTCGCATATGCTCGCATCATTCCAAGAGGTAGCATATGATCAAGCTTCTGTGGTATTGAAGGAAGAAGTTCAGGCTGCACTGAAGCCATTGGCAAAAACCAAGGCCCAATTCAAATATATCAACAAAATGATGCAAGACTGGAAACATTAATCTGTACCAAGAAATTTGGAAGACAGCTACCTGTCGAATTGACTGGAAGAGACCTGTATTTGTGCCCATTCCATAGAAAGGTGACCTAACAGAATGCAGAAACTATTGAACAGCATCATTAATAACACATGCAAGTAAAATTTTGCTAAAAACAGTTGTAGCAGTACACGAACAGAGAACTGCCAGACGTTCAAGCCAAATTTAGAAGAGAATATCAATTGAGGGATATTATTGCTTACATCTGATGGATCTTGGCTGAAAGCAGAGAATGCCATAAAGATGATTACTTGTGTTTTGTTGACTATGCAAAGTGTGGATCATAACAAACTATGGGTAATATTGCAAAGAATGGGAATTATAGCACACTTAATTGTGTTCATGTGATACCTGTGCATAGACCAAGAGGCAGTCATTCAAACAGAACAAGAAGATACTGAATGGTTTAAAATCAGGAAAGGTGTCCACCAGCATCGTATCCTTTCACTATAATCATTCAGTTTGTATGCTGAGCAAATCATCTGTAAAGGTGGGTTATATGAAGAATAATTTGGCATCAGGATTGGAGGCTCATTAATCTGCAATATACAGATGATACAACCTTGCTTCTGAAAGCAAAAAAGGACTTGATGCACTTACATGAATTAGAGATTTAAATCTGATATGATGCTGGGGGTTAAGGCACTGGATTGCAAAGTTGGTTTGAACCACAAGGTTGGCAGTTCAAGCATACCAGTTGCTCCTTGGAAACCCTATACAGGGTCATTATGGGCTGGAACCAACTCAATGGCACGTAACAACAACAACAACAAACAACAATTTCAGGATGGAGTTCTAGTGTGGTGCTATAGGATAAGCTCTGGACTGCAATGTTAATCTTTTTTTTTTTTAAGTTTTTATTGTGAATTATGTGTTAGTTTACACAGGTGAACAGTATCTTTACATTCATTCTATCATAATTTGTTTCATTGCAATGATCACAATCCCCTGCATGCATCATCAAACAACCAAAGGGTACACCCCACACTCCTGCCCCCACCGGCTGCCAGCACACAACCCCTCTCCCTCCCTGAGTCCAGAGTCCCCAGCTGCTCCTTCTGTCTACATCATTATCTCTGCCTCCATCTCCAGACACGGTCTTGCACTTTGCTTTTCTCCCTTGATGGTTCCAGGGGTCTCCACTCACTCCTGGACTGCAAAATCAGCTACTCCCCTCCTTTCGTTACCAAACATTTACTTTTATGTTTCCAACACTCACTGTCAGACATGATAGCAATCATTCCCAATTGAACCACAGGAGTCCTTTCCCCTCACCTTTTATCAATCCCATCCAAACACATTAGAAACAATTCAGTGAAGGTTCTACATTTACCTGTATCCTCTGGAGCTCGGTTCCCTATTGAAAGCTTGTAAGCCAGTCACTTCTTGCCTTTGTAGTCCTCCCATTTTGGACAGCCAATGTCTAAGTTCCCCCTCCCTGTCAAGCCTGTGTACCAAAGGGTTGGGAATGATCCTCATTGTACAGATTTGTCCTCTCCTTTGTCATACTGCATCCACAAGCATAAGTCAAGATCATCCACTTATAGTGGGTTACTCCTTTTTTTCCCCCTCTAGTCATTTTCTGATCATCCAGCCACGGATGCTTTGAACCACAATGTTGGTGGTTCAAACTTACTAGCTGCTCCTGGGAAACCCTATACAGGGTTGCTGAGTCAGAACTGATTTGATGGAACTTAACAATAACAATTTCAGGATGAAAATATAAAATTATTCAAAATAAGATGGAAAAAGCAGATGCACAAAAATGCCTAGTAAAATGTCTTGTATATAGTATGCTGAATGCTTCTCTCTCTACAACAGTAAAAATGTCAGCTAACATTCATTAAATAAGTGCCTATAGGCAGGTCTGTTTGGCTCCAAATCTCCTGTTCTTTACCTCCCTGTTGTTGTTGTTAAGTGCTGTTGAGTCGGTTCTGACTCATAAGGATCCTGTGTTGGGTTTCAGAGGAGTGACTGGTGGGTTTGAATTGCCAAACTTGCTGTTCACACAGACCTTGTGGTTAAATGCTTATCCTATAACCCTGTTATTAAGAACCAAAAAGTAGGACATTGCAGTTGATCAGATATAAAAGACAAGCGCATGGGCCTTTCTTTAGGAAAATGATCTTAGATATTCTATATAATAATATCTGCTCTTACCTTTTAAGCTTTCAGAGTATCTTTAATCATACCATGTTGTTGTTGTGTGCCGTGGAGTCAGTTCCGACTCAAAGCGACCCTGTACAGTGTTTCCGAGGCTGTAAATCTTTACGGGAGCAGAAAGCCTTCTCTTTCTCCCACGGAACAGCTGGTAGTTTCGAACTGCTGACCTTGCGGTTTGCAGCCTGATTCGTAACCACTATGCTACCAGAGTCTCCTAATGTTCTTTCTTTGGCTTCCAGCTTTTTAAACCTTTGCCCAGCTTGATGGGTAAGTTACTTTAATTTTCTATTCTTACACATATTGAGAAATTTGCTCCAGTTATCCTTTAAAAAGGAGTCCTGATGTGGTGCTGTTGGATAATACATAGGACTGTAAGGTTGTTTGAACTGCAGGGTTGGTGGTTCAAACTCACCAGCTGCTCCTCAGAAACCCTATACAAGGTTGCTGTGAGTCAGCACTTAAACTTAACAACGACCTTTTAAAAAACCTTTTTTTTTTTTCTCTTGAATTACATTACTAAGTAAGCATTTATGTTTTCAGTACACAGCATCAATTTCATTTGCATGGTAATAGAGTTAGGTCTTGGTGACATATGATAAGATGTTATTTAGGGAAATAAGTTATTTAGGGAAACAGGAGCATGGGTCCCAGTTAGAATGCACTAGCGTGCAAAGCTAAAGCAAAGTGAGTTCAGCTATGCCATTAGGTGCTTCTAATTATATACTCACGATTCTAGAAAACATATTCTTTAGTCATGCCTTCTCTAGGAAGAGTTAGGGGGTAAAGACAGGCTGTATTATAGAGGATATCTTCCTTTTTGTATGGGGTCTCATTCTTTTCAGTATACCTTCTGAAGAACCCTGACAACTTAATGGAAAGGCTTTACATATAGGAAAATCTCACTCTCTTAATATTACCTGTTTTTACTATTATTTCAACAAAAAATCAGATTAATTCAAGGAATGTTTAAGTGTCTAGCATATTCTTTGGGTAGTGTGGGACTAAATATGATAAGCACTGGACTGGAAACCACAAGGTCAGCAGTTCAAACCCACCAGTTATTCTGTGGAAGAAAGATGAAGCTTTCTCCTCCCAAAATGATTTAAAGCCCTGGAATCTATACAGGACCGCTAGGAGTCGGAACCGACTGGATGGCACTTAACAAAAACAACATGCCTAGCCTATGGATGAAGTATGAGAATGTTCTTAGAATCGAGGATGGAAAGACTGTCTCACGTACTTTGGACATGTTATCAGGAGGAACCAGTGTCTGGAGAAGGACATCATGCTTGGTCAAAGTCAGGTCAAGGAAAATGTGGAAGACCCTTAGTGAGATGCATCAAGAGAGGCTGCGAAAGTGAACTGAAACAGCAATGGTTGTCAAGATGGCGCAGGTCAGGCAGGATTGCTGTAGTTGGAACTGGTTTGACGGTACACCAACCGCTCGCTGGAATCCCTGTACAGGGTCGCTCTAAGTCAGAACCGACTTGATGGCGCTTAACAACAACAACAACAAAGGATAAACACTAGACTGGTAACTGAAAAGTCAGCTGTCCAAACCCACCAATCACTCTTGGAAAACCTCCACAGAGTCGCTATGAATCAGAACTGACTCAACGACACACAACAATAAGAACATACTCTAGGAATCCCTCTGTGGTTCAAACAATCAGGGTGTTCATCTGCTAACAGAAAGGTTGGCGGTTTGAGCCCATCCAGAGGCACCTTGGAAGAAACATGAACTACTTCTAAAAATCAGTCATTGAACAACCTGGGAAGCAGGGTTTTACTCTGCCAAAATTGCTTGAGTTGGAATCAACTCCACTGCAACTGGGTTTTGGCTAGCATATTCTGGATATTTTGGAGGACTAAAAAGAAAGTCATAAGACTTGGTTCTTCTTCTTAAAGAGATTATAACTGACTGGAAATGTTTGGCACTCATGAAAGAAAAAAATTAGAAGAGTAAAATGTAGAACATATTAAAAAAAATTGTTTTCAAAGTGTGAGAATAAGCATATTAGTCTTCAACTGCAGTATTATCACAGTTGGTTGTGAGATTTGTTGCAGGTAATTGACTATTACTAGTAATTGAAGATCTAAAATTTGTGAATGGTTTGTCTCTTATGCATTACTTTGGACTCAGTATAATCCCTGACATGATCATTTGTCTGCATGCTGATATGGTTTCTTGAAGGAAAGAAAGTGGGATTGGTTAGATCTAACAAGCTGTAATTACAGTCAGTACTGCTTGACAGAGGAGACTCTGAAACTTGCTCTCCAGCGTACAGATGCTAAAGCAAATGGAAAAACTGAAGAGGTCCAAGTGCTGAACAAAAAATTTCAAAGTCGGTTCGAGAAGATGAAACCAAATACTATAATAAAATATGCAAAGATTAGAGTAGGAAAACCAAAAGGGAAGAACA
>NW_006408526.1:18318733-18319871 GCF_000296735.1 Chrysochloris asiatica
CTTGGCCCAGGATCGGACATTGTTTCGTTCTGCTGTGCATGAGGTCGCTATGAGTTGGTTCCGACTCGATGGCACCTGACAACAACAACAACAACTGCTTGATGGGGAGTCCTGGTGGTGCTGTGGTCAAGTATTGACTGCTAACCAATAAACTGGCAGTTTTGAATTTTCAGCCACTCTGCTCCACTAGGGAATTTTACTGCAATTTGCTTCAAATAGTCAGTTGTGTTTATTACTCACTCTCATTCTTTTTCTTTTTGAAATAAAATATTTTCATTACTAAGAATCTAAAAGTACATAAAAGTAGGTGGCCATAATCAACCTCCATGAACTTATCTTTATTCCATAAGTGTGAAGATTTGGGTTTATTTGTTTTATTTATCCTGTTTTTCTTTGTCTTTGTTAAAGTATTTTAAATCTAATCCCTGATATCACGTTATTTCATCCTTGCATTCTTAATAATGCATCTCTGAAAAATAGGGGCATTTTCTTATATAACCACAATGCCATTAGCACACCTAACCAAAATTTTAAAGTCTTTTATACTTAGTTTGTCTGAATCAAGCCCCATACAAAGCCCACACTTCATGTTGGATTGTTTCTTACGTGTCCTTACATCTAGATAAGTCTCTCCTGACCTTACTTTTTAAATCCTTCCATTTACTTGTTGAGCAGACCTGTCCCTCTTACTTAAGAATGCCTAACATTCTAGATTTATCTGTTTGTTTCTTTGTGGAGTCATGAGCTTGTTTCTCCATCCGTGTATTTCCTTTAAATGCTGGAAGAAGGTTAGATACAGAGTCAACATATTCAGCAAGAATACTTTATAGGCGATGCTACAACAACAACATCTTCATCAGTAAATATTTTAAGTCCTCTTCACTTTCAGCAAGCAAGGTTGTATCATCTGCATATCTCAGGTTGTTAATATGTCTTCCTCCAATCCTGATGCCACATTTTTCTTCATAGAACCCAGCTTCTCGTATTATTTGCTCAGCATACATATTGAACAAGAATGGTGAAAGAACACAACCCTGTCGCACACCTTTCCCAATTTTAAAACATTCAGTTAAAACATTCAGTGTTCTCATGCTCTGTTCGAACAACTGCCTTTTGGTCCAGATTTCTCAGAAGTACA
>NW_006408526.1:18321358-18344013 GCF_000296735.1 Chrysochloris asiatica
GCTATGAGTCGGTTCTGACTCGATGGCACCTGACAACAACAACAACAACAACATAGTTTTCATATTGCATCACATCAAGGATATACAATTTCCTGGTGTGATGCTGTAGGATAAGCACTGGACTGCAAGGTTAGTTTGAACTGCAAAGTTGGTGGTTCAAACTTACCAGTCGCTCCTCAGAAACCCTATACAGGGTCACTATGAATTGGAACTGACTTGACTGCCCTTAACAACAATAACAACAAAATTAATCATTGGGCTCAGTTGATAACAACTTGGTCCCTCAATTGCTGTTGACTCTTCATATAAGAACAGGGAATACCTTTCCATTTATTTAAGTATATTTTTATTTTTCAGTAGTTTTTTCAATTTTTCCTTATGTAGGTTTTATGAATTTCTTGCTGAGTATACATAGTATTTTGTCTTTTAAAAACGGAAATTCCTCTCCCAATATATCTCATAATAGTTTAGTTTTTATATAACTGGAAGCTATTAATTTTTGTCTGGTACTTTTATGTCCTGATAATTTACTAAATTTTCTCATTTTTCAAATTAGTTTTTAAATTTGTAAATCATCTTGAGTTTTTCCAATATACAGACCTATTATAAAATAAATGGAACTAGCTTTACTTCCTAATTGCTTTATTTTGTCTAAATTCATTTGCTAATTGTTCCACTATCATGTAAAATAATAGTGATGATAATGATCGCCTTTGCTTTGTTTGTTCCATAAATGAAAATGTCTGGAATATTCCCTTATCAAGTAAGAAGGATGGTCAGTTGTTACTTATTTTAGTGAATGAGTGTATGTGTATGGGATCAAAAATAAAAATAATATTTGTAAAGTTCTTTCTTATTTTTGGAGATGATATATTATTTTTCTCTTTTGGCCTATTGCTATGATTAATTCTATTAATGAATTTGCATCATTTGAATTATCTTATGGTCCCAGAATAAATTAAATTTTTTCTCTTTCAATATTGGCTGTAAATTTTATTTTTAATATTTTAGAGTGGTTATGAGTCAGGCTGCTAACCTCAAAGTCAGCAGTTTGAAACTACCAGCTGTTCCGTGGGAGAAAGATGAGGCGTTCTGCTCCCGTAAAGATTTACATCCTCGGAAACACTGTACCAGGGTGGCTATCAGGCGGAACTTACTCCATGGCACATAACTACCACCACCACCATTCATAATTAAGAATTTATATGTAGCTTTATTTTTTATGTGATTTTTATGTAGTTTCATTCTTGACATAGAAGGAATTTGTATGATTTTTTTTCTTTCTTTTTTATGATCTGAAACAATTTAAGCAGCATTTTGATTAGCTGATATTAATTGTTCGATCGCATTCCCTTGTGAAATCATCTAGACCTGATGCTTCCTTTTTCCTTCGGAATTACTGTTTTAAATTCCCAATGTAGAAGAACCGAGAGCAGGACCCGACCCAGAGAAGCAGTGATGCCAGAGATGGAGGCAGAGACAATGCAGTGGAGCGATGGAGCAGCTGGGGACTTTAGATACAGAGAGGGAGACTGTGTGCTGAAGACTGGGGGTGGGGGGAGAGTAGGGGGCAGGCTTGCAGGGTATACCCTTTGGTTGGTTGATGATGCATGGAGGAGATAGTAACCATGGCAATGAAACAATATATACGATAGAATGAATGTAAAACTAATGTTCTCCCATGTAAACTATCACATAATTCACAATAAAACATTATTAAAAAAATTCCCAAATGTATTGGATGACACAACTGGACTGTTTTGATTTTCTTTATCAATGTTATAATTCACTTAAGTTATCTGTTTCATCTAGGTTTTCAAATATTTGCAAGAAACTGTGCTAAAGCGATTGCATAGATTAAAAAAATTCTCTAAATGATGGATGTTTTCTCTTTTTCTTATTTATTTGTGCTTCAGGCTCCATTTATTAATATTCAGTCAGAGGTTTGTTCATTTTTAAAAAAACAAAGTCTTTTGATTTATTTATTGTTAGTGCCATAATTTTTCTGTTTTTAATCCATTTATTTCTTTTATCTTTATTAATTCCTTCTTTCTGCTTTCTTTTGATTATTCTTTGTTGGCTTTTTTTTCTCTCCTATCTCTTATGGATTTTTGTGTTTTAATTTTTTAATCTTATATTAATATGGATAATAAAGTTATCAGTTTTTATCTGATCCTTTGTTTCAGCTGTATCCATTAAATATTCTATGCTGTGTTTTATTTATTTTTGCTTTCTGGAAATTTCTACAATTCCATTTTATAGTTCTTCCTGAGAGAAGATTGATGTGAATGAGTTCATTTATTTTATTTCTAGGTGGAAGGATATTTAAAAGATTTTATTAATAATTTCTAGTTTTATTGCAATGTGGTCAGACTGGACTATTTGCTTCATATGTTTTGGAATTTATTTTAATTTTCTTTGTAGCCTAGTATTGAGTGAATTTTGTAAATTGTTCCATGTGCCCATTTAAAGAAGATGCATTCTCTATTCTTGGAGTACAAGGTTCAAGATATATCTACAAGGTCTACTGTCTTATTTATCTAGAGTTGCTATAACAGAAATACTACAGGTGGATGGCTTTATCAAACAGAAATTGATTATCTCACAGTTTAGGATGCTAGAAGTCTGAATTCAGGGGACCAGCTCCATTGGAAGACTTTTTCTTTCTGTTAACTCTGGGGAAAGGTCCTGGTCTCTTCTCAACATCTCTGGGCCTGGCATGCCTTGGAGATCTACAATGTGCCTTTGTGTCAATCATCCTTTGGGTATAGAGATTCTCAGTGGAGGGACCCTGGGACCAAAGGATGGGCTCTGTTTCAGACTCTTTTTCTTTGGTGGTTGTTAGATCTCTCCTATCTCTGCTTGCTCGTTTAATCTCATTATATCTTAAAATAGAGATAAAATTTTATTATTTAACAGTTTGGGAGGTTAGAAGTCTGAATTCAGATGTCCTTCCTCTTGAGTGTCATCATTATTAAGTGCCTTCAAGTCTCACAGAGACCCTGTATAGGGTTTCCAAGGAGCAGCTGGTGGGTTTGAACTGCCGACCTTGTGGTTCACAGTACAGTGTTAATCCACAGTACCACATCAGAAGTTCTATGTTAGCAGTCTAGTGCTTTATCCTACAGCACCACACCAGGACTCCATTAACATCATCAAGGTTAGGATTTATGCATTTAGGATTATTAGACCACATAATGGATGATAATGGCATAATACTGTGAGTCTCATGGCCTAGCCAAGTTGACACATGTTTGAGGGGAACACAATTCAATGCATAATATCTACCTTATTGATTGCTTAAATATTTTTTATGTTCTTACTAATTGCTTTTATCCATTTGATCTATCTGTTCATGAAAGATATTTTTTAGCTTCCTAAAATTAGTATGTATTTCTTCTCTTCTGTCATCTACTTTGTGCTTTGTGAATATTATTGCTTTATTACTTGATGCATAGGGCTGTGAAGCAGTTCAGTCAAAGCCAATGAAGTAAAACCCTAACCAGACCTGGATTTTTAAAAATTAGGTGATCAGGAATGATACCGGAATTGGAGAAATTCCTGTTCAAAGCCCTGGAATGCAAGCCTCAGAAGAGGTGTAGTGAGCCCTCTCAGGAGTCTGGTGTGTGAAACTGGATTATTGGTACAACTGTGGAGAGTGACACAATTTCAAAGCAGTGTAGTTGGCCACCATCTTTGAGTAAAACACTGCTATTTCCAGCTCTGCACAAAACCTAGTGGGAAAGAGATTTAATTACTATGCAATGTGTATGCTATCTTTGTTTCCTGAGGAGGAGATTAAGTTTCTAGACTGAATTTGACCTGTTGTTTTTCCTATTCTGGTTATCATTTTGTTTCACTCCAATTAAAAAAAAAAAAAATGAGTCCGTTCCTGTTTTGCTCTCTTGGCCATGACGGAACTAGGACAAACCCTGATTGTAAAGCCCTGATTATAAAGTGTCTTTTCATTCTAATGGAATGCCTTTTCTCTTTAATTCTATCTTAGCTAATGTTGGCGTTAGGTGCTGTCAAGTCAGCTCTGATTCATAGCAACACGATGCACAACAGAATGAAGCACAGCCCAACCCTGCAGCATTGTCACAATTGTTGTTACATTTAAGTCCATTGCTGCTGCCACTGTGCCAATCCATCTCATTGGGGGGTCTTCCTCTTTTCTCTGTCCCTCCACTTTACCGACCATGATGTACTTCTCCAGGGTTTGGTTAGTCCTCATGATAATATGTCTGAAGTATGAGAGATCAAGTCTCACCATTCTAGCTTCTAAGAAACATTCTGGCTTAATTTCTTCCAACAAATATTTGTTTATTCTTTTGGCAGTTTATGGCACTTTCAATTTTCTTCTCCAACACTGTAATTCAAATGCATCAATTCTTCTATGGTCTTACTGATACATTGTCCAAATTTCACATGCATATGTTGTTAAGTGCCATCGAGTCGGTTCCAACCCATAGCGACCCTCTATAGAGTTTCTGAGGAGCAGCTGGTGAGCTTGAACCACCAACCTTGCAGTTCAAATGGCTTTGCAGTCTGGCGCATTAACCCACAGCACCACACCAGGACTCCATGCACATGAGGTGATTGAAAATACCATGACTTGTGTCAGGTACACCTTAATCCTCAAACTGAGATCTTTGCTCTTGAACATGTTGAAGAGGTCTTGTGTAGGAGATTGCCTAGTGCTATATGATCGGCACTGACTCGACAGCACTTAACAACAACAACAACAACAACAATATGCTTGGCAAGGTGGCATCATTGATGGTGTCAAGTGTGGCAGCAACCGTGTGAGGTTGGCCCAGGATCAGACACTGTTTTGTTCTGCTGTGCATGGGGTCGCTATGAGTTGGTTCTGACTTGATGGCACCTGACAACAACAACAACAACATATGTCTTTTGATTTCTTGGCTGCTGTTTCCGTGAGTGTTAGTTGTGGATCCAAGCAAAATGAAGTTTTTGACAGCTTCAATCTTTTCTCCTTTTATCATGATGTTGTTTATTGGTTCAGTTTTTTTTGTTGTTGTTCATTACATTGAGGTGTGATCCATACTGAAAGCTATAGCCTTTGAACATCCTCAGTAATACTTACTTTAGTTTCAGGAAACAAAGTTGTATGCATAGCTCAGGTTGTTAATGAGTATTCCTCCAATCCTGATGCCACATTCTACTTCATATAATCCAGCTTCTGGAATTATTTGCTCAGTATACAGATTGAATAAGTATAGCGAAAGTACACAACTCTGTTGCACACTTTCCTTGACTTTAGACCATTCAGTACTCCACTGTTCCGTTCAAACAACTGCCTCTTGGTCTATGTACAGGTTCCTCATGAGCATAATTAAGTGTTCCAGAATACTCATTCCAAAGACTTTGTATAGTCAATAAAGCCCAAGTAAATATCTTTCTCGTATTAGCCAAGATTCCATCTGATATCAGCACTGATATCCCTAGTTCCATGTCCTGAATTTGGCTTGAATTTCTGGCTGTTCCTTGTTGAAATATTGTTGCAACCTTTTTTTTTGACTAGTCTTCAGCAAAATTTACTTGCATGTGATGTTAATGATTTTGTTTGATGATTTGCACATCCCTTGTATTACACTTATCCTCATCCTTTAGTCTAATTTCCAAAGATAAATACATTCATTGCTCACACATAAAATCTTAAAATGTCTCAAATTATTTTATGGCTTCCTTGATCCCATTTTTTATACATTCCTCAAGATGAGTTTATGGAAACACTGTTCCTTGAAATTATGTGTGCTGGTGTTCTTAATGTGGAACCCTAGTGGCATTGTGGTTAAACTGTTCGGCTGCTAGCTGAAATTTTGGCAGTTGGAATCCACCAGCCTCTCTGCAGTAGAAAGATGTTGACAACCAGCGTCTGTAAAAATGACCGTCATGGAAACCCTATGGGTCAGTTCTACTCTGTCTGATAGGATCTCTATGAGTTGGAATTGACTTGACAGCTCTGGATTTGGTTCTTTTGGGATTGTCCTTTTAGTTTGAAGGAAATTTTAGATACATTTTAAACCCTAGTTTGCATTTTCTTTCTTTGAATATCCTAATAACACTACATTGTTTTCTAGCATGAAATGTTCTTGTCAGGATGTTTACTCTGTTATGATATTTTTAATTAAACGTGTCTTTGCCTTTTTTGTTGCTGTTTTTACAGTTTTTACTTGTTTTTAAAGACCAATAATTTTACTAGGAAATGTCTTTGTGTCACTTCTGCATCAATTTTCTGTGGTATGAGCATTTCCTTTTAATATAAAGATGAAAATTTTCCTTTATTTCAATTTTGTTTGTTTTTTTTGAAATATAGTTTCAAGCATTTGTTCTAATGAATTTTTTTGTTTTTCCTTTATGGTGTTAATGTTGTTGTTAGATGCTGTCGAGTTGGTACTGACTCACTGTGACCTTACACACAACAGGAAAATCACTGTCCAGTTCAATTGTTGCTATGATTGAGCCCATTGCTGCTGCCACTGTGCCAATCCATCTCATTGGGAGTCTTCCTCTTTTTCTCTGACACTTCACTTTACCAAGCATAATGTCCTTCACCAGGGACTGGTTCTCTAGATGATATGCCCGAAGTATGAGAGATGAAGTCTGGCCATTCCAAGGAGCATTCTGTCTTTACTTCTTCCAACATAGATCTGTTTGTTCTACTGGCAGTCCGTGGTACTTTTAATATTCTCCTCCAACACAATAACTCAAATGCATCAATGCTTCTACAGTCTTCCATATTCATTGTCCAACTTTCACATTTGTATGAGACTGTTGAAATACCATGGTTTGAACCAGGCACACCTTACTTCTCAAACTGTCATCTTTGGTGTTGAAAACTTTAAAGAAGTCTTGTGTAGCAGATTTGCCTAATGCAATATGTCGTTTGATTTCTTGACTGCTTAGATGAGTGTTAATGGTTGATCTAAGCAAAATGAAGTCTTTGAGAACTTCAATCATTTTTCCGTTTTTTTGAATATTGTTTATTGGTCCAGTGGTGAGGATTTTTGTTTTCTTTACCTTGAAGTTCAACCCGAGGCTGGGATCTTTGATCTTTATGAGAAAGTATTTTAAGTCCTCTTCAATTTCAGCAAGCAAGGCTGTATCATCTGCATATTGCAGGTTGTTAATAAGTCTCAAATCCTGATGGCATGTTCTTTTTTTATATTACTCAGCTTCTTGAATTATTGCTCAGTTTACAGTTTGAAGTACTATGGTGAAAGAATACAGAACTGGTGCACACATTTCCTGACTTTAAACCATTCAGTGTCCCCTTGTTCTGTTCAAATGACTACCTCTTGGTCTTGTACAGATTCCTCATAAGCATGGTTAAGTGTTCTGGACTACCCATTCTTTGCAATGTTGTCCATAATTTGTCATGACCCACATAGTCGAAAGCCTTTGTATAGTCAATAAAGCACAGGTAAACATCTTTCTGGTATTCTCTGAATTCAGCCAAGGTCCATCTGATGTCAGCAATGCTCTCTCTTATTCCCTGTCCCCATCTGAATCTAGCTTGAACCTCTGACAGTTCCCTGCCAATGTACTGCTGTAACCGTTTTTGAGTTTTCTTTAGCTAAATTTTACTTGCATGTTATATGATACTTTCTGATGATTTCCACATACCATTGGGTAACTTCTCTATGGAATAGGCAAAAATATGGTTCTCCTCTATGAGTTGGCCAAGGAGCTCTGGTAGTGTAGTGGTTATGAATCAGCCTGCGAACCACAAGGTTATCAGTTCAAAACTACCAGCTGTTCCATGGGAGAAAGATGAGGCTTCCTTGTAGGCATATGGATATTATCTTATCACATGTACTTTAAGATAGATTTTTAGAAATGCTCTTTTTTGACAATGAATATGACACATTCCTCTTCAGTTTGACTTTCCTGGCATAGTAAACCATATGATTATCTGATTCAAAGTGGTCAATACCAGTCCATCTCAGTTCACTAATACCTAGTAATATTGATCTTTATGTGTTCCATTTCATTTTTAATGATTTAAAAATTTCATAGATTCAAGTATTCATTCATACTTCACACATTTCACATTCTGATTATTAATGGAAGTTTGCAGCTGTTTCTTCTTACTTTGAGTCATGTCTCACAAAGAAAAAATGGATGTCCCAAATGCCTTGTTCTATCCATGTCATTAAGATCAGCTGTACTTTGAGAAGACAGTGCTTCCCTCATATTTTTATTGCATTTCAACCTGAGGGGTTCATCTTCTGATGCTGTATCTGACAATGTTCCACTGTTGTTAATAAGGTTTTCAGTGATTAAGCATTCAAAAGTGTTCAGGCTCTCCTCTCTTCCTGTCTTAGTCTGGAAGTTCTGCTGAAACCTGCTGGTATTTAAGATACAAGCGGCATAGCTTCCAACATTACAACAACACATGGTCCATCACAGTACAATAAACTGACAGGTGTTTTTTATTGGTCCAATTGTAAGGATTAAGTTTTCTGTGGTTGTTGTTGTTAAGTGCGGTCAAGTCAGTTCCAACTCAGTGGCCCTATATAAAGGTTTTCCAAGGAGTGGCTGGTGGATTTGAACTGCTGATATTATGGCTACCAGTCCAGTGCTTATCTTACACACCAGTATCACACCAGAACTACTGTGGTGCTGTAGGATAATGCACGGGACTGCAAGCTTGGTTTGAACCACAAGGTCGGCAGTTTAAATGTACCAGCTCTCCTTGAAAACTCTTTACAGGGTCGCTATTAGTTGTAATGAAGTTCTGGTATGCCACTGTGGGTTAATGCGCTGCACTGTAAGGTTGATTTGAACCACAAGGTTGGAGGTTCGAGCTCACCAGTCGCTCTTTGGAAACCCTATGTAGAGTCACTATGGTTGGAACTGACTCAACAGCAGTTCACAACAATAATTAGTTGTAACTGGCTAGATGACACTTAACAACAACAATGACATGTAATTGCTTTGAAGGATTTAAGATATGACCTCTCAGAGCTAAATTTGGCTTAGGATGATGTTCTGGTTTTGGCTTTGATACTGATCTTGTTTTCTTTAGTGGTGCACATTAATCATTAGAAGTTATACTTCGCTGTTAGAGTCCTTTCTGGTGTAGACACCCTGTGTTCTGCTATGTGAACCTTCCCTCTCTCATCCTCAGTGCTTCTGCTTTCCTCAGTTTGGTTCTTGTTTCTGGTGGCTTTCCCCAGGGTACGAATCAGTTCTCCTGGTAATAATGGTTAGAATATTCTGAAAGTAGAAGGCCGCAACCATCTTTGATCTTATCATGTCTGAGTGCAGATTTTATGGTGACCTGCATCACAGAGATGGTATTTTCTCAACTTTACATGCCACTCCACATTTATCTGTTCACCTCAAAGTGGTTATCTTTTGGGGTTTGAGTTTTTTATTTTATTTTATATAAGGTGGAGGATTAGTTGACAGTTTGTTTTCTTCTCTGGTCACATAGCTTAGAATCTTCTGTAGTTTAAAGCTATTGGTTGCACTCACCCATATTCTGGATGTGTAGGGACTTTCTAGGTTGGCAAACTGTCTATAGGCTTTTTTTTCCCCTTGTGCAACCATTGTTAATCAGTTTGGTTGGTAGAAGATGCTATGAGGAGACTCAGAAATACACTGTCAACAGGATTATGCTGTCCTCCCTGACCCTTAGTAGATGAATT
This sequence comes from Chrysochloris asiatica, assembly GCF_000296735.1. Classification (NCBI taxonomy): domain Eukaryota; kingdom Metazoa; phylum Chordata; class Mammalia; order Afrosoricida; family Chrysochloridae; genus Chrysochloris; species Chrysochloris asiatica. The sequence goes on from NW_006408526.1 coordinate 18,331,039, forward strand.
TGTCTCCTATTTCAGTAAGAACGTTAAAGTCCTCAGTATTCTGTCTCTTAACTTTCTACCTATTTGACCTCTATATAAATATGCCTATATCTAGATCTATTCTTGCCTTCTCTTTTTCAGATGCAAAGAGTAGTAGATGACAGTACTAAGAGTGTGAAGAATGAGAAAATAAGTGGGCTAGGTATAGAACACTAATAAGCCAAAATGTTAAGAAGTGGGCAAAAGAAGAGAAACCAGTGAATAAACAGAGGAGAGATGGTCCATGAGAATTTATAAAGAGAAAGAGGAGAATAAAGGAGGACATGATCAAGTGTTTGAATAAAACAGTGATATAAATAAGATAATAACTATAACCCATGGGCAGGCTTAACAACTGTACCTCAAAGTTTGATTCTCTCTCCTCTTGCCTTTCAGGGAGCTTATCTCCTACTCTCTCCTTTAGCTTCAGCTTTTCTCTCTACTGACTTCTTCCCTTTAGCCCATCAACATTATCAGATAAAAAAGGTATGTGTATATATGCCTTCCTGTGATACTGTATTTTCTTTAAGATATCATCTAATCTCTCTTCTTTTATTACTAAAATGCTGATGATTCATAGTCTTTATTTCCTCTCAATCACTCTAATTCAATACGTAGTACCTTCTATTCCTGCACTTTAAAAAAAATTTATCCTAGTATAATCACCAATACAAATCCACCTAGCTGTTCTTAGAATTCAAATCCACCAGCTGTTCTTGGAGCCCTACACAATGTTGCTATGAAAGGAACCAAGTAGATGGCACACAACAACAGGAGTTATCACTAAGTTGGAAGTTTATAATCCAGTTTAGAGTCCTGGTTTGATGCTGAAGGATAAGGACTGGACTGTGAACCACAGGTCAGTGGTCCAAACCCATCAGCCACTCCTTGGAAACCCTACATAGGGTTGCTAAGAGTCAGAACAGACTCAACAGCATGTAACAAGAACAACAATGGTCACCAATGAGTTATTGATTGCAAATGCAATGGACATTTCTAGATTTATCTTATTTGACTTTACACTATATTGAACCTGTTGATAATGTCCTCCTGAATTCTCCCATTTCTCCTTTATAAGTCGTCTATAATCATTCCTTCACTATTTCTTTACTGGTTCCTCTTCTTCTGCCCTTTTCAGATGCAAAGAGTAGTAGATGACACCACTAAGAAGAATGTGAAGAATGAGAAAATAAGTGAGCTAACAATAGAGCCCTAATAAGCCAAAAGGGTAAGACCTGGGCAAAAGAAGAGAAACCAGTTAAACGCTCCTTATTAAGGTTCTGTTCCCAGCTCAAGTGTTTTCTCATTCTATATGCTCTTCTTAGTGGTCTCATCTATTCTCATACACGGGTATCTTCTAAACCTTTATATCCTACCCAGACCTCTGGGTATAATATTTGTTTATATGTGGGTTAGGCATTTCCAAACAAATGTTCCAAAGGTGTCTCAAACTCAGTATATCCCAAAATGAAATCCTCTTCGTTCTCTGGGATTTGCTGTCGGTGGTGGCAGCCACACGGGCTAGAAACCCAGGAATTATTTTCAACATCCTTCACTTTCAATCATTCTTATCTATTTTCTATTCAAATACATGCAGTCCCTGGGCTATAAATGTCCCATTTACAGACAACTCCTGTTGTTGTTGTTGTTGTTTCTATTGTTGTTGTTATGTGCCATCTAGTTGGTCCTGACACATAGTGACTCTGTATAGGGTTTCCAAGAACAGCTGGGGGATTTGAATTGCTGACCTTGCAGTTACCAGTCCAGTGCTTATCCTATAGAATTCCTTGATGTTGTTAAGTACTGTTGAGTCAATTCTGACTCACAGTGACCCTGTGTTGGGGTTCCAAAGAGCAGCTAGTGGGTTTGAACCACCAACCTTTTGGTTAGCAGCCCAGTGCTTATCCTGCAGTGCTACATGAGGACTCCTACTTGCCCTTTAATGTTATGTAAATTTGCTCTCCCCCACATGTCTGTTGGTTTGTCATACTGTGGTGGTTTGCCTGTTGCTGTGATGATGGAAGTTATGCCACTGGTATTTGAAACACCAGCAGGGTCATCCATAAGTGGACAGACTTCAGGAGAACATCCAGACTAAGAATAGATGAAGAAGAAGGACTAGGTAGTCAGTCCACTTCTGAGGGATTAGCTCCTGAATGTTTTATGAATAGCTGCAATCATTTTCTGATGTAACATCAGAAGATTAGCCACTCAGGTTGAAACATAATCAAAATACAACTGAGGAAGAGCTGTGTTCTCAAAGTAGAGTTGATCTAATGATGTGGATGGAGAAAAGCTTTGGGGGCATGTATTTGCTGATGGGTTGTGACTCAAAGTGAGAAGAAACAGCTGCAAATACTCAGTGATTATCAGAACATGAAATGAATGAAGTATGAATCTAGGAAAATTGGAAGTCATCAAAAATTAAATGGAACATATAAAACATGATATCCTAGGCATTGTTGCTGTTGTTAAGTGCCAACAAGTTGGTTCTGATTCATAGCGACCCAGTATAGGGTTCCTGAAGAGCAAGTGGTAAGTTTGAAGCGATCTTGCAGTCCTGTACTTATCCTACAGCACCACACCAGAAGTCCCAGGCATTAGTGAGATGAAAGTGAAGAGGGCTTAAAATATCTACTGATGAAGATCAAAGAGCACAGACTTCAGTATGGATTACATCTAAATGTAAAGAAAACAAAAATCCTCACCACTGGACCAATAAATAACATTCTTATCAATGGAGAAAAGGTTGAAGTTGTCAAGGACTTCATTCTTCTTGTATCAACTATCAACACTCACGGAAGCAGCAGTCAAGAGATCAAACAACGTACTGTATTAAGTAAATCTGCTGCACAAGATATTTTTAAAGTGTTGAAGAGCAAAAATGTCAGCTTGAGGACTAAGGTGCACCTGACCCAAGCCATGATATTTTCAATAACCTCATATGCATGTGAAAGCTGGACAGTGAATAAGGAAGACCGTAGAAGAATTGATGCCTTTGAGTTATGGAGTTGGAGGAGAATATTGAAAGTGCCATGGGCTGACAAAAGAACCAAGAGATCCGTTTTGGAAAAAGTGCAGCCAGAGTGTTCTTTAGAAGCCAAGATGACCAAACTTCGTCTCTCATACTTTGGACATATTGTTAGGAGGGAGCAGTCACTGGAAAAGGATATCATGTTTGGTAAGGTGGAGGGTCAGAGGAAAAGAGGAAGACCCCCATTGAGATGGATTAGCCAAGTGGCAGCGTCGATGGACTCAAGCGTGGCAACAATAGTGAGGTAGGCCCAGGATCGGGCAGTGTTTTGTTCTGCTGTGCATAAGGTCGCTATGGGTCGGTACTGACTCAATGGCACCTAACAATAACAACAACATGGGCAAAATATTGAATGATTTAGGAAGCATCAAAAGAAGATGGAAGGAATATAAGAGTCACTGTATCACAAGGAACTGGTCAACATTTAACCTTTTCAGGAGATAGAATATGATCAAGAACCAATGGTATTGAAAGGAGAAGTCCAAGCTGCATTGAAAGCATTAGTAAAAAAACAGCTCCAGGAATTGGTGAAAATTTTCAACAAACCGATGCTGTGCTGAAAGCATGCACTAGTCTGTGCCAAGAAATTTGGAAGAAGCTGATTGGAAGAGATCCATGTATGTGTCCATTTTGAAGAAAGGTGACCCAACAGAATGCAGAATATTGAATAATATCACTGATATTTTGTTGAAGATTTGCAGCAGCACATCTATGAGGAGCTATCAGAAATTCATGCTAGAAGCAGAAGAAGAAGCAGAATGAAGGATATATTTGCTAGATCTTGACTGAAAGCAGAGAATACCAGAAAGATGTTTACTTGTGTTTTACTGACATGCAAAAGTATTTAACTGTGGATTATAATGAACTATGAATGACATTGCAAAGAAAGGGAATATGAGAACATTCAATTGTGCTCATGCTGAATCTGTACATCGAGCAAGGAGCAGTCATTCAAACATAACAAGGGGATACTGAATGGTTTAAAATGAAAAAAATGTGTGCATCGAGGTTATATCCTTTCTCCATACTTATTTAATCTGTATGCTGAGCAAATCATCCAAGAAACTGGACTATATGAAGGAGAATTTGGCATCAGGATTGGAAAAAGAATCATTAACAACTTGCAATATACATATGATACAACCTTCCATATGAATTACAATTCAATGTAAAGAAAACAGAAATCCTCACAACTGAACTAATAACTTCATGATGAACAGAAAAGATTGAAATTGTCAGGGTTTCATTTAACTTGGATCCATAATCAGCACTCATGGAAGCAGCAGTCTAGAAATCAAAAGATGTATTGCATTGGGCAGCAAATCTGCTGCAAAATTTTCCTTTGAAGTGTTAAAGAGCAAAGATGTCACTAAGGTGTGCCTTACCTAAATCTGATGGTATGTTTTGTCACCTTGTAGGCATGTGGCATTGTAGAATAATGCACTAGACCGAAATATTGGTTTTAACCACAGGATCAGCAGTTCAAACCCACCAGTCACTCCTCTCCTCAGAAACCCTATACAGAGTCCCTATGAATTTGGACCAACTCAATAGCACTTAACAACAACATCATATGCATGTGAAAGGTGGAAATAAATAAAGAAGACTGGAGAAGAATTGATGCATTAGAATTAAGGTGTTGGTGAAGTATAATGAAAGTACCAAGAATAACCAAATCTGTCTCTTTAGAAGCAAATCTGGAGACACTTTGTCTCATATTCAGGAGGAATATGAGAATATCATGATTGCTAAAGTGAAGGGTAGAGTCGGCAAAAAAGAAAGACCCCCAAAGAGATGGATTGATATAGTGGCTGCAGTGATGGGCTCAAATATAACAATGATTGTGAAAGTGTCACAGGACTGGGCAATGTTTCATTTTGTTGTGTGTAGCATTGCTATGAGTCAGGATGTACTTGATGACACCGAACAACAACAATAGCAAATTTGCTTTCATTTTGAAAGGATTGAATCATCCCCTATTCACAATAAATTGATCATCACAGTCACCTTCACTTGCTACATGTGCAACTTTAAATCATTGAAAAGACTTGATTTTTTGCACTACAGTAAGGCTAAATAAAAACTGCATATATCTGTTCTGACTTACCTACAAGTTCTTAAACGCACATTGGGTGAAACCCATGAACTACTCTACTGCCAAATTTACCTCTAAAATATTCCTTGAATTGGCCTCTCTTTAAAATACAATTCTTATTGTCATTATCTTTATTATCTCTTGTCTGTAATGATACTAACTGATTGTTTTGCTTCCAGTCTTGTCTTTTTGAATTAGTAGAGTGATCTAGCTGATCATATCACCACTCTGCTTAAAACTTTTCTGAGTCCTTGTAGCCTTCAGAATATAAATTGAGTTCTGTGACCCAATGTACAAAGCTCCTGATGATCTGGGCTGTGACTGTTTCAAGAGTTTCTTTTATCCCACCTAGAATGTAGTGTCATGTTTCAATAATACTGAATATCTTCAGCTGTCTGAAAACATTGTGTATTATTCTGTACCTTTGTTCTTCACAAAGGTGAAGGCTTCACGTATATCTTGCTATCCTTCTGTCGAAACCTAAGCTTTATTACTTCTCCCTCCTCAATGCCATCAGTACCTATGACTCACCAACCTTACTTCACTTAACACACTATATTTAAATAGTATCTTTTTTTTTTTTTTTTGCCTCTTCCCCCGAAGTCTTCCTTTGGATTCCTAGATTAAAAATTAATATAAAACACCTGTTGTTAAGTGCCGCCGTCAAGTTGGTTCCAAATCATAGGGAAAGGCTGTATGTAAACCTTTGTGGGAACAGACAGACTTATCTCCCCACCACCCACACAGTAACTGGCAGACTCCAGTGGTCAACCCTGTCATTAGCAGTTCAGTGCTAAATTTATAGAACCACTGTGCTCCTCATTAAACACCTGATGTGGTAGTGGTGTGCCATGGACTCAGTTCTGACTCAGCGACTCTGCATAAGGTTTCTGACACTGTAAATCTTTGTTGTTGTTGTTGTTGTTATGTGCCGTGGAGTTGGTTCCTACTCATAGAGACCCTCTACAAGGTTTCCAAGGCTGTATATCTTTACTGGAGCAGGAAGTCTCATCTTTCTCCCATGGGACAGCTGGTCATTTCAAACTGCTGACCTTGATTCCAACTTGTAATCACTATGCTACTAGAGCTCCTTATATAACACCTAGAGGTCACTTAACATAGTCATACATTTTTTAAATAAACCACTCTTTTGCTTTTTAGCATTATAGGTCTAAACAAGGACATGATTATTACATTAAAATTTTCCAATATAATTTCCTACATATAGCCCAATGCCTTGTACATACATGGTGGTGATTGGTTGTTGCGTACCATCGAGTTGGTTCCAGCTCATAGCAACCCTGTATAGTTGCTATCTTTATCTGAGGTTGCAGATCTTTACAGGTGCAGAAAGTCTCATCTTTCAACTACGGAGTGACTGGTAAATTCTAAATGCTTGTGGTTAGCAGCCCAATTTGTGATCTAGTACACAGCCAGAACTCCTGATGTTTGTTGTCTTTGCTAAGTGCCTTGGAGTTGTTTCTGACTTATAACAACATTGTATAGGGTTTCTGAGGCTTTAAATCTTTGCAGGAGCAGAAAGCCTCATTTTTCTCCCATGGAACAGCTGGCGGACTCAAACCGTGAACCCTGTGGTTAACAGGCAGTACTTATCGTATGGAACCACCACATTCCCTTGTACATGTTGTTGTTGTTGTTGCTAAGGGCTGTCAAGTCAGTTTCAACTCATAGCGACTCTGTATAGGGTTTCCAAGGAGCAGCTGATGAGTTTGAACCACTGACTTTGCAGTTCAAACCAACCTTGTGGTAGAGTGCTTACCCTACAGTGCCATACCATGACTCCATTATACATAGTAGGTACTTAGTAATTATTCTGGAATAGATAAAGTCTTGCTATCCTGCTCTTAAGGAGCACAGTTTTTAGTAAAATTGCTAGACTAGAGGCAGAATCTCCCTGATATATATGAAGAAATATAGTTTAAGAGAAAATGCCCAGGGATTAGGTTATCTGGAGATGCAGTAGATTATCACTAACTATCTCTAACCTTGTAGGGCAGCCTTCCTAAATCCGTGAAATGATATGATAGTCTAGGTAAATGCATGATCTCACATATTTCCAAAATTTGGTTCTATGTAATAAAACAGCTTGCTGTTTTTAAGAAGCTATTTCAACTAATATGTGATGGTTTGGAGTTAGCATGGTGCAACGGGCTGAAGGTTTAAAGAAAACCCGAGATTAAATTGTTAACATCCAATATCTTCCCTGTAGACACAGATTCATGAATTACCACCAGATGCTGTGACCTAAGCTTCATGCCAGCTCTCTTCCCCTTTTGAGCCCCCACTCATTCTGTTCCCACCCACAATGTTCTTCCATTGTCCTCTGCCTACCCATCCTGCCCTCTCTCCCTCAAGGCCCAGATCACTCCCTACTTCCCTGGTCATATTTCTTCTTCCTGCGTACTGCTGTTCATTGGCATTGTGATTACTATCATACTTCTGTGTATAATTGTTCCCCAAATACTTAATATGGCTTAAATTTATCTTCATGATGAGATTTTTAAGCTTCTAGAACTGACTGAAACATTCCCCCTTAAAATCTTCAAGCTCTCATCAGGGTTTTGTTGTTATTAAGTGCTAGAGTCAGTTTCCACTTATAGCAACCCTTTGCAGAATTTTCTGAGGCTGTAAATCTTTGTGGGAGCAGAAAGCCTCATGTTTCTCCCATGGAGTGGCTGGTGGGCTCAATCCACCAACCTTGTGGTTTGTGATCCAATGCTTAATCTGCAAAGTCACCATGCTCTAGAGCATCAGGGACTAGCACTGTACTAAGCTCATTGTTGTTGTTGTTAAGTGCCGTTGAGTCGATTCTGACCCTGAGCGACCCTGTAAAGGATTTCCAAGGAGCAGCTGGTGAGCTTGAACCACTGATGTTGCAGCTCAAACGACTTTGCAGTCTGACGCATTAGTCCACAGTGCCACACCAAGACTCCATAGTGGGTCTTTATTAAATGCTAGCAGGTTGACTGATCTGGTACCAGTGTTACAATAGGTGAATGCTGAGCTGCAACAGTTGAAGAAATTTCCAGTCATTTTCTTATTGGAGAAGTTTTAAGTTTCTGACCAAGCATAAGGCCTAACCTGTGAATCTGAAATCTGCCACTGATGCTCTATAGATAGTTTATTTTCTGGTAGTTAGTACTGATTGATGATGACCCTGTGCTCAGGGATGATGTGGAATGTCAGTTTGGGACCTGTGATCCTTCTCTCTTAAAACCACACAAGGGTTCATCTTTGAATATTGTATATAGCATCTCTTTCGCAAAGCCTGCCACTATAGTAAAATTGCCTAAGCCTCAACTGGACAGATTCCTTTGCTCAATCAGAGCTACCTTATTCTAATAAGGTCCTGCTGAGCTGGTCTGACTGCCACTGCTGTTTCTCAGCAGTCCACAGCTTTACCACACCACTTGAAGTGTCATACCAAATCACTTTAAAAGTATTCTCTTGCTATCCCTTGCAGAGCCATGGGCGTGTTTACCTATATGACAAACTCTGCATCAACTGGCAGGCAGGCTGTTGTTGCAGGTTGTTATTGTTAAGTGCCGTCGAGTTGGTTCCAACCCATAGCAACCCTGAACAGGGTTTCCGAGGCTGTATATCTTTACGGGAGCAGAAAACCTCCTCTTTCTCCCGTGGAGCAGCTGGTAGTTTCGAACTGCTGACCTTGCGGTTCACAGCCCAAGTCGTAACCACTATGCTATCAGAGCTCCTTCAGGTAGAGCCATCAAAAGTAACCTTTCTGAAGATCTGTGAGGAAAGTGAATGGGAAGAACATTGTCTACAATTCAGCTGGAGAGGTGCTGAAGATGGCAGATGTGCCGAACTGAGGACCTCTGTGTTGCAGAAGAGAGCAGGCACTAGCCTGTGGATTTGGGCTAAGGGCTTATTACATGCTCAGGAAACTTGCGGATAAGTGCTGTCAGTTGGTTGTTTTCTTACACACTTATCTATTATGCTATTATCACTAGATCCAATGTAGTATTTTTTCAAAGACCTTTTGGCAGAAAGTTTTTATCTATATCTTTCTTGAACACTTGATGGAATGTGACTTTTATGCCTGGTCTTCAATGAAATTCCTTTTAATTTAACAAAAATTTGTTAGGAGGCTAGGGTGCTGGGATTACAATGACATATGTTTTCTGAGATTATAATGAAATTTTGTTTTATGTTTTCTCCTGGAACTTTTAAGATTTGAATTTTATACTTTGTTGTAAGGAATAAAACAGATACCCAATATTTATTTTCTTGATGGTGGCCTATGTGTCCATTTATCGAATAGACCTCTTTCTTGTCTCCCATGTTTGAAATTCCTTTTATATTATTGGTGTTTTCACCCTATGTTAGGAAGGTAATTTACTCTCCTGAGTTGAAAATCTTATTATTATTTCATTGGAAAAAAAAAAAAAATGCATGGCTTCCTGAGTCACTAGCCAAAAACTTTTTTGCTAAAACAATCCCATGCTCCATTGATATTTATACAATAATTAACTAAATAATTAATATTTAGTTATCACAATATGGCGTAACAATGGCAGGTTTCGTTAATTAGCTTCCCTATAATGCTTGTCCCCATGGGCTGCCAAAAGAACTAACAGATCTGTGTTGGAAGAAGTGCAACTAGAGTGCTCCTTGGAGGCCAGGATGGCCAAACTTCATCTCTCATACTTCATACATATTGTCACTGGAGAAGGATATCATGTTTGGTAAGATGGAGTGTCAGAGAAAAAGAGCAAGACCCCTAGCGAGATGGTTGGCCAAGTGGCAGCATCAATGGACTCAAGCGTGGCAACAATAATGAGGTTGGCCCAGGATTGGGCAGTGTTTTGTTTTGCTGTGCATAAGGTCTCTATGAGTTGGTACTAACTTGATGGTACCTAACAACAACAAGAACAATAATGGTTGTCTATGGGCACTTGTTTATCTTTTTCAGAGTTGTACTGTAAAGGCAATACTCACAGAGCATTCATATGATCTGCCATATTTTTATAATGAATTTTTAAAGCAAAAAGAAAATCCATGAAATCAGTATAAACGAAGAACTCCTCATTAGTATGATCTAGAGTATCTTGGGAGGGGTACTTAACAGAACCATGGACTGCCAGAATATCAAACAAATCTGCTTGGAAGAAGTACAGCCAGAATGCTCCTTAGAAGCGGGGATGGTCAGACTTCATCTCATGTGCTTTGGATGTGTTGTCAGGAGGGACCAGTCTCTGGAAAAGAACAATCAACTTGGTAGATGTAAGTGAGAAAAAGGAAGACCCTCTCTCCCCAATAAGCTGCATTGACACAGTGGCTGTAACAATGGTCTCAAACATAACAATTATGAGGATGATGCGGAACTGGGCAGTGTTTCATGCTGTTGTGCCTTGGGTTAGTATGAGTTGGTGCAGACTCAAAGACATCTAGCAACAACCTAACAGGACATGCACCAACTATACAATTCCAAAGAGATCTGTATGTTGGCTCTAATTTCACATCACCCTAATTGGTCTTCCTAAGAGCAAATAAATTCTCAAAAACCAAAGCAGAGGTATTAAATGAAATTCTTCACAATTTGAATTTTAACATTTGAATGGCTATACAAGTTATGGCTGTACTAAATCTAGTAAGCATTTATATCTATTTTTAATACTGCTGTCCAATTTTATTTTGTCTATTTATGTAATATTCTTCCAATTATTATAATTTGATGATGTCTTAATGTCATTACTCATTACTTCTTTTCCCAGAATTCTTCTGTTTTATTCCTACATATTTTTTGTTCCCATATGTACTTTAAACATAGTTCTGATATTTTATTTAAATTTCAGGACAATTATGATTATTTTATAATGAATTAATTTCATTGTGATGTTGAATCTTCCTAGACAAGAACAAATTATGTGCCTTCATTCATTCACATCTTTTTTTCCCAATGGTGTCTCTTCATAGCATTCAATAAATTTAAAGAATATTATATATTTGTTATTAAATTTATTTCTAGGTGCTTTTAGTTGTTTAAAGAGGAGCTTTTCTAACTGGTACTTTTTGTATCCAGGATGACTATTATATATAAATTTGGTTGAAATATGCAATATGCTATTGCTTGCTATATATTTTCAATACAGATTTTCTTAAGTTTTCCAGTCAGATAATCAAATATTGATTACATTTAGAGATTTACACAATGAGGAAGAATTTGTTACTTAGATTTTCCCAGTTTCTGGTGGCTTTTAGTAGGCCTCTTTCTTACTTTCTGGTGGCTGCCAGGAAGTCTTGTAAATGCCCCTTTGCTTGTAAACTACCCTTACATGGCCTCTGTCTTCCTTCCGTGCCTGTGTCTTGGTACCTATTCTGCTTTTTTAAAAGGTACCACTTAGAGATGATTATGTTAAGGATCCACTCTTTCATGCTAGGTAAAGTAGACAGATAGTCTGTGAAGAAGAGGAAGACAACCCCCCTACCCCCCCCCCCAAACAAGATGGATTACACAGTGGCGGCAGCAGCAATGGGCTCAAACATAACAACATGTGAGGATGGAGCAGGATGGGGAGTGTTTTCCTTCTGTTGTGCATGAGGCCGCTCTGAGTCAGAATTAACTCAAGGGCACCTAACATCAACAACAACCTCCACTCTGGTATGACCTCAGTAACAGAGCAAAAGAAAGTCCCTGTTTCTAAACAGAGTCATATTTAGGGATACTTATTTTAAGGGGCACAATTCAATTCATAGTGGGTATTTTTTTTCTTATCAAGAATGAATTTGGAATGACAGATCCTTCTGAGTAGCCCTGTGGTCTACTTAGAGATCCTATGGAACACATTTTAAAGGGAGTTGCCCTGTGGTTTTGACTGGATTTGAATTTATATTGTTTTATCCCATGTACAAAACCATTTTTGTCCTATAAGGAGCTCTGGTAGCGTAGTGGTTACAAATCGGGCTGCGAGCCGCAAGGTCAGCAGTTAAAAACTATCAGCTGTTTCCCAGGAGAAAGATGAGGCTTTCTGCTCCCGCAAAGATTTACAGCCTCGGAAACCCTATACAGGGTCGCTATGAGTTGGAACCGACTCCACGGCACATAACAACAACAAATAGTTTTTTGGTTTGTTTGTTTGTTTATTTATAGTTGGGGTGTAAAGGCAAGCAGGATGTTTTATCATGGTTTTTGCTTCAGTGTCTTTGGGACAGATTAAAACTCCCTCAACTCTGAAAAGGGAATGAATTTGGGATTGTATGGTGATTTGCAAAAAATAAATTTCTGATACTTTAGGAGTTAACTTTTTTGGAGTTAATTTCCATATGTGATTAATTTGTTGTTTATTGTGCTCTGTATTATATTTACTGACATTGTATTTAGGCTTATTGTGTTGATACTGATAAGTAATATTAGCCTTTAAATTTTTGTATGTGCTATACTTTTGGGGGTGAAGACTTAGAGAGGAAGGTAGTCCACAGGACTAACAGTCTCATGAGCCACAGCCTACACTGAGACTAGAAGAACTAGATGGTACTTGGCTACCATTACCAATTATTCTGATCGAGGCCACAATGAATGGACCCTGATAGATTAGGAGGAGAATATAGAACCAAACTCAAATTCTTAAGAAGTTCAGACTTACTGGAAGACTCTCAAAGATTAGCTTTAAACTTTAAACCAAAATTGTCCCTTGAGGTCACCTTTTAACTAAATAACGGATTGTCTCATAACTAAAGAATGAGTAATTGGCTCCTTTAAAATATCAAATATCTGATACCAAAGGGTTAAAATTTACTCTAAAGCAAAAATGAAAAAGTGAAGAGGGAGGGGCATGATTAGAGCACC
>NW_006408526.1:18346293-18348314 GCF_000296735.1 Chrysochloris asiatica
TGTATCCATAGGTGTAGGTCAAGTTCATCAAATTGTATCAGATTATTCTTTTTTTTTTTCCTCTTCTTTCTTCTTCTAGTTGAGCTCTGATCATCCAGTCATTGAAGGAAGGCTGTAAATCTTTATGGGAGCAGAAAGTCTCATTGTTCTCCCTTGGAAAGACTGGTAGATTCAAACTTCTGATCTTGCAATTAGCAACCCAGCTCATAATCTACTGTACAACCAGGCCTCTTATAAATAATAGTTTCTTAGAATATTCTGAAACACTTTAGTGAATACTAAATTCTCTGTCTAAAAGTTGATAGCATCACTCATGAAACATCTGGCCATCTGGATCTGGTATGCTTAAGGGATAGCTCCATCACAAATTTTCATATTTCTTTTGTGGTAATTGCCTTTATTATATTTTGGGGATGTTTTGATAATTTATATTTTTATTGAAAACTATTAATTTCATCTAGCTATGCAATTCTATTGGTTGGTAAAATGGTCTTTTATGATAAAGACATTTTTTTTTTGTATCCTTTTATTTGTCAACCTGATTAATTTGTTTCAGTTTTTGTTCAATACAGCATATGATTGGGTTTGCTTTATAGCTTAATTTGACAATCTTTATTTAATAAATTATACTATTCACAATTATTAGTATGATAGGATATGCTTTGTTATCATATATTATGTTATGTTTTATTGCTCTTCATAATATGGCATATATTTTTTGTATGGACATTTTTCATGACATTTTGGAAGTTTTGCATTATGTTTTTAGTTCTAGTATGTATCTTTGTGAAAACTTATGTATTAGTCTTTAATTTTTATTTTATTAGACCATATTTCTTTTTTAAAAAAACTTTTTATTGTGAAATGAATGAAGGTTTACAGACAAGATCATTAGTTTTGCTTCATACACTTTGTTTCCTTTCAATGTTTGCAATCCTCTTCGTGAAACAACAGTTTTCCCACTTCCTTCATACGGTTACCCATGTACAAATATCCTCTTTCAAACTCTTATACATTTTGGGATATATAAACATAAATCCCACTTTTCCTCCCATACTCTTTGTTTCTGTCCATCTATCTACATGCGGAACTCTGTTGTTCCAAGGTTGTGTATATATATCAGTATTTACTTCCATCTCATTTAGTCCTTGCATACCTCCCTGAGTCTTCACCTGTCTTCATCATTCTTCTGCCAGCCTCCCTCTTCTTATATATTGTCCTCCTCCTTCTTGTACATTGCCATCCCCATTACCCATATTAACATGTGTCTACCCTCTGGCCAGAGATTTAATCTCTCTTCCCTCCCACCCCTGGTAATCATCAAAGGATGTTTCTTTTAGTATGAAAACCTTTCCTTGAGTTTTTACAATAGTGGTCTCATATTTGTACTTTTGTGATTGACTTATTTTACTGTGCTTAATGTCCTCCAGGTTCACCCATGTTATGGGGTGTTTTGCAAATTCATCATTATTCTTCAATGTTGCATAGTATTCTATTGAGTGTATGTACCAAAGTTTGTTTATTTACTTTTTCATTGATGGGCATTTAGTCTGTTTCCATCTTTTTTTGCTATTGTGAATAGTGCTGTGATGAACAATGGTGTGCATATATATACCCGTGTTCTGGCTCTTATTTTTTGTGGAGCTATCCCAAGTAGAGGTATTGCTGAATCGCATGGTATTTCTATTTCCAGCTTTCTGAGGCAGTGTCATACCATTTTCCACAGTGGTTGAACCATTTTACAGTCCCACCAGCAAAGTTGGAGGGCCCCAGTCTTGCTACACCTTTGCCAGCATTTATTGTTGTTATTATTTTTATTTTTAGAACTTTGATATTAATACTGGTGTGAGATGATAGCTCATTGTTGTTTTTATTTGAATCTTTGGTGCTGTAGGATCAGCACTGGACTGCGAACCAGAAGTCGGCAGTCCAAACCCACCAGCTGCTCCTTGGAAACCCTACACAGGGTTGCTATGATTTGGAACTGACTCAACAGCACTTAACAACAACAACAACAATAA
>NW_006408526.1:18348699-18350888 GCF_000296735.1 Chrysochloris asiatica
GCACCTAACAACATATCACAATAAGCAATAAGGAAGTTGATAACATTCTCTTCCTACTATGATCTTTGTCTTCTGTCTGATTTTAATTGGATGTATTTACTTTTCTCAGTTTTGGTGCTCATTCTCCCATGTTTATATGTATTTGTACTGTCATTAACTTACTAAGCCTTCAATAATATTTTAAGTTTCTTTTTGTTGTTAAATATTATTTCATTAAAATTTTTTATTTTGTTGTTGAGAATGGACACAGCGAAACATGAACCATTTATACATGTATAATTCAGTGATACCGATTACATTCTATGAGCTAGGCAACCATTCTCACATCCCTTTTCTGAGTTGTTCCGCTCTCATTAACATAATATCTCTTGAGTTTCTATTGAATCTTTTCAGTTGGTATTGTTAATCTGATCCCATACAGATATTTCTTGAAAGGACATAATGCTCAAGGTAGACATTGTTACTATTTTTCTGATTTAGGAATATTTCAGAGGATATTTTTTATTTAAGTTTTAAATACTATCTCAGGATGCCAGAAAGTCTAGAGTTCATGAGAATTTTGTATTTGGTTGTGCATTTTTCATTTTGGTCAGAATTACTGTATAAAATCTTTTATTAAAATGTTCAGTAATGGTTGCCTGGCACCATTCAGTTCTTCTGATATTGTGACAAAGGAGGCAGTTGTTCATAGAGACAATTAGCCACACATTCCATATCCTCCTATTTCTGACCCTTCTTCCTCTTTTGTTCCAGGCAAATACAGAGCATTGTGTAATGGATGGCTCAAAAATTTCAAGATCCTCCAGACATTATTAATTGAATTAGGAGGTAGTATAGGAGTCTTGGTGTGGTGCTGTGGGCTAACACATCAGACTGCAAAGTCAGTTTGAACTGCAAGATTGGTGGTTCAGGCTTAGCAGCTGCTCCTTGGAAACCCTATACAGGGTTGCTATGGGTCAGAGTTGACACTATGGAAGTTAACAACAACAACAGAAGTACTAAACATGATGCTAGGACACTTAACTGAGATGTCCCATGAAACCATGGTCCTAAACCTTCAAACTAAGGAACCAAATCCTAGGAGGTACCTGGCTGAACATAAGCAGCCTCAGCAGCTATTATCTATTTGTCATTGTTGTAAATATATCAATTACACAACATCTGTCAGTTTAACTTTTTGTTGTTGTTAGGTGCCCTCAAGTCGGCACCGACACATAACGACCTTATGCACAGCATAAGGTGTACAGTTTATTGACAGCAATTACAATAATCAGCTGTGCAACTCTACCTGTAATCAATTCGACATTTCTGTCACCGACAAAGATATATTTTAATATCCATATAAAAATATGCCCTACTTTCTCTCCCTCTTAAGTTTCAACTTTTGCTTAAAAAAAAAAAAAAATTATGTCTATATTGCCATGGCATAACATTTACATTTCCTGAATTATAATTGTCATAGTTGTTTCAGTTTTAGTTCTCTAATTAAGTGCTCACCCAGATCCAAACAAAAACCAATGCTAAGGAGTCTATTTCAATTCATAGCAACTCTATGCAGGGTCTCCGAGGCTGTAAATCTTTACATGAGCAGAAGGCCTTTTCTTTATCCTGTGCTGTGGATGGTAGATTCACACTACTACCTTTGTGGTCAACAGTCCTAAGTATAATTCACTGTGACAGTGTTGTTCTTAGGTACCATCGAGTCAGTTCCAACTAATAGCAACTCTGTATAGGGTTTCTGAGGGGTGGCTGGTAAGTTTGAACCTCTGACCTTGATATTCACATGACTGTGTGGCCCAGTGCTTATCCTACAGTACCAATCGTTGTTGTTGTCTTTAATTGCCATCAAGTAATTTCTGACTCATAATGACCCTATATAGGGTTTCCAAGGAGCAGCTGGTGAGTTTGAACTGCTGACCTTGTTATTTGCAGTCGGATGGTGATCTTACAGCTCCACACCAGGAGTCCTACAGCACCAATAGGACCCCTTAACTGTTCACAGTCAGTTTATTTTTGTGTGTATATGCATTATTCTCCTAATTGACTTAAAATCAGCTTCTACTAGGCTTTTAGGGGTCCTGGTGTGTTGCTATAGGATAAGCACTGGATTGCTAACCCCAAGGGTGGTGGTTCATACCCACCAGCTGCTACTTGGAAACCTTCTAGAGGGTCGATATGAGTTGGAATTG